>NC_048596.1:17240078-17573828 GCF_003668045.3 Cricetulus griseus | reverse complement strand
GTGCACCCACACCCACGGACGCTGTGACACCAAGAGTAGTCACTAGTGGGACCAGAGATTTTAGATTCTGAGTGACGGGTCAAGTCAATGTGGGCGCATTGATTGTAACCCATGTATCACTCTGGGATACGATGTTAAAGGAGGGGTCAGTGTGAGAACAGGAAGTGTGCCGGAACACTTGTAATTTTTTACTCAATTTTGGGAGAAGAGGGGAGAGAGAAGGAAGGGAGAGAGGGAGGGAGAAGGGAGGGGGATAGGGAGAACACGAGAGTGAAAGGCTTCTCTGTTCATCCAGTGTAGCAGGGGTTGAGCTTCTAAAACATCTTTGCAAAAAATTTAGGGTTCTAATAAAGTAAACCACTTGCTTGAAGTAATCATTTCTGCTTCCTCTTCCCAACATATCTGCGGCACCGTTTCAACGACACTCTGGTCGTATCTCCATTTCATAGACTAGACACACTAGTCTCTAGTGAGTATCACTTTGCTAGTGACTGGCAGTATGAAGAAAACCTTGAACCCACTGACTGGCAGCACAAACAGTCCAGTCTCCAGGGCTTTTCCTCCTCACAGACTAGCCTGTTAGGTGACCTCTTGGGGTCAACGAGTGAATGGCTCTTCCTGGACCAAAGGTCAGTTCTAAAGGTATGTCTTTCCAGTCCCCCAAAGGGGACTGGCTGGTGAGAGTTGGGTCTCACACAATCAGAATAGACACATTGTGCTAATGGGTACGTTCTGAGCAATGTTTGGCAATTTCGACATTCTGCAAAGTCACAGAGTGAATGTACACAAACTAAGATGGCTGCATGACCAAGGAATCACTGCTGTACCTGATCTATGTTGGAGAAATTGTCATTTTATGGCACGTGGCTGTAGGATCAAGAGCTCAGCCCCTTTGATGCACCCTTTCTCCACATTCCAAAAGGGCAGCTCCCTGTCATTCCTGTAAGGGTACAGCTCTTCTGTCAGGAGCACAAAAGAGCTTCCATTGTCACTTTTCCTCTTCAGAGTTAGGCAGAGGACTGAGTGGGAGGCTCATTACCTTGTCTTAGGCAGAGAAACATGGGGCTGCAGAGATGGCTCAGAGCGCTTTCTGGTAGCACAGAGCACCCAAGTTTTGTTTTCAGCACCCATGTCAGGCCACAACCATCTGTAACTCAGCTCCAGGGGATCTGACATCCTCTTCTGGACTCTGAGAACACTGTAGCTAATGTGTACGCCCACCCCTGACACGTAGAGCCCCACATAATTACAAATATACAAATAAAACAAACCTTTAAAAAATTCAGAGCATGGCTCATGACCATAATCTTAGCACTCTGAAGGCAGAGCAGGAGGAACTTAAGTTCAAGGCTGTTGGCAGAAGTTTCTGTCCTGCAAGCCACTCCCAAGTAACCACACAGAGGCTTAATATTAATTATAAATGCTTGGCCAATAGATCAGGCTTTTTACTAGCTAACTCTTACATTTAAATTAACCCATATTTCTTATCTATGCTTGGTACCTTTTCTCAGTACAGCATGTCCATCTTGCTTCTTTCTGTGTCTCCTCAAGACTCCTGAGACTCTGCTCTTCTTCCCAGCATTCTCTGTTTGGCTCTTCCCCTAACCTTCCCCTGTCCAGCTACTGGCCAGTCAGCTTCTTTGGTAAACCAATCACAGTGACATATATTACTTGTGTGTAGGAAGCCGGTTCCTGCATTATCCATTACTATAATAGGTGCCGGAAGACACCAAGTTGTAAATTACTTCACAGGCGCTGGGTAATCTCCATTCCTTTGATCTCTGCCTATCCCGTGGCTCATTTTTGCCTGAGGAGCTGAAGCCATTCATAGGGTAACACGTCCCAGGCGGCTGGTCAGCCTTTATAAGGGATGGTTTTCTTAGTTTAGTGTCTCTGCTCTGGGAAGCTTATGCTCTCCTCTCAAGATGCATTAAAGCTTGTCTGCAGAAGGATCCGAGTGTCCCGTGTATGATTTCTTGCTGGCGAGAAATACAGAGCACGCGCGGGACATATGGTGCCGAAACCCGGGAAGCTTAACATCTCCAGCACCGCGGAGACCCCTTGGCTACAAGGTGGATTCAGAACTGCAGGATGGTAAATTCGGAGAGGTATGTTTTTTCTGGACTTTGGCTTGGGAATGTTGCTATTGTGGGAGGTTAATATAGAGGCTTCTATGCTTTTACTAGGAGCTATTTTGACTTTTCTCACTGTTGTAGCAATCTTAAAGAAGTCCAGAATTACATATCAGAAACCGAATGTAATGAGAGAAATTCGGAGAGGCATGTTTTTTCTGGACTTTGGCTTAGGAATGTTGCTATTGTGGGAGGTTAATATAGAGGCTTCTATGCTTTTACTAGGAGCTATTTTGACTTTTCTCACTGTTACAGCAATCTTAAAGAAGTCCAGAATTACATATCAGAAACCGAATGTAGTGAGAGATGGGGCGCGCCTAACAATAAAATATAAGAAAAAAGGACCTCCCGGAATGTCTACTGACAAGGGAGTGTGTACAGCAACAAATAAGAAAAAAGGACCTCCTGGAATGTCTACTGACAAGGGAGTATGTAATTTGTTAGATGATTCTATAAATGAGTTTAAAGCTTTAAATCTTAATAGCTCTAATGACGCTATAAGCTCAAGAGATGGGGTTTTGAAAGGAACAGCTCAGCTAGATGAGGGAGAGACAGAGAAGGAGGGAGAGAGAATAGGAAATGGCCGGTCACACCCCGGTAAATTTAGGAGAGATGAGGACTCAAAACCTAGCCTCTGCCCTACAACGAAACTGGAAGCCTTGGAGCTGAGCAGCTCAGACTCTGAGATTTTAGACTCTAGCAAGGAAGCAGAGCTAGAAAAAGAAGCAGCTCGATACCACCCCGATAGATATCGGCTGCCAAAAATGCCAGCGGGTGTACTTCTATCAGCACATCCACTATTTGGTACCGACTCCTTTTTACCATCAGAGGAGCGGAGAAAATTACAGATGGCTTTCCCAGTCTTTGATAGGGGAAAAGGCCATGCCTGCTATTCAACACTTCTTAAAGGCCTGAAATGCCTGGGGCTTTAAAGCCTCATTTACATTAACACTGGGGGCCATACCGAGGCCAAGCATCTCACCTCAAAACCTAAAAGGCCAAAAGAAAATGGTAAAATGGAAAGATATCTTAACTGATCTTTGGAAAGGCCCGGATCCTATTCTCATAAGATCCAGGGGAGCGATATTATGTTTTCTCACAGGATGAAGAAAATCCCCTGTGGATCCCAAAAAGACTCAACCCGAAGAGCCCCTCCAGACCTTCAAAAGTCGAAACTCCACCCTCTCCCCCGGGAATTGAGAGCCGCTATTGTTATCCAGATTAACTCCTGCCCTTGGCGGAGAGATTGTCACTGCTTAAGGGGTGGAGATGCTTGTTTGATACAGCCGTTTGCAGATTGCTGTTATTTTTGGCTGGTCTATGAGAAAAGGGGTGGGGGTGAAATTGTTTGATACAGCCGCTTGCGGATTGCTGTTACTTTTGACTGGCATGTAAGCTCCAGGGCTCAAACCAAGAGATCACCCAAGCGCTTGTATTTTGGCTAAGCAATAGGCCGCCGGCCAGACAGCTCTTGCACACCCGGAGCCTAGGCTCATTGCACAGGGTAGAGTGTCTGGTCTGGGCAGCCCAAAGAGGGATGCTGAGCATAGGCATCACACAGAGTTGCCTATTATACAGGCTTCTCTGGGAGGTACGTTGACCTGCATAAGGGTTACCTGCCCTGAGACTTCCCTTTCCCAGAAAAACGGCAGAGGACAGGTTGAGAGTACTTTGGGTCAAGCTAACAGCCTGATGGTGACTCCCGTACACAGTCTTAATGTTTGATTTTGGGAAGGTACAACCTCTACCTCTATCCCTCAACATATGGGTAACCTATTTGCTTGTAATAATATAAAGCCTTTTCATTAATTAATAAAAAAAGGGGGATATGTAGGAAGCCGGTTCCTGCATTATCCATTACTATAATAGGTGCCGGAAGACACCAAGTTGTAAATTACTTCACAGGCGCTGGGTAATCTCCATTCCTTTGATCTCTGCCTATCCCGTGGCTCATTTTTGCCTGAGGAGCTGAAGCCATTCATAGGGTAACACGTCCCAGGCGGCTGGTCAGCCTTTATAAGGGATGGTTTTCTTAGTTTAATGTCTCTGCTCTGGGAAGCTTATGCTCTCCTCTCAAGATGCATTAAAGCTTGTCTACAGAAGGATCCAAGTGTCCCATGTATGATTTCTTGCTGGCGAGAAATACAGAGCACGCGCGGGACACTTGTGTAATCGAATAGTCCACACAAGGTCATCCTCGTAAGTACATTTGAGGCCAGCCTAGGCTACCTTGCCTCAGGAAATAAAAAAATTGATATTCTTCTGGTTAGATACACTGAGTAGGATCATATTCTTTTTTACTTACTTAACTGAGCCAAAGGACAGCTGTAACCAGAAATCCAATATGTCAATATGACTTTTACATCATTTTATAAAAGCATTTTATTGTATTTTAAATTATGTGTGAGAGTGTACACGTGTCTGTGAGGGTATGTCCACAAGGATGCAGAACACTGATATTCTTGGACCTGGAGTTACGGGCGATTGTGAACTGTCCAGTGTGGGTTCTCTGTAAGAATAGTAGGCACTTTTAAGCACTAAGCCATCTCTCCAGCCCCCACCATTTTCAAGGGGAAAATACTGACCCTATCCACCCAGGAACTTCCAGTGTAGAGTTCCCCCCCTCCCCCCGCTTTGTGCTCCTCTCCCCAGTCTCTAAGCTTGGATATTCACAAATGGAGCATTGGAACCATCCCACCCAGGAAAAGTCAGGGTTGGCAGGGATGCTCTGAGAATGGTGGTTATTAACTGTCAGTACTCAGGCATCTGTACTGGCCTGTCCTTAGGGTTCTGACAGGGTACGCCCTCAGCTGCAACCACTAAGAGCACCACCTGTGCATATTCACCATGTTCCCCTTTAAAAGGGCCCTGCCCACCTCCCCTCCCTCTCTCTCTTTCTCTCCCTCTCTTTGTTCCACTCTCTTTCTCCTTTTCTCCCTCTCCCCCTTTCTCCCCTCTCCTGCTGCTCCTGTCTCTGGAGGCCAGTCTCCCCCCTCCCTTTCCCTAATAAAAATCCCCTCTACTTGAACCCTGTCTCATGGCATCTTTCTCTTGAGCTCTGCTTTTCTTAAATTACAACAGTTACTACCACCCAGCAGCAGGTTCACACGGGGTGGGACCATTACCTATGGACTTGCCAAATGCTGTCTCCCATTGAGAGCATGAAAAACAATGGGAGCTTTTAAATACAAAGGGTCCCATGGGAGGAAAGAGGGGAAACCTTGAGTTAGACACCACGAACCTGAACCTTGTTCTACAGCTAACACTGTGAACACCCAACTGATCACAAGTCTGAGAAACTTGTCTATAGAATGCTAGAACTTTCTGTCAACAGTCCAGGATTAGCAGAAAGAATGTTGGAATATGATTCGGGATGTCTGTGTGTGTTTGTGCACACGTGGGTGTGTGTGAGTGTGTAGGAAGGTCAGAGGTTGAAGTTGGGTGTCTTTCTTGTTTACTCTCCACCATTCATTTAAATTTTTAAGTTGCATTTATTTTGTGTGCTTGTGTGTGTGTGTGTGTGTGTGTGTGTGTGTGTGTGTGTGTGTGTGTGTGTGCATGAACACACGACAGCCTCATGTCAAGGTCAGGGGACAACTTGCAGGAGTCAGTTCTCTCCTTCTACCATGTGGCCTCTGGGAATCAACCTCAGGTCTTCAGGCCCAGCAGCAAGTACCTTTACCCACTGAGCCTTCTTGCTGGTCCTTCACTTAGCTTTTTGGCATGGGTTCTGGAGTTCAAACTCAGGACCCCATGCTTGTAGGACAAGCATTTTACCAGCTGAGCCATCTCCCCAGTCCATGCCTAGATTTTAACATTGACTCCTTCAATTATTAGCTATGTGAATTTAATTTGACTGGTAAACATAGTAACTGTCAAACAGGACTAACATTGGCTACTATTGCTTGTCACAGTCACGGTCCAGTGCTATGGTGACGAGCTGAAATAGGCTTGGGAAGAGTTTTGAGAATCACCAAGTATATGCTTTCTCCTCCTTCACCACCATCACTACCCAACAGCACAGTCAGCAAGGGCCTGCTGCCTGGAGGACTCTATGCTGCCAGGGGGAAGAATACAAAGAAGCCTGGCAGCTATTATTCTTCTAGGTAAATTAATGGGGGGGGGGTGCAGAGTTCTTGATAGTTCTGTGGATGTGAAGACTGCTCAGCACCCGTAAGCAACTCCAGGTGCCGGCTCTCTGGCTCCTGTTGCCACTTTTCACTTCCTACCTGACTTTTCCAGTTGTCTGGGAGGGGTAAGTGGTGGTTGGGGCCGCCATACTTCTCGTTGTAGTAGAAGTAGGTGTTGAGGTCGGGGAAGTTGCGGTTCAGGTCCACTCCGTTTGCGTTGTTCCTGCCAACCAGATACCCAGATGCATTTGGGCCCTGGGAGAAATGAAGAGAGGAAAGATGAGCATTTAAGACAGAGTCCTGTATTTCAAGAGTGTGGTGTCACTTTTAAAGATACTAACTATATTAGTTACCCTTCTATTTCTGTCATAAAATACCATGACTAAAATCAATTTAAGAAAAAAAATGGTTTTATTTCAACTTATGGTTCTAGAAAGAGAGAGAGAGGGGGAGGGAGGGTGGGAGGGGGAAGAGAGAGAGAGAGTGAGTTTATAATGGGCCAGAAAGCAGGGCATGGCTGACATACCACCACGACACAGGGCATGGCTACAGGAGCAGGAGGTTGGCTGATCACGTTTAATCACACACAGGATACAGTGGGAGGGGACAGAAAACAGAGTGAGTCACCCTTCCAAGCAAGGCTCCAGGAACACCGTGGAGGAGGCAGCGGTGGCACGGAAGAGGGTTGTGGAATGCTATCTCCCAGGCATGACACGGCTATTGCATTAATGAGCTCAAATTATGTGTGTAAGACAGATTATGTGCACAAGATCAGGCTCCTCGAAATTCCCTAGAGCCCACCCCTCTCTGAGGGTGTACAAGCAGCTAATGGTTGCTAGGGAGGAAGGCTACTGGGAGTTCTTCAGTGGTGTGTAGCCACAAGTAAAATGCTTGTGCTCCAATAATTGACCCTTCACTCATGCTCACAAAAGCAACCTCAATCAAACCCTGGGTCACATGCAGGAGGTAGAAAGGAGGACTTCATATATGCGTATGAAAATGTCACCAAGAAACCCTTATGTATAATTAACATGTGTTAGAGAAACCGAATTCTGAATTGATAGGATTCTTATCTTCCGAGTAGTCTTAAACTTCTGGCTCCTTTCATTTCTCTGTTCACAGTTCAGATTTAATCTTTATTTGTTCATGTATTCACTCACCTCCTCACTCATCCATTTAGTCAACAGCCATTCTCTTATACATTGTCAATCAAAGGTCCTCAGACACTGGGAAAAGAGCTAAGTGAGGTATTTTCTAGCCTCCTGGGAATTCATAGAATACTCAGGGAGATAGACGTATACATAAGTAAATATAAAGTGATATAACAGAGATGTGTTAAGATTCCCATTAGGGCTGGCTGGGGCTGTAGCTGGGGCTGAATTGCTAAAAGTGCTTGCCTAGCATTCGAAAAGCCCTCTGTTTAATCCGTGGCACGGCAGACTAGCAAGTATGATAACATTTGTATGGTTCAGAAATTCAAGGTCATGTTTGTTGCACAGCAAGTTCAAGGCCTGTCTGGCCTACATGGGATCCTGTTTCAGAGTGGGGATAAAAGGAGTGTGTGTGTGTGTGTGTGTGTGTGTGTGTGTGTGTGAGAGAGAGAGAGAGAGAGAGAGAGAGAGAGAGAGAGAGAGAGAGAGGTGAGTGTGTGGGGGGAATCATTAGAATTATTTTGTGTGTCTCTGGAGAAGGGACTAGTGTCCACTATAGCCCTATAGACTAAGTGGGTAAAGCTCAAATTCTTGGCTATTCCCAGAAGTGAGGTGAATGAACCTCACTTCCTATTGGAAACTCAGAGATGCCATTCATTATCATTTTCAGCATTTCTCTTTCTCTCTTTTTTTTTTTTTTTTTTTTTTTTTTTGAGACAGGGTTTCTCTGTGTAGTTCTTGTAGACCAGGATGGCCTTGAACTCACAGAGATCCATCTGCCTCTGCCTCCCGAGTGCAGGGATCAAAGGCGTGTGCCACCACCGCCCAGCTCAGCATTTCTCTTTTTACATGGGCATCCCACTAGCATTTTATTTTTAGATTGCACTGAAAACATGACGTTTTAAAAAGTTCTAAGTTACTTACATAATTTCTGTTCCAGTGCGAACATTTATTCAACTTTTGAGTTTGGTGTGCACCTCTACAGCAGTTTTCTCACCGTTTCTCGTTCTTAGCAACTCTTGATAGTCAATACTAAGAGCACAGGCTTCATGGCTTGGTTTTGTACACAACTGGTCATTGGGCTGATGGAGGAAGGGCTTTCTGGGCTGCAGGTTGTGGCTTGGTGTCCAGAGTGTTTACTTAGTATGCGTGAAACTTGTGGATTTCATCTCCAGCAGAGCCAAAACCAAAAAGGAAGAGGAAGAAAAAGGAGGGGGGACAGGAGGAGTAAGAGCAGGAAGAAGAGGAAGAGGAGGAAGGGGAGGAAGACCATAACCTAGCTGAAGGTCCCTAGAACAAAGAACGGGGATTCTGAGCATTGCACTAGCAGCAGTGTAGACTCTGGAGAAACAGATGCTAGGCCTAGAGATGCAGCTATGACCCCGGCCAGCTGGACACCTGAGTCGGGAGGATCCTATGTTTGAGACCTGCTTCGTGAGCCTGAGCAATTTTTGCAGCTCCTGTCTCAGAATAAAAATGTAAAAAGGGGGGCTGGGGAGTCCAGCGGTGGAGTACTTGGCTAGCATGTTCAGTTTAAAGCCTCGGTAGTTAAAAGAGGGGGAGGGGAGGGGAAGAGGAATCATCTACAATTAACCCCCAACCCCAAGATCTGGGGAAGGTGGGTGCTAACGGTACAGGAAGGTGGGTATTTGGTAATGCCCTCTCCCAGCTGCAGTGTTTTACACGTTAGCAGGACTAGTGGAGAGGGCACTGGAGTTCAGAGCCCACAGTTACTGCCGGTGGAGCGGTGGAGCGTTTCAGGGATGCTAACATTTTAACCCTTTGCTTCTGCCTCTCCCTGCACCCCAGCGGTTTTACCTCCCTCTTCTCCCTCTCATTTCTGCCCCCTCCTCTCTCTTAACTGATATTCACAAAGGGACACGGGACACACTGTCTACTGAATCATTTCATAAAATGGCTTTAGCCGCTTCGTTGTGTCTCCCTTGGACTGCATACCTGCGCAGCAGCCACCTCGTAGCCGTCGGGGTTCATGGAGGGCAGGATATGAATGCGCGTGTCCTGGATGAGGCGCAGGATTCGCTGGTTCCGGTTCCGGAACTCCTCACAAAGGAACTCCGACAGCTGCAGCAGCAGCTCACGGCCCAGCACCTCATTCCCGTGCATGTTACCCACATACTTGACTTCCGGTTCCACTGGAAACAGAAACACCAACCAGCTCTTGAAGGGACAGGCAGTAGAATCACAGGTTCAAGGCCAGCTTTAGCTATATAGTGAGTTCCAGGCTAACCCGGGACTCACAAGACTGTCTCACCCCCCACTCCACTCCCTCCTCCCCCTGTCAAATAAAAGGAAAGAAATCTGAGACTTTCACTAGGTCTTTCTCAATGATCCCTGAGCCCCTTCCTAACAATTGCATTTGGAAAAGCCATAGAAATCCATGTCTGGGATAATAATGACCACCATTTATTGAACTCCCAATTGTACTAGCTGTTCATGTTTGTCATTGCCAACCTTCACAGAAAACGTGTGGAGTAGGTCCCATAGCCTCAGCGTGAAGGAGAGTGAGTGGTGGAAGATGGAAGGAACTTGTCTGAGTTGGCCTGTGATAGACGTCAAAGAGAGTGAGCCCTCAGTTCCGTGGAGGAGAGCACTCACAGACACCCGGCACACTGCTCAGACACCAGTCTTTCTGGGCAATGGCATTTCCCCAAAACCTCTCTCATAAAGAGCTCTTGGTCCTAGGATAATCTTCCCTGTTGAAGATGTAAGTTCTTTGGCTTATGGGGCTTTGGAATCCCTCTTCAGAGCCGGAAAGGCCTGTCTTGAGGCGTGAAAAGGGAATCCACTTCTGCCTGGGTTCTTGCTTTTCCCTTTGCCACACTAGCTGTTAATGGGCGGACGTCAGAAGTGAGGGTCTGTAAAAACCTCTGGGGCAGTGGTTCTCAACCTTGCTAATGCTGTGATATGACCCTTTAACACAGTTCCTCATGTTGTGGTGACCCCCCCACCACAAAATTATTTTCATTACTACTTCACAACTATACTTTTGATACTGTTATGAGTTGTAAATATCGGATATGCAGAATATCTGATATGCGACGCCGTGGGGTGGAGACCGCTGTAAGGTCACTAAATATGAGACAGCTGTGCTCCTTTTAAACAAAGCTCCTGCCGGTGCTTCCTTCTTTCCTACATGACATATTTCTGCTTCCCTGCTGGCTGACTCTGCCTTCCTGTCCCTATTTCCTTGTGGTCCCCACAGGTCCAGCTCAAACACTGTAAGTCTGTGTCACCAACTTGAGCTCTTCTTGTTAGAAGTGAGTCCTTGGTGGCCTTCCCTTTAACGGTTCTTACTTTTCTGGACTCTATCTACATATGCACATACACTGCTTCCCTTATGGGACCTAGTATCAGCCAAGTAGATGATGTTAACATATGTTTAGAAACAAAATCCATCGTTATTTATCTTAGTACTCCTGTATAGTAAGAAATTACCAATACAGAGTCAGGTAGAAATATAAGGGTATTTAATAGGGAAAAGCCTTACTTACAGAGCGAACCAGCCAGCCGGTGGTAGTCTGTACAGCAAGAAGCAAAGAGAAACCGAAACCGAAAACGCAGTCCCCCTACTCACTCTGACCACGCCCTCACAAGCCCTCAGGTACTCTTGTAGCCAGCCCCTAAGAAGGCGTGGCTACAGCTTCCCCTACACTCCTGTATATAGCAAAGCTCTCTAAAAGAATGCTTTCAATCCACAAGGATCATATTTTAAAAAATAATATGCAGTATATTGGCATAGTGGTATAGTAGCACTTGCCTTAAGTCTCAGCACTTGGGTGTCAGACAAGCAGATCCCTGTGAGTTTGAGGCCTGCCTGGTCTACATAGCAAGTTCCAGGCCAGTAGGGCTATGTAGAAAGACCCATCTCAAGAAAAACATCATTTTATTCAATACATACTCTATTTCTTTAGTCTTTTGTCTTTTTTCCCTTCACATTCTTTCTCTCTCTCTCTCTCTCTCTCTCTCTCTCTCTCTCTCTCTCATTTCTTGCTTGTTTCTTTGTTTGTTTGACACTTGGATAGCTATAGAGACCCAGACTGTCCTGAAACTTTCTATGTAGACCAGGCTGGCCTCACAGAGGTCTTCCTGCTTCTGCTTCCGAGTGCTGGGAATAAAGATATGTAACACCACACCCAGTCCCTTCCTTATCCTTTTTTATTTTAAGGAAATATTTGTGATCATAAATAGCAGGTATTTGTCTTTGGCAAAATAAAGTCTGGAAAATCTATTTAGTCTCCTCTATTCTCTTAGTTCTCGAAACAACGTGAGACTCAGGTGTAGAAGCCGCTGGTCTGGTTCACCCAGCGCTGTGTTGAGTGTTCAGTGGGTGCTCACTAGCAAGCCCTCTGCTTCTAACTTCAATAGGGACAGAATGCATCTGCTTCCCACAATAAGCGCCACCAGCAATCATTTGGGCTGGAGCTCTCACGCCTTCACACCTGCATCTTTGTAACACATCTCCCGCTGGGTCTTCCTGCATCTGTGTGGCTCCATTGGCATCCATGCTTCCCAGTCAGGGGTTGACAAAACTTTTAATGTAAAAGGCGAGGAGGGACTGACATGGAATCTTTAGACTTTGTGGACAATGTTATCACTGTCACAGCCAGCTCAGATAATCCAAGAACAAATGAGTGCTATGGTGTTCTGTGAAACTTCATCACTCAGACAGGGAGAGAAGTGGGATCAGAACATGATGTGAAATAAAAAAAAAAAATCAATAAAAGTTAAGTAAGCAAACAAAAAACAAACAACAAAACCCCATTCATTCACCAGCACAGGCAGCTGGTCCAGGAGCTACCGTTGTTGGCTCCATCCCAAGTTGTCTTTAAACACCTTTAAGTCAGAGTGCATCACTCCTCTATCTAAAAACCTCAGCAGCATCTCGCTTTGCTCAAAGTAAAGACCAAGATAGGTTCGCCTGCTTGTAAGTCCCAAACAAGCTCCCTGGTTCGAGATACTCTGAACACCTGGCTCAGACTTCAGTGCCCACTGTGCTCCGGCTCCTGGGGGCTGCATTTTCTTTTTTCCTTAGCCTGCCATGCCCTTCCCCTCAGAGACCTTCAGATCTCTGCTCAGCACCATCTCAACCAGAGAAGCCCTTGGGGTACCAGTGAGCTCCCCGGCTTCCTTCTGGACTGCCATACATTCTGTATGCCCTCTCTTCCCTGTTTAAGCTCTTGCTATAAACCTACATCTTCTATGCCAACCACTTACCCAGTGCCCCATTTATTGCTGGTCTTAGTCTGCTATAATTCAGGCCCACTAGGGAAAAGCCTGTATTATTCTTTGTTGTATTTCTAAAGCCTACAAAAGTGCCAGCGCACCTGCCTGAAAATTCCTTTGTATAGCTAGGGATCTCCCTGCTCTCTCTTTCTCTCCTTCTGGTTTAATGTGTGTGTGTGTGTGTGTGTGTGTGTGTGTGTGTGTGTGTGTGTGTGTGTTCCATAGAGCCCAGAAAAGGGTAAAAGATCCCCTTGAACTGGAGTTGTAGGTGGTTGTGAGCTTCTGGGTGCTTGGAACCAAACTTGGGGCCTCTATAAGAAGAGCAAATGCTCTCTTGACTGCTGAGCCATCTCTGCAAACCCAACAAGAGCTCTTCTATCTAGTAGGCAATGGGTAAATATTTGTAGAATGAAGGAATGTAAGGAGCAAATGAAAGAATTGCTAACTCAGGGGAAAAGAGATCAGTGAGAGCCAGCATTGTCTGCAACAGCCTCAAGGGAGGCCTGGAGTGCTGGAAATATAGGAGCGCCAAGAAGGGGGCGTGGCCTAAAGAGCCTTAAGTTTCCACAGCATAATGGGATCTGAATAAAAGCAGGTAGTTCCCCGGGAAAGACCCTAATCCTGGGGAACCGTGTTGCTCTTATGAGCTTTCTCTGTATAAAATCTTCAAGATCTTGTGGTCAGTATCCATTGTACCTTTAAAGCAGGGGTTCAAGAAGACCGTATTAGCAATGAAAGAAATGATTCTGGCATCTCCCAGGCAAGCTGGGAGATGGGTTCAGAGAGTGGTCATCTTTGGATGGGAGATCCATTGGGGAGTGTCGAACAATGATTTAAGGCAAATTGTAATGGAGACTGGAGCAGGGCTGGGGTGTGGGAGGGAGAGAAAGATTTGCTGTTGACAGTCTGAAGGAGGAACTGACACAAGCCATGTGACTTAACTCAAATGTCACCATTGTTGTAAACAAAGCAACAAGAGACTAGAGACATCATCAGTGTTCACAAATATGTGAGCAGTTAGTGGAACCAGGCAACAGCATATCATACATCCGTGGATGATGCCATAGAGCGGCATGCATAGACACAGACCATGAACCAAGGGAAACAGCTACAGTGTGATTCCATTTTTGTGAAGACACTCACATTGGATCACGTCTGGAAGGAGCGATGTCAATCTATGCAAATAATAGCTATCCTTGAGTGTTAGGATTGTGCTTTGGTTTGTTATATTTTCCTTATCTAATTTCTAGTTTTTTCAGTTGGTTGGCTGTTTTGAGATGGAGCTTTTTTTATGTTGCCTGGCTGGTCATGAACTATTTTTGGAGCAAACATGGATTGCTTCGATAACAGAAGCAAACCAACAAAAAAGAAAACAAATATCCCAACCCCCAAACTCTGTCTAGAATACCATGCTGGATCAGGGCTCTTCCTGGAAGTGATCTGCCTAGCCCCTCAAGAGAACTGGGAGGTCAACCATTTCTGCTATGCTCCCAAGCCATTGGATCCTGATAGAAGGAGTGAGAAAAAGACCTGGGGTGTGAGAGAAGGGAGGGGAGGGTGGAGGGAACAGAAGGAAGACACACTTTACACCTGAAGTCTTGAGCAAGCAGAACCAGGAAGGAGCAATGTGCAAGGAGCCTGAACTGGGGTCGCAGCTCCCCGGGGCCAAGAGAAGCTTGCAAGCCAAGTAGAACAGCCTGCCTTCTCAGGTGGAGGAAGAGGTAGTGTATTTTATATGGAGATTTCCCTCGGTACAGCATTCACCGTCTCTGGATTTGTAGAAGGTGTTAGTTTCCCAACATAACCCCAGAACTACTCAGGACTTACAGGGCTCATGGATTCCCGGGTGGTCGCTGAACTCCAGCACGTAGAGGTACCTCCCCTTCACGCTGCGCCCGATGTTGTAGAGCCGCGTGATGTCCGGGCATTGGTTGTGTACCTTGTATAGTGTCCGCACGAGGTCATCATAGCGGTGGTGACGAAAGGTCACAGGGGCAACTAACCTGGAGAGAAGGAGGAGGGGCAGGAAGGCTGAAGGTATGTCTGGCATCTCTCGGAGCTTCCCAGCGGCTCTGAAGTGCCTCCAGCTCTCCTAGAAATCCTCTGCTAGTCGGGATCCAGAGCCAAGAGCGGCCAGGCCCTGCCTCGCACCTGCCACACCTGCAGGAGACTGGGCACCGGTGTCTGCGACAACGCTGGGGATTATTTCTGTGGCCCTGGGATAACCACGATGCCTCCCGGGCTCATTTCTCTCCCTCTCGTAAGCCTAGAAAACCTTTTGGAAGGGTTCTGCGCATCCCACTTTGGGATTCTGGATTACTGATTAACTGGACTGTAAACAGGACTCAAGAAACAGCTACTTATAACCCTTTGATTCCCAGGGGCTTTCAAGACTCTTGGTATACGCTTCTTACAACTTACAAATGGAGCTATCTGTCCCCTTTGTCCCCCCACCCTCTGTGCCCCATTCTGAAGCACCCTTCTGTCTTGTCTTCTCCACACAAGATCTTAAAGGTAAACAAAAACAAATTCAGAAAATGAGGCACCTGCTTGGAGCAAACAATTGGAAATCACGTATTTGATAATGTATCTGAAATAAATGATTTGTAACAGCGATAGGAAGACGATCCTATTTCAACACGGACAAAGGATAATGGCTTTCTGAATAGGACTCTGCTAGCTCAGGAAATTAGAATAATAATTGACAGGTGTGATTTTTATCAAACTAAAAAGTTTCTGCATAGCAAAGAGTATAGCCTACAGAACAGAAGAAAATGTTCACCAGCTATTAACCCAATAGAGAATTAATATCCAGGCCGGGCGTTGGTGGCGCACACCTTTAATCCCAGCACTTGGGAGGCAGAGGCAGGCAGAGCTCTTTGAGTTCGAGGCCAGCCTGGTCTCCAGAGCAAGTGCCAGGATAGGCTTCAAAGCTACACAGAGAAACCCTGTCAAAAAAAAAAAAACAAAAAAAAAACAAAAAAAAAAAACAAGAATTAATATCCAGAATTTAAAGAACTTGGAAAATTAAACCCATGCTGGAATGCACTGACACACACCTGTAATTCCAGTATGTAGAAGCCAGAGGATTGCTGGAAGTTTGAAGCCAGTCTGGTCTATGTAGTGACTTCCAGGTCAGCCAGGGCTATCTGGTCAGACCTTGTCTCAAAAAACCTCAATAGGAGCTAGAGAGATAGTTTAGCAGTTAAGAGCAGAGGCCACTTTCCAGAGGACCCAGGTTTTGAGTCTTAAACCCACATAGTAGTTCATAACAGCCTGTAACTCCAGTTCGAGGGGACCTGACAGCCTCCTCTGGCCTCCACAGGCACCAGTCACATACATGGTAAACAGACACACATGCAGGCAAAACACACATACACATAAAATTTAAACAACAGTGTCTTAGTTAGGGTTTTTATTGCTGTGAAGAGACACCATGACCACAATTGGGGTGACTTAGACTTTCAGAGGTTTAGTTCCATATCATCATGGTGTGACGTGGCAGTGTACAGGTAGACATGGTGCTGGAGAAGTAGCTGAGAGTCCTAGATTTTGACTCAAGGCAACAGGAATTGGTCTAGGGTCTAGGAACTGGGCATGGCTTGAGCATATATGAGACCTCAAATCCTGCCTCCACAGTGACACACTTCATCCAAGACCATACCTACTCCAACAAAGCCACACCTCCCCATAGTGCTTATGGGGACCAGTTCCATTCAAACCATCACAAACAGCAAGAGCAGAATTACACAAAAGAACAAACAGTTCAATCAATGAGTAAAGGAGCTGGGTAGACACTTTTCAAATCAGAATGTTAGCGTCTTTAACCATCAGGAAAATGCAAATGAAAACAAGACCGAAAGCCTGTCTTTCTCCAATCAGAATGACTAGATCAAGAAAATAGCAAATGCTGAGGATGACATAGAGAAATAGAAACCAATCCCCAGCCATCATGGAAACAAGCATGCATATTAAAAAAATTAAAAATATGCCATATGACCCAGTTTCACACTCTTGGGTATATGTCTAGGAGAATCTAAGTCAGGATAACGTGGTATCATGGATACCATATACACCTGTGTTTATCGTGGCTCTATTCACAATAGTCACGCTTTGGTGTCAGCAATGGATGGATGGATAAAATGTGATATACATATGCACAGTGGCACATTATTCAGCCATAAAGAATAAAACTATGTTGCTTTCAAGAAAGGGATGGAACTGAAGGTCATATGATAAGTGAAAAAAAGTCAGATTCAGAAAGTCAGTTATTATATGTTTTTTAAATCATGGGTAGAATCTTATTTTAAAAAGACATTAAGACATTAAGCTGGGTGGTGGTGGCACATGCCTTTAATCCCAGCACTCGGGAGGCAGAGGCAGGTGGATCTCTGCGAGTCTGGTCTGTAAAGGCAGTTTCAGGACAGGCTCCAAAGCCACACAAAGAAACGTTGTCTCAAAAACCCAAGGAGTGCCCGCCCCAAAAAACTATCAATTATTTCAGATACAGGCCTCAAGCTCTATCTCAGGAGCTCGAATCTCACATTGTCTTTTAGATGTCCGGCTGGTTACCACCAGATGGCTTGGCCTCAGTGGAGAATGTCTCTTAGTTTGCATAACAGCAGACCTAGGTGGGTGGGCCCACACCTGTTCTGCCCATGGCCTGGTGAGAGGTGGGGGAAGATGTGGAATTTTAGGGGTGGCCCTAGGGTTAAAGGAAATATTTGGCATCAGCTTTATACATGATAGTAGATGTCTTCTGTGGTCACCCCCACTGTTGGAAAGCTATTTAAGAGGATGCTTGAATAAACTGGGGACTCCTGACTCCAGCATGGACTGAGAGCCCTCCTAAAATGACAAGATGTCTGTGTCTTGTGGAGTTTCCCAGTCCAGCACTCCCTGACTCAGGGATGGACCCGGGGCCATTTGGCTGGCTCTAAACGCAGTCCCAAAGACATCATTCCGGAATAGATAGCCTCTGTAGCATGGGACTGATACAAGCCAGGCCCTGGCAAGGGGGAAGAAAGACATTAAGTAAAAGGAGGTTATTAGAGAAATAGACATTTTACCAAAGTATGAATGGTCAGTTTTTTAAGATGTTCAATATTATTAGTTATTGAAATCCAAGTTAAGACCAGATATCACTTCACCTACCCTAGAATGACCCTAATATAGAGGAATGCTATCAGGCAGCTGGTGAGGATAGGGACAGCAGGACCCTCACACAATGTTCATGAGAAAATCAGGTAGCACAGACATTTTCGAAAATAGTTCAACAGTTTCTTGATGATGAAATATGCATTTCCCATATAAGCCAACAATTCTATTCCCGGGTATTTGCCAAGAGAAATAGGACCTGCATACCTATGAAAATGTCAACAGCAACCCTACTCATGACAGCGTGGAAGCACAGGTCAACCCACCACACCATGCGATGCTCTTGGATGACAGAAAGGAGCTAAGTGCTGACACCTATGTGACGTGGCGCGTGCTAAATGCTGCATCCCACAAGGGAGGCCTCCACGGAGATGTTTACAGAAGGCCAACATCAATGTAGAGAAATTGGCTGTGGATTCAAGATTACCCACTGCTGGGCATGGGATTGAGGAGCAACTGTGACTAGACACAAGGGTTTTTGTTTGTTTGTTTGTTTTTTGTTTTACGTTTTTTGAGTCAGGGTTTTTCTGTGGCTTTGGAGGCTGTCCTGGAACTAGCTCTTGTAGATCAAGCTGGTCTCAAACTCACAGAGAACCACCTGCCTCTGCCTCTGCCTCCCTAGTACTGGGACTAAAGGCGTGCGCCACCACTGCCCAACTGTTTTTTTTTTTTTTTTTGTAAGGGTCATAAAAATTTTAAAACCAGATACTAACGATGGTAGTTGTGGGAGTACAACTAGAAATGTATTAATATGTATCTTTAAAAAGGTAGAAGTATGTATCTATTTAGTAGGCAGTGGGATGCTTGCATGCTTTGGCTCACATGTGGAGGTCATATGACAACCTGTACGAGTTGTTTCTCTCCTTACACCATGTGGATTTCAGCATCAAACTCAAGATATCAGTCTTGGCAGTAGCACCTTCAGCTAATGAGCCATCTCACTGACTCTGCACACACACACACACACACACACACACACACACAGACACCACCACCACCACCACACACACACACACATACACACATACACACATGCAGACATACAAACACACACACACAAACATACACACACATCACACACACACATCACACACACACACACACACATACACACACATCACACACACATCACACACATACATCACACACACAAAAAAAACACACACACACATCACACACACATGCACACATACAAAAATACGCGCGTGCGCACACACACACACACACACACACACACACACACACACACACACACACGATAGTGTCTCACTGTGTAGTCCTGGCTGGCCTCAAATGCACAGAGATCCATCTGTCTCTCCATATCCTGAATGTTGGGATTAAAGGCATGCCCAGGGATGGTACCACTCAGAGCAGACCTCATCTTCCTCCATCAACTAGCAATCAAGAAAATGCTCCCATAGACATGTCCAAAGGCCAATCTGTTGGAGGGGATTCTTCAATTGATCGCCTTCCCCAAATGTATCATGCTGACAATGAGTCTTGACTAATTCTCCCACCAATTTTGTTTAATCAGACTCAAGGCATCTTAGTTTTTAGTTTTATTTCTTTGTATCCTCCAGCAGTGACTTGAGAGCGGTGTCAATGTAATTTAACCCTGCTCAATAGACATTAGTCAACTGGACCTATAAATGAATCAAGCATTTTGCTGTAGTCAACTGCCCAGTCACTCTTCTGAGAAGTATTTAGGTTTGAGCATCATGAGAATGCAGGGCTTGAGGCCCCTGGTCAGTCTTGGAGACCCATGAAACCCTTTCCAAGTCACTTTCTCTGGGTCACCCATCTTTAGTCCATCTCATGTTGCTGATGCTAACGCCAAGGCTAGTTACACAGTGAGGACTTTTGCCCCCTCCAAGGAAGCCTCCCCTGGACATCAGTGTATGGCACTTCATCTGCAAATGCCTAGCTTATCAGTTTCCTTATTTACATGTTTGTGGGCTGTCTTTACTGGGAGATGATAAGCTTAATGAAGGACAAAACTAATCCATTCTAGTGTTATCACGTAATCCTGCTACAATGTACTAGATATGTTTGCAACCAAATGAAAGTCAGCAATGAATCAAAATCTGGCACCTCAGTGTGATGGCTGGAGGTTAACCAAACAAAGGAGATGGAGGTTAGGGTGGACTTGCAAGTGGGGAGGGATTATTGGTTCTTTCTTGTCACCCTGACCTTTTGGAATCAGCCCTTGAATTTCCCTTCCTCCATGTCTCTGTCTGTCTGTTTGTCTCTCTCTCTCTTTCTCTCTCTCTCTCTCTCTCTCTCTCTCTCTCTCTCTCTCTCTCTCTTCTCCCTCTGTCTAATGATTTCATCTAAAGACCTCTCTGATAGGCTGGCAACTCCCTGATATTTCTTCTGTACTTCTACCTCTCTGAACCCGGAAGTGCCCTTCCAACTGCCCACCTCACATCCCACTGGGATCTGCCAATGGTGCCCATAACTAACTAACTGCCACCTCCATCCCAGTCCCCAGACACAGAGTGGAAGCTTACAATACAAGGTGTGCCAGTCTTTCTCGGGAGACTCTTATATCCCATTTTCTTGTATGTATAATTCACTGGATTCTTGAGCGTCTCATGGGGAACATCTATATTAGTTTGGCCTCTGTGTGTGTGTGTGTGTGTGTGTGTGTGTGTGTGTGTGTGTGTGTATGAATGTTGTCTTGATTACATTCATTAATATTTGAAAATCGGTCCCCAAACCAGGTGGTGCTATTCCCTGGGTGTGGGTTCTGAAGTAAGCTGAGCACTTGGAAACATTCATGCACTCAACTCTCTCAGCTCTTGACTGGAGATATTGTGTCACTGGCTTTTGAAGCTCTGGCTGCCCAGACTTCCCTGCTGTGACAGACTACAAGCTGGAATTGTAGCCAAACTAAACCTCTTCCTCCCCAAGGTGCTTTTAGTCCAGGCACTTTATTACAGCAACATAAATGAAACTGAGATCCACTAAAATGTATTTATTGGTGTTTTCAATTTTATTGCATTGAAATTTATAGTGTGTGTGGAGCAGCGTACATGTGCCGTGTGTGTGTGTGTGTGTGTGTGTGTGTGTGTGTGTCTGTGTGTCTGTGTGTCTGTGTGTGTGTGTGTGTCTGTGTATGTGTGTGCGTGTGCGTGTGTGCAAATCAGAAGACAACTTGTGTGAGTTGATTTTCTCTTATCATGTAGGCACCGGGGATTGAACTCAGGTTATCAAGCTTGGTGGCAAGTGCTCTTCCCCAGGCAGCCATCTCCCTCACCTTGATACTAAGCTTTAAATGACTTACCTAGATCATATAGTTTTAATCGGCAAATATGGAGATAGTCACTCTTCTGATTCCAAGTCTCAGAGCTTTCTACTGTCTTCCCGGGATATTGACTCAAGCATCACACTGTGCCTATACACGCATAGAATTATTGCTTGTCAATGAGAGATTTAGCTGCGGGTGAAATCCACATCCTCCTAGTGCCTCGGGACTGGTTACATTACTTTGTCATGGTTTTATTTTTCTCTATTTTCTTGCTTAGCTCTTCTAATTCAACCGCATCTCCTTTGGATGCTATATGCCTGAGCTCATTCTCTGTTGTCTGGAATCATTTCTCTTCTGCTGTATTTTCCTCTAATAATCTCCACATGCAACCCATTCTGGTTACTACTCATGTTCCAACAGAGTGGGCTTCCTAAAAGTAGGGCAGATAAGGTTAGGGTCTGTGAGGTGGAATTGTCCAAATATCAGTCACCAGTTGTGTCTAACAGCTCCCTTCAGTAGTCTCATGAGCTGCTGCATCTTTTCTCAGAGCTCAGGGTGACAATGTGGCTCTAGATGACAGTTTACTCATCACTCAGTATTATAATCTGGTGGTTCTGAATTCCTCTTTGGCCATCTTCGAAAAGACAGACCTTTCAGAAAGAAAACAATGCTACCTGTGATAGGATGGATGACTCCAGAGCACAGGCACAGGTGACATCCAGGTTGTCTGTCTATTCCTTGACCAGCTCCTCCATTTCTGAGCAACTTTCTCTGCTCTTCTTTGGTTCTATAGAGGTATCGCCAAGCCCATGACAACCACATACATTAGGATTAGATTCCAATGCAAGTGACAGGAAACCCTAGTGAAGTTTGGAGCCTCTGTTGCCCTGACTCCAGCTAGCTTGCTGTTCCTCCAGGCTCAAAGTGCATTTCTTCCCTTCTTGCCCAAGACAGTTCAAAACTTGTCTTCTGTTCACATTCAGTCACCAAGAAGGCAGCTGCACTCTCTCTTTAAGAAAACAGCCAGCCTTGCAAAGTTAGCTCATCAAAAGAAACGGAGCAGCAGCTGTGGACCACATTTCTGAGACTTCCCCATGCTTCCCCACAAAGCCATGCCATAAGCTCCCCCAACTAGCAGGCCTACTCTGGGCTCTCTACTCAAGACTCACGGGGCTGTGTCCACCTAAAGACTTGCACATGAACACGGCAGCATTATTTGAAAGAGCACCAAAGTGGAATCAAGACAAACAGTAAACAGATAAATATAGTCACAGTCCCAGACAGCCATGTACCAAGTTAAAAATCAGAGATTTATCGGGTGGTGGTGGCAGTGCATGCCTTTAACCCCCACACTTGGGAGGCAGAGGCAGGTGGATCTTTGTGAGTTTGAAGCCAGCCTGGCCTACAAAGCTACACAGAGAAGCCCTGTCTCAAAAAAAAAAATTAGAGATTCAATCATGAGTGAAAGAGAAGACTTTGCAGAAAACTCAACATCTCTCTCCATCCTTGGTCAGATCAAACACCATGTCCATCTATCCATCCACCCACAGAGGGCCACTCCATGAAATCATCAGGAGCTCGACACTGTGTTGGGGAAGATGGTCTGTCCTCCAGTGTCTGTACTTGGATGGCTTGGCTCTGTGCCCATACATACTTTGGATTGAATCCACTTCATTTGGCAGTCATTTTCTTGTTTTTGTTTAATAATAAGGTTTTCTTAAATTTTTAGAAGGCAGAAACTTCTTTCTATTTTGCTTTCAAGAATTGAAGGTGATTCTTCTATATATATGTATGTGTGCAGAAATATATATATATATATATATATATATATATATATGATAAGCATTTCAGAATATATAGACATACACATGTGTGTATGTAACACAAATTCTCTAAAATATCCTTGTATACCTTTTCTTCTAAATTCCTGCTGTTGCTAGTTTCAATGTGTGGCATCCTTGCTTGTTTGGTTGTTTTGGGTTTTCTGTGTCCAGCCTCGCCTCCATGGTGAGGTTTTCAAAGCCCTCTCTAAGCAGCTTGCTCCTCTCCAGATGGCAGTCCCCGGCACTCCGCCCCCGCAGCACCTGTGTCCTTGCTGCCTCTGTTTCAACACAAGTTTTGTATAAACTGTGGAATGCTGTGTGCGGCAGTTCTGCTTCTTCACGTGGGGGCTGAGATGCTTTCCCTTTTGTTTGTTCTTTGGGGACCTCAGCTGGGACCTGTTTGACCCTGAAGGTGCCACCTCTGGGGAAATGGCACCACCTGTTGCCCAAGCCAAAAACACTGGAGCCATTCCAGTCTCAAAACCCTCTGTGTATTCTGTCTGGAAGTAGTCACCAGTGTCCCTTGCCTTCCCCTCAAGGGGGCTGACTCCTACTGATTCAGCCTTGCCTAGATCATGGTGACAGTCTCCAACCTACCTTGTGCCCAGGTTTGCACTCCCTGTGCCTCTTTCCACTATTCAGTCCCTTGCCTTTTTACTGTCCCAAGTCCAGAATTCTTTACCTGGCAGAGGCCTTCCAGGACCAGAACTGTGCTGTATTGCCTTCCCACCGTCAGACTACCTGACTCTCCTGCAATATCCAGCGTCATCCAATCCTTTAGGATCCTCTTGGATGCTGGGATCGCTCTCCTCTCTCCACTTGGAAGTTGGCTGACACCTATTTGTGTCAAAAAATAATTCAAGCCTTATTTTCTGAAAGCATGCCCTGTTGCTTTCCTGGTCTGACTTCACTGTCCTTCCCTGGCATTTTCATAGAGCTCTGTGCGTGCCTGGCTTCTGCTGTTATTGCTGGCTTGAATGTCTCCCTCATTTACCACATGAGGTGCCTGAGGACTTTGTTCTTGGATCCCCAGTTCCCAGGCTGCACCAGCATGTTACAAATATTCATGCTGAAAAGCAGTAACAAGCAATGGACTCATCTCTGCGCTTACATTTTGTTGACTTTAGAGCAGGGTGGAGAATGACTATGTGGAATTTTAGAATCCAAGGCTCTTCAGCTGCCTCCACTAACCCTACTTCCAAGATCGTGACCATTGGTTCAGTGACATGTTGCCTGAGACTGATCTCTAGCCAATGGAATGCTGGTGTGGTGTGGACTCTGGATCCGTTCTGTGTACTGGGCTTGCCTAATGTGTAAACAGTCTACACTACAGTACTTCTCTGGTCAGGAGTAAAACGCTTCTTTCTAACTTTGAAGAAACGAATGTGATGTATGTTTACTGATTTTGTCCTCAATGAGGCTATCAGGGTATCTGGCAGAAGGTAATTGGAAACCAGGACCATGCTGTAAATCTGTAAATGACCACGAGGAAGGGGCCATTGCTGCCAGACTTTGAGTCGTCCTATTAACTAGAAGAGGCAAATGAGTCTCATTGATTCTAAGATGCTGCGGGGTTTTTTTTTGACATTTTAATACCTCTGAAACAGAGATGTGTCTTTCAATAGTTTTCTCCCTGAATCCAGAGAAATACAATATTTTATTTATTTATTATGTATACACTGTTCTGTCTGCATATATGCTTACATACCAGAAGAGGGCGCCAGATCTCATTCCAGATGTTTGCTGGGAATTGAATTCAGAACCTCTCTGGAAGAGCAGCCAGTGTTCTTAACCTCTGAGCCATCTCTCCAGCAGCGAAATGCAGTATGCTAATAAGAAAGTGTAAAACAGAAACCAAAATTGTCAAGAAGTCTCTATGGTTGAGGGATAGATTAAAAAGCTACACAGATCATTTATGTAGACTATTAGCAATTTCCTGAAGAGCCCTGACCCTTAAGGCAGGGCATCCTCTGCCAGCTATGTTGGACTTGGGTCACAAACATAGATTCAGAATACTTGGATCCCAAGGAAACTAAGGGTTCGGGAGCTACATCCTGCAGGACCAGACATCTCCAAAGGAAAGCTGGAGGTGACTTCCATCCGACCTAACAAAGAGGTCAGGTTGTTTGCTATGCAGTCCTTGAAAATTAAAGGACTAATGTCAGCTGGGTATGGGGACACACATCTTTAGTCCCAAGACCCAGAAAGCTGATGAACGAGAATCACAGATTAGAGGCAAGCCTGGACTCCGTGTTATGACACTCTCCTCCGCCGTAAAGACAGACTGGTGTCTCCTGATTTAATTGAGAAGATTTCTGGAAGGGATCTTGGGAGGTTCATTCAACAGCTCAGGACCGAAGTCCTCTTGGCTGTATAGATGAAATGACTTCCTCTCTGGAGAGCTGGGTAGCAGAGTGGAAACCCCCAGGCTTTGTGTCAGCACTGTGCTTTAACACTGAGATCTGGGCAAACCTGGCCAAACTCCTTACCCTCTAAGCATTAGGGCTTTATTTTATTATTATTATTTTATTATTATTATTATTATTATTATTATTATTATTATTATTATTATTTTGGTTTTTCGAGACAGAGTTTCTCTGTGTAGCTTTGGAGCCTATCCTGGCACTTGCTCTGGAGACCAGGCTGGCCTCGAACTCACAGAGATCCTCCTACCTCTGCCTCCCAAGTGCTGGGATTAAAGGTGTGCGCCACCAACGCCCAGCTAGCATCAGGGTTTTTGACCTTATATATCTCAGTATTTTCAGGGGGAGGTGAAACAGGATGACAGCAACCTGCTTAATGAGTGGAAGATGATATTTTTTGATGGTACTAAACTTCCCTGTGGAAGAGTGCTTCCAGAAATCTCTTGAGAATGTTATGCAGTGTCACAGGATATTCTTCAGAGCGAAGAAATGCTGTAAGTTTATATAATGAAATTAACTATATATAATGTTATAATTGTCCCTCATTCACACCTAGAGAACCCATTGTTTGCACGGCTTTGTCATCGCCTCTTTGTTCTCTTTGATGTTTTTCATGAGTAATTGGGATTGATGGAAACTAAGAAACCAAACTATCTGACATAAAAGGGAAAAGGAAGAGGGGAGGGAACAAGAGAGGGACATTGGCATGGAAATAGGGAATTGGATGGGAGGGGTTCAAGTCAGAGAAAGAGAAGACAGAGTCTGGGGCTGGAGGGATGGCCACAGGGATTTCTGCAGAAGTTTACCTTTGTGACACGTGTGGGATATTATCCTTCCCTTCTGTACACCCAAGAAATCTTCACATTAGCTCTCCCACTGGCCTGAAACTCACTAACTTAGGCTAGGCTGGCTGGCCAGCAAGTCTTAGGGTTCTACATGATCTGCCTCCCGGTACAGATATCACAATCCCATCACCACATCTGCCTTCTTTAGATGGGTTTTGAGCGAAATCTCAGGTCCTCGTGCACACATTGCTAGCACACATTTACCAACAGGGCTATCTACTTAGCCTAACTCATGTTTTCAAGCAAATTTTGTGCTTTAGGAAAAAAATACATCAAAAATCATGTAAATACCATAAAATGTATATGATTTTTAAAAAATCTGTTGACTTTAAGATTGATTAGCCAAAAAAAAAAAAAAAGAAGAAGAAAAAGTTTCGTGTTTGTTTTGTTTTGAAACAGGGTCTCTCTATATAGCCCTGGCTGACCTGGAACTCACTCTGTAGAGATCCACCTGCCTCTGTCTCCTGAGTGCTAGGATTAAAGGAGTGCACCACCACACTCAGCTGAAAAGAATATATATATATATATATATATATATATATATATATATATATATATGCGCACAGGGATGCTGAAGTCCAGTTAAAAGTAAAACGAAGAAAGAACTTGATTTCAGAAAACTCAGTGGGCTGATTCTAAATGTTCAAGTGCATGGGAAGAGAGGAATCTGAGGGAAAGAGGCAAAATGCCCAGAAGCTGAAAAATAAATGATGAGGGTAGGAGAAAGGTAAGGAACAGTTGTGTGTTAACCACTAACTAGAGTATCTGTGGCCATGTGCCTATAATCCCAAATCCCAGCATTTGGTGGGGGGCAGGCGGGAGGATCAAGGGTTCACCACATTGTTTGCCAGTTTGAGACCTAGCTGGGCTCATGAGACTATCTTAACAAGCAATACAAATATACAGAAAGCCACAGAAATCATTAGATCCAAAGGGCGCTGTTTCAAAATCCTCACCTAAAGTACCTCTGGTATACATGTTTATACTTGTAAGGTACACACAACATAGCCTTTACTGTCTTTACCACAGGCAAGCGACATTTCCATTGTGTACATTTGCATTATTGAGCAACCATCACTTGCCACATCTACCTGGAACATATTTATCTTCCTCTGAAACTCTATTCCCAATAAAGACTTGCTCCATTCCGCTCTCCCTGCCTGGTAACCATTAGCCTAGTTTGTCTATTGCCTAAGTACCTCTCAGAAGCACAACCAAACCTTTGTGCTTTTGCAACCGCCTTATTCCTATCAATGTCCTGGATGTTCTTCTGTGCTATAATATGTATCAGAATTTGTTCCCTTTTAAAGACAGAAAGCAAACAACTGCATATATATGACACATTGTGTCTATCTGCGTTCCTGCTGATGGACATTTGTGCTCTGATGCCGGGTTCTTAACTGTTTCAATTTCAAATTGAGTTTCAAGAGGATTGGGGGTAGCCATTCTTCATGTGATGCATCCTTCAAGAATGTTTTCCCCAGTCTGTGGCCTGTCTTTTTATCCTCTTGCCTCAGCTTTGTCTTCACTCTTTCTCATTTCCAGTGTCCCTAGATCAGTCAGGCCTGGCTGTTGGCTTTTGACCCAATTGGTGGCAGCTGCTGCTCACTGAACTTGCTGCAGCCATTTCTAGGGCAGCTGCCATTGTTGATCTCCCGTGTAGCCACTGTTCTCTTGGCAAGGTGTAGTCTTTTTTGCCACTTGCGCTCATGCTCTTTGCCCCCAGTTCCAGGCCCGTGACTGTCAAGAGAGCCCGGTCATAAATGTCTGAGTCCTAATACTAGATGTGGTTTAACTTCCCAAGGACGCTCTCTGAACCACGAGCAAACCAATGGCTGCAAATAGCTGGAGGGGGAGCAGGGAGAGCTTTGTGATAGACAGGTTACCTGTCTGCCTCATCCCTCTAGCGGATTCTATACAGGCCAAGGAGACAGACTTTTCTTTGAGACTTGAGATAAAGTCAAACATACAAAGAAACTCTATTGTTAGGGTGAAAATTTATTTTGTGAATGTGATTCAAATCATATAAATGCTTCTAAGTGAGAATGGGAAGGTGTATATAGGTCATTACATTAATTTCCCTATTGTAAAAGTGACAGAAAAATCAGTTAATTTCCAAAGCCATACAGAGGAAGCTCTGCTGCCTGCCGCCGATGGTGTCTAATGAAGGCCTTCAGGGGCCTGGTGTCAGTTCTGCTGGGGCCTGGTTTATAATGAGGTGAGGAACACAGACACATTGCTTTTGTTCCGGGAGCTTTCAGGACCTGGACCTTAACGTCAAGGAATTTGTAGATTGAAACAAATGCCCGAGTGGTTTTAATGAATAATGATTCTCGCCTAGACAGAACAAAGAGCCTACAGGAAAAGGAACCAATCACTTCCATTTGAATGATTGAATGGATAAATTCTTATCTGGGAATGAGACAGAGCTTATAAGGTGGTGGGATGTTGATGAGCCCCGTAGCTGCTGGCTTGATATCTAGGTCCCTGGGCTCGACAGGAGACTTTAGGGAGAACTTTTGCAGAATGGTGGTGAGGAAAAGGAACAGCTCCATAATGGCCAGACTCTCGCCCATACAGGACCGCTTCCCTGGAAGGAGAAAACACCACATCAGTTCTCATCATGTTCAAATGAGACCTGAGAGCCATGAAAATGCCAATCAGAACACTCTGGAGGACAGCAAATTATCACTTATCAAAGCACTGTAGGGGCTGGAGAGATGGCTCAGTGATTAAGATCACTTGCTGCTCTCGAAGGGGACCCAGATTCCCAGCACCCACATGGTGGCTCACAAACAGCTCTAACCAGTTACAGGGAATCTGATACTCTTCTTGCAACCTCCTCAGGCCCCTACCTGCACATGTACACGGATAATACACATAAAATTTAAAAAAATAAAAATTTTGAAAAACACTCTAAAGAAACACTCCCAGCCTGGTCTACAGATTGAGTGCCATAATACACATAAAATTTAAAAAAAAATAAATAAAAATTGAGTGCCAGAATAGGATCCAAAGCTACACAGAGAAACTCTGTCATGAGGGGAAAAAACAAAACAAAACAAACAAAAGAAATACTCATCTTCAATGCAATAATAACACTTGCAAGGGGTTATCTGTAGGAGCAATCAAGGCTTTGAGGCCAGCACTTAAGTCATTATTTATGATATAATGAGACTGAATGACACTTAGATTTGGCTCTACAGAGGACTGGTTAAGCAAATCCTTATGGATCCATTATACAATGCAACCGGGAAGCATTTTCGTGGAAGATTACTTGGTATCTTTAATCACAGTGTAGTATGTGAAGGCAGACTATTACAGATTGTGCAGAATAAACCAAGCCTACATATGCAGATACCATGACACTGTTCGAAGGGCCTGTAGTAAGGCAGCAAGTGATGGAAAATTGCAGGTCATTTTTACTTCCCTCTCTTAACCTGGTTCCCTGAATTTTATGTTGAACACTTATTACCATTGTAATTAGAAACAATGCATATTAAACTTACTGATTTGTTTATTGATTGATAGATTTTTGCAGGCCTAGAAATCAAACCTCAGACCTTACCATACTGTAGACAACTGGTTTACCACTACAATCCCAAGCTCCTTAAACTGTTTTTTTTTTAATGCTAATCAAACAAACGCACAGATTGACAGTGAGAAGACACGCTGGTGATGTCAAGTCGTTATTATGACCTAATAGTGTCTATAACTGGAGACCAAATCTGAAGAAGAAGAAAAAACGGGTGGAGGTGACTAAGGTTCTTTGATGGACTCTGGCTCTGTGAATCAGATTTAAAAAATAATTAACAGTTAAAAATGAAGACATCTGTATATGTGCTTTGGAAAAGTTAATATTGCAAAAGGAAATCAATAGATAAAATTGGCAACTTCGAGTTACTTTATCGCCAGGCAACAGGTGACATCTGAATTTGAGTAATGTTTGTTTTCCTTAAAAGCTTGCCTTGCCAACCCACAAAGAGTTCCTGGAAGACTTACCTCGTGTAACCATCATATAGATGTAAATGTTCCTCTAGATTTGGGAAATTATGACAGTTTGATCAAGTGACTTTGCATCAGTGGATCACTTACTTATGAAATAATTCAGCGAAGCTAAAAACTGCCTGAAACGTGTGTATTTACCGAGGGAGAAAGGAACAAAGTAGTCTGTTTTCTTGAAGCATCCATTTTTATCCAGAAAGTGTCCCGGGTCAAATGTCTCTGGGTTGGGAAACTCCTTATGATCCAACAAGATGGAAGACAGTAGTGGGAGTACAACAGTGCCCTGGAATCAAGGGTGGAGAACATGGTGATACTTTGCCATGAGTTAGCTCACGTGCAAGCCAGACACTCCTGTTAACAGTGCATCTAGGGCTGGAGAGATGGCTCAGCAGTTAAGAGTAGAGGCTGCTCTTCCAGAGGTCCTGAGTTCAGTTCCCAGCAACTGCACACATTGGTCTACTTTCTCCGCATTATATGCTATAGAGCCATTAAATGCAGACACGGAAGGTTTGTTGCCTCGCTAGCAAGCACATATTAATTGTCGGTGGCAGCGATAGCCCAAATGTTTGAGTAACTGAAAATCAAGATTAAAGACAATGATGTAGCTCAGGGTTAGAACTGCTGTCCCTTCCCAGGGTCACCCTTTTTAAAATCCACCATAAAAACATCAGGTGAGCTTCTTATTCATCAAAGCCACTGCTCATTTATTCCATGACAGAAAGGGGCCTGGGAAGCTTTAGGTCAGCCTCCCATAGCCTACGTAGTCAGAAACTAGGCCCATAGGTGACAGGTTGTCTGTGACACTGTGTTCTTTTGGTGACTCTCCCAGCCACAGAACTGAAAGCAACCCCCCAACCCCCGCCCCAACCCCAGCAGGTGCCATGGTGTCCCTTCCTTCCCAATCGACCTTGGGGATGATATAGTCTCTGAATTTTGTGTCCTTGACCACAGCATGGGGCAGACTAGAAGGAAGGAGAGTGGTGTATCTTTGAATCTCATGCAACACAGCATTGGTGTAGGGCAGCTTCATTTTGTCCTTCATGCTGGGGGGCTGGTGACGTCCAATCACATGATCAATTTCTTCATGAATTTTGGCTGCAGAGACATTGTAAGGGTTACTCAGACCTACATTCCCAGGAGACCTAGAGATACTTCCACAGAGTGACAGAAAGTGGCCTGGCGAAGAAAGCTTTGTCGGAGTCAAACGTGTGTTGCTAGGCAGCCCTGTTTTGCTGTGAATCCCAAAGACCTGGCTGTTGGAAGCAAAGTGTGGTTAGGAAAAGACCTGGTTGTTCCCAACTGATCACGTGATTCCCAGCAAATCAGCCACAGAGGGAAAACGTTAGCTCCTTATTCTGCTGGGAGCACCTTAATCAGCTTCTCTCACTTTCCCTCGTCTCCCGGGGGAATGGCAACTGTATTCTGAGCAGTAAATACTGATCTCCTACAGTTTGTACTCTGAGAACAGGCATGAGGTTATCCACCTTCCCTACTGCAGACTGTAGACTAATTGTTGAATTTCACTTTACAATTACGTTTGAGACCCACCTGATGATCTAAGCAGTTAGTGGTTGCCATAGAAGGGCAATGGCAACCTCCTTCAATGGTGCAGCTACTGATAGGCTGCCCATTCTCCTGTCGGCAACCCCTCCCCCACCTCCTGTGAGCAACCCCTCCCCCATCTCCTGTAAGCAGCTCTAACTAAACTCATTGGTACACACACACACACACACACACACACACACACACACACGCACACACGCACACACGCACACGCGCACGCACGCGCACACACACACACACACACACACATGCGCACACACACGCGCGCGCGCACACACACACGCGCGCACACACACACACACATGCACACACACACACACACAACCAAAACCCAAATCAAGGGACTATCTGAGAAAAGGAAGGGGACCAGCAGGAATGGGAATGGGAGAAGAAATGAATAGGATCTAAGTACATTATATACACGCATGTAGACGTTATAATGAAACCCATCATTATAAGTAACTAGCATATACTAATAAAAAGAAATATAAAAATTACATCGGAGTTTAGAATCCCACTTGGGGAGTTTGGTGCACATTAAAGGTGGGAAATAGAAGCCTGTAAGATGAAAGAACACCTGAGGTTGAAAGACCCCTGCCCCTTAGCCCTTTCTTTCTCAAGTTTGTCTCCTCTTCCTCCTGTCCGCGGCTTCCCCGATCCCCACCCCCGGCGGCTTCCACTTCCCCCGCCACCCGCCGCACGCCCGGCCCGAGAACGAGCACCAGGTGGGCCGGCACGAGAACGAACACCAAGTGAGCCGGCCTGGAGCCCTGCCCCTGAGCCCCCGCCCGATGAGAAACACTCCGTCCCAAGGTCTCCGCCCCCAAGGTCAGCCATCTGGACGTGGAGGGGAGGGGGAATTGAGTCTGTTGTACCAGACACCAGACCTTGAGAATATGCTGATCTGGAATGGCTCTGTGTCTCATTTGAACCATCCAATAGAAATGATTCTGTATTTCGCCTCATTTGAAAGACTCTGTGTTTCACCTCATTTGAATAACTCTGTACTTTGCCTCATTTGAATAACCCTGTATAGCGCCTCATATACATTGACCAATGGGAATAGCTCTGTACAATGCCTCATTAGAATTATCCAATAGAATCCCTGCTCCTAGCTTGCGCCTTTTTCCCTATATAAGGACCCCTTTCCCTTGGCTCGGCGCGCTTGGCCTCACAGAAGCTAAGTCGCCCGGGTACCTGTATCTCCAATAAAGCCTCTTGCAGTTTTGCATCCAAGCTCGTGGTCTCGCTGATTCCTGGGTGCGGGTCCCCTTCTACGAAAGTACCTCTTCAGGGGTCTTTCAAGGTCACAAGCCAGGTGTTACTGAGTCTAAGTGTGATTTCAGCCTGGAACTCATTACATCTTTTGCTCATTATGGCTCATTTTTTGTGTCTTTTTAACATATGAGGTTTGAGATTCATAAGTCCTATTTTTGAACTTAAATGAAAGTTTCCTTAGTTCCTAAACATCCCTCTTCCTTATTAGCACCATGGGACAAAATTCTGTTCCTCAAAACCCAAGTCCTTCCCAGAAGTGTGGCAGCCTCGCCCTCTTTCCAACACTGTGTTCTCCTCCAGGTACCTTGCACCTCTGGGTACTTCAGCAGGAGCAGAATCCCGAATCGCAGGGTGATACTGGTTGTCTCGGTGCCTGCTGTAAACAAGCTGGCCCCAGAGGCTATTAAGTTCTTCAGATCAAATTCAGATTTCGGGTTGTGTTTCTCCTGCAGGTAGTAGAATTATGGGCTCTGTGAGCTAAAGAGGAGTCGATAGTTTCTCAAAATCCAACCCCCGCCCAAGATCACGCTTTTAACAAGATTGCGTTTGTATGCTGTACTGTTGTGAGCTGAGCAGTCAGTCATGAAGTTGAATGCCCTGAGCTCGAGTCTCAGGTTAGGCCCCATCTCTTCCCTGAGTTTCACGAAGCTCTAACGGAGACGGGAGGGTTAACGGGCAGGAAGCGCTCAGAACAATGCCTCATGCACAAACACCTGACAAGTTCTCATGCTGTAGTTAATGAAAGTTGATAAACTCTGTTGAAGCCCAGTGTAGGAAGGTCACTGGTGCATGGCTGGCCAGCTTTCCCTTTTCTACCCAGCTCTATGGCTCTTCTGTAACTTGTTTGCTATGTAAACCAGACCGGCCTCAAATGCACAGAGATCTGCCGGCTTTTGCCTCCTGAGTTCTGGAGTTAAAGGTGTGCGCCTCCATACCTTGATAGTTTTTTTTTTTTTTTCCAGAGAAACATGTTGTCCCCCTAACATTCACCAAAATGAATGGGCTGTTGCAACAGACCTTGGTAACTGGAAGAAGTGTAAATACCTCAACTAATCCAGGGAACTCTACAAGCAGTGAAAGGACACTCTCCACTCAGACATATTTTCTAGGGAGGCTGGCCTTACAAGTCAGCCCTCCCAAAGGGTAAGGCTGGTTATGGTGTTCTTACGATACAGTTGAGTGGCATTTTCCTCTCATCTTTACAGCTGGGGGACTCTTATATAGACAGGGCTAATTTTCAGAACTCAGAAACTCAAAACTAATTTTCAAATTCAGACTAAATTTCAAATTTTCAAAACAGATTTGGAGCTCTAGGTGTGATTACGGAATCATACTGTTCTCTGCAGTCGCACCGTGTTTCCTGCTCAGTGGCGTTCTGAGGACCGATGCTATGCAAGAGCTGTCACCAAGTATGCTCAGCATCACTTAATATGGTTCATTTTGTAGCGCCATTTTGTAGCGCATTTGTTTCAAATCCTTTATCCAGCAAGCCATAAAGTATCAGGATTATGACAATTGCTCCCTATGTGGCCCTGCTTTCCTACATCTTCATGCAGGCTACAAGACACACAGGAAAGGGGTCCCCTCCCCAGGCCCCGTACCTCCTCAATCTTGCTGAGGAAACAGTCAATGTAGTCCCGAGGGTTAGCAGGATCCAGGGACTCCTGATGTTCCTTTATTTTTTCCAGAATGAAGTTATTAATATCATTGATTCTTTGGGGGACTTCTTTATGCTTTCCAGGGACATACTTCATAAATGTTGGCCATAGATTGTACATCTAACAATGAAAGTGAGCAAACATAAAAACTGTCAGCAATTCATCCGTGAGGGAGGAGTGGTGGAATGAACAGAAAGGGGAGGAGAAGTGACAAGAAAGAGGAGTGTCCCTTCCTTCCACCTAGGGATTGTCCTACCTCTGCTCAGCCCGAGTCAGGGAGGAGAAATGCACTGAGTGGCTTTCTGTGGAAACGTCTGGGAATGGCCTTCCCCGATTCCCTCCGCCCCACCCTTCTTTCTCTCTTTAGTTTGCAGCTGGACTTCACCAGCACCAGACAAGTGCTCTACAACTGAGCTACACTCAGGAATTACGAATTTTTCTGAACAGACCAGTTGGAGCAGGCAGATGCTGAGCTAAAGTCAACGTACACAGACGGAAGGGCACTGTGCTCACACATCAAGGGAACCCAGAGCCTTTGACTCTGTAATAGGCTTCCAGGACACCAACAAGGACAGTGACAAACATGGGCAGAAGCTACATCTTACCTGGCACCATACAGAGTTTACTTGGTGAAAATTCTTATTTAAAAGGTCCATGAGGTTGAGGATCGTTTTGCTCCTGTACGGGAAGCGCTCGTTGAAGAGGATGGAACAGATCACGTTGCAGGGAGCACAGGCCAGGATAAAGGTGGGGTCAAAGGGCCCAGCTGTGGGGATAGAATCTCAGTGCTCAGGATTGAACTCGGGCCCTTGCCCGTGCCAGGCAAGCCCTCTCCCACCCAGTTACAGTCCCGGTGCCTCTACAATGGGCACCCTCGTCATCCGGCATTAGGATTTCAGGAACCGGCCTCTCTTTTCAGATTTATGCATATGGCTTATTCCTCTAAACTTCCTTTATTAGGATGCAAGCATCTTCTAGTCATATTAATTACATGTGTATATATTAGCATATATAGTACATAAATCTCATTATTCTCATTATAGCATGAGATACTATATGCTCTCTATAGTATTATACTATAATGATAACACTTTTTGGTGTTATATGTATAATAATAGAAACAAGTAGTATTATGGAACATCTATAATATATTGGGTATTATGCAAATGGATTTTACTATATCATTAAATCTTTCTATTGGTTTTGATTTGCAGCCTGATTTTTTTTCAGATATTGAAAATGCATCTTATAAAAGCTTAGTAGTTTGTCCAAAAGTACATCTAGTAAAGCGTCAAGGTTACAAGTTGAGTCCAGCTGAAAGCATTGCAGAGCCCTAACTTACAGCTTTGGAGATGGTGTTCCTCCTATTCAGGGTGATATCTTCAAAGACAGGGCAGACCATGGGCCAAGGGACTCCTGCGGGAGAAGCAAAGACCAGGGACAGGCTGTAGGCTTTACCTTCCATTTTCTGTAATTCCTCCACGAGGCACTGGGCTTCCTCCTGCACCCTTTCTTCCAGGCTTCTCTTCCCCATCCCAAAGTTCTTCAGCGTCATGAGGGAGAAGCGTCGCAGGACCTTCCACGTCTCTCCATTAGTGAAAACCAGTCCTGGGAAAAGACACAGAACAGAACATGTCTGGTGTTAGAGGCCAACTTCCCCACAGGTCTTCTTGTCTACCCTGACTGTCTGTGCTCCTTATCTGGATTCAGAGCTGGCAGACCAAGCCATGCAGAGTGCAGTCAACGGAAATGTCTGTCATAGCAAATGAACATCTATGTGATGCTCAAAAGGAGGCAGAAATTAACAAAGAGGGCTGTTGTGGATGAAGAACAGTCCAAACCGTGGAAGGGACTTCTGTCTGGTTCCGTTAAAAAACAATCGGAACCATCATTCAATCTTGTGGAATTCTGTTTTGATCCTTAATCTCTCTCTAACTCATGCATGTTCTGTGTGTGCTTTTCTGTGTTAGAGGGTAAATACATTTGAAATAGATCAATGTAGGAGCTACGCTCTGTCCCCAGAATTTACAACCTGCAAATGTTAGCCTTACTGAAGAAAGATGGAACCAGGCTGAGAGATGGCTCAATGGTTAAGAGTGCTTGCTGCTCTTTCAGAGGACCTGGGCTCCGGTTACCAGAACCCACATCCGGTGGCTCGCAATCCCCTGTAACTCTAGTTCCGGGAGATCCACTGTCCCCTTTTTGGCTTCTGCAGGCATGCTAGTGATGCATAAAAGTTCATGCAGGCACACACACACAATAACAAACAAATCTAGAAGAAGAAGAAGAAGAAGAAGAAGAAGAAGAAGAAGAAGAAGAAGAAGAAGAAGAAGAAGAAGAAGAAGAAGAAGAAGAAACAAGGAGCTGGAATGCAGCATGGTTCAATGCAGTAAGTTTTCAATGTCTTCCTCTGGGTAAGCCCAGACGTGCATCCGGATTTCCCACTTTTTCAATGCATCATCAGTTTTCACGGCTGCCCAATCCAGCCCTCAGGGGCATCCTCGTGTCCATTCTGCCCTTTGCCATACATACCCGCCTTTGTTAAGCTCTGCTGATTCCACCTCCAAAATGCCTTTCTCGTCTTTTCCTTCTTGCCAGATCGTGCTACACTATTACCCTTCAGTTATAATATTTTTAGAAAATTTAAAAGTTCCTATCAATTATGATTAGTTTGTTTAGTGTTACTATAAAGAGATACTAGAGGAGGGGCTGGGGGTGTTGATCAGTGTCTTGGTTACTTCCTTATAGTTGTGCCAAGACACCATGACCAAGGCCAAACAAATTACAAAAGAAACCATTTATTAGGGGCTCACACTTTCAGAGGGCAAGTCCATGATCGTCACGGCAGGGAGCATGGCATCAGGCAGCAGGCACTGGAGCAGGAGCTGAAAGCTCACATCTTGAGGTAACAGCCAAGAAGCAAGGAGGGAGCTAACCAGGAATAGTTTTTCAAACCTCAAAGCCTACACCCAGTGACACCTCTCCTCCAGTAAGGCCACCTCTCCTACTCCTTCCCAAACGGTTCTATCAGGTGGGGACCAAGCATTCAAACATATTACCTACTGAGGCCATTCTCATTCACACCACTGAAGATGGAGCTTTCTGTCCCACCTGGTCCCACAGGGTCTCTGTGTGTTTACTTGGGGCTAATTGGCTGTGGGATCAAGCAGAAGACAAACTTTCATCTATACACCACCACAATCAGTTTCTAGACTGCTGACCTAGAATGCATAAAGCTTGGATCTCTGCATTGCATAAAACTGGACACAGTAGCACATATCTATAATCCTAGCACTCAGAAGGAGGAAGTGGTAAGTACAGGAATATAAAGTCATTCTTTAATACAAGCCAGGGTGGAGACTCTGAGGAGAGATGAGAGTGTGGTGTGCAGGGGAGAACACAGTCCTAAGAAGAGGCTGTTTGTTAGGAAAATGGGGTTTAAATTATTTAGCTTATACTTCTGTAGGTTTAAGGGCTTGGTGCCAATATCAGATCAGCTCTGGGATGGCCTTGACAAGGAGGAAAGCCAGTGGAAGGGATGTAAGAGGGTGTCTTAGTCAGGGCCTCTATTGCCATGAAGAGGCCCCATGACAAAGGCAACTTTTATAAAGGAAACCATTTCATTAAGGTGCCTGGCTTACAGTTCGGAGGTTCAGTCCATTATCAACATGGTGGTACATGGCGGCGTGCAGGCAGACGCGGTGCTGGAGAAGTAGCTGAGAGTCCTATATCTTTCAGGCAAAAGGAAGTAGTCTGAGACACTGGGCAGTATCTTGAGCATATATGAGACCTCAAACCTGGCCTCCACAGAGACACACTTCATCCAACAAGACCACATTTACTTAAACAAGGCCACACCTCCTAATAGCCTCCCCCCTTTGGGGGCCATTTTCTTTCATATCACCACAGAGGGAGCAATCATTTCTTCAAACAGGAGGCCAAAGACAGACTGGGTCCCACACTCTCAACTTCTGTGAGGCTCTCCTTCCAGGCGCTATTGAAAGCCCCACATGGCTAATCTGGGAGCCAAGTTAAACTCAAGAATCCTTAAGGACAAACTGTATCCACACTATAGCAATCTCTAGAGTAGTTTCTTCCCTCATTTCTCTGAATCTATAGAGTTTCTAAATTGTTCTAAATCAAATTTTGAGTAATACTGACATGAAAGTCTTAACCTTTGTACCACTTAGCATGCTGTGCCATGCACACAGTGAAAGGTAACTTCCGGAGTCTGTTCTCTCCTTCCACCACAGGTTCCGTGATCAAACATAGGTGGCTAGACTTGGGTGGCACTTTTATCGCATGACTGATCCCGCTGGCCCTTAACTTTACATTTTAGTGAATAAACAATAGCACCTGATTCCAGGGATCAAATGAATAAACTAAGGGTTTGAATGGTTGCCACTAGCAATTATATAAATGTTTAAAGATCACAGATGTAGTCGAAATACCAAGTAGATAAATACCAGGAAATATTTCAACTGATTGATTAGTTGAACATACATTGAAGCAATCTCAACAGGATTACAGCTGTTCCAATACATCAGAAGGCCGGTTAGCATTTTAGCAGATTTTCCATTTAGCAAATTATTATTCACTGAATTCTTCCCCTCCCACAAAACACTTTGGCAAGCTAACCTCCATATCTGGGAACATGGCCTGACTTGGACAGAGTCTTTGCAGAGGTCATCAAGTTGAAATGAAGTCATTGGATAGTCCCTAACCCAATAATGACTACCCTTATAAAATGGGGACATTTGCACATGTGTGTTCGCATGTGCACACATACTTGACGTCATATAACCCTGAATGCGGAGGTTAAGGTGATGGAACCATAAACCATGGTATATCGAAGAATACCAGAAAACCTGGAGGGCAGGAAGGAAACAGATTCTCTTGCACAGCTCACAGAAGGAACCAACTTGCCAGCACCCTGACTTTATACTCCTAATCTCTACTGTGGGACAAGGTCCTTTTGTTTTAAGTCACCCTAATGTGGTGCTTTGTTATGGCAGCAATAGGGAACTGAGACAGAGGAAAAAAACATTAATGGCAGGTTTGTCCATTTTTTCAAGGTGGAGGAAGGAAGAGTTCACTGTTTCCTTTCTACTGTGTGCAGGTAAGAGGAGTGAGGGAAGTTTATAAACTGGTTTTCTCAAAGTTGCAAAAACTGAACATTTTAGGCCAGTCACTTTCCCTCACCTTAGCTCAATCTAGCCCAGCAGCTTCCACACCCAGTCAGAAATGAACAGAGAAACCTAGAAGCCGCTGAGCTGGAACTAATCTGGAAGCTTCTTCCCTGAGGACTGGCTTCCCTGGTTCCAGAAAGCACCATTCAAGCTTCCACAGGAGGGAACTAATCAACCAGCCCTACCCATCTATGTTGCCTGTGATCCACAACCCTGACCAGCATGGAACGATAATCCCATGGATTTGTAGTGGCACACATACCTCGGTGGTAACCAACAGCTCTCTAATTGGATGCAAGGCTATTCAACAAGAGGGAAAGCATGCCTGGTACCTGAAAACTAGCCAACTATTCCCACCTAGAGAAATGATGGGTGTTGGAAGAGAACCTACAACTCACATTTCACTGAGTCAGCATAATCCCTAATAACCATCTAAACATTTGACCTTATATCTGAAGGTAAGTATAGTCCTCCCCTCTCACCCAGGAAGCTTCTTTGTATCAGACAGAGAAATTACAGAAAACCACGACCAATTAAAATACAGAGCTGCAGAGCTCAGTCCCAACTGATACATACCTACAACACAATTGTGTACCGAAAGCCGAGGGATCATTTTGGAAGAGGGGTTAGAACAAGGATTTTCCTGTGAGACTGTATGTCCTAGGAACGTCAGAAGCTACACCCACAAAGTTTCACCAATATGGCTGGTAAACATGACCTGAACAAGGACTGCCCCAACAGACATGCTGACATGAAAGGGTAAAGACCAAGAGCCCTCAAACCTACGTGAGGAACTTCAGGCAACTAAGGAGAAACTGTTGTTCACCAAAGAAGAGCACACCAATTGGTTATCCAATAGTCAGCTCTGAAAACATATACAAACGAGTAACACTATTCAAACTGAGCATGCCGTATTTATGTATTTAGGTAAACATAGGACACACCACAAATGTATTTTAAAACGATTAATGAGAAAAGATGCTATGAATTTGAAAGAGAGCAAGGAAAAGTATATGGAAGACTTTGGAGGGAGGAAATGGAAGGGAGAAAATATGTAAGTATAGTTTCAGAAAATTAAAAATATTACAGCCGGGTGTTGGTGGTGCACACTTTTAATCCCAGCACTTGGGAGGCAGAGGCAGGTGGATCTCTGTGAGTTCAAAGCCAGCCTGGTCTACAGAGCGAGTTCCACGACAGGCTCCGAAGGTACACACAGAAACCCTGTCTTGAAAAAACCACCAAAAAAATTAAAAATATTAACAGAGAAGGACACAAACAGCCAATGCAATCAACTTGTTTTGTCCAAAGGGAGGCTTGGCAGCTGCTTTAGTTGAACAAATGTACCTTGAGTGAGAATGGGCCCAGGTCACTCCCCTTGTACAACTAGCATAGTGTATTATATGTAGTTAGGGATTCATAATATACTTCAGAAAGAATCATTTCTATTTATCTGGGATTCATTCTATTTATCTGGGTAACTACAAATGGCTTGGAAAAGACTCATTTGACACATATTAAGGCATGTGTAACACGTGTCTAAGTCTTGGATATAATAATAAAATATTCTCTGTGAGTCTGCACCCAAATGAGAATGAGAATATGGCTGGGGAGGCTCACGGCTACTCACAGGCTCCTCCCTCATTCTCCTTTGCCCTTCACCTTCCAGTAGTTGCCATACGTGGTCACTATTTGCTGTGGCTGCCACTGTGCCGCCTTTGCCCCTGTGAAGCTGCACTCCAGGTACTGCCTCTCTCCAATCCTAGACCTTTAAGTCACAACTCCTGTCACAGAAGCTTCTTGCATGGGTTTAGCGCAATCCTACTCACAGAGGAAAGTTACAGGTAACTTCACCTGACTTGATGCCCATCTTCAAGGAGCTACGGAAACTCCACAATAAAATGACCTTAAGATCTTCATCGCCTTTTCTTTTCCTAAGTTTCCAAACTCCATGGGAGTCCTGGGGGGTAAGAAGACTTTTTTCAAAAAAAATTCACTGTATATTTTCTAGATTATGCCCAAGTTTATACTAATGAACTGATTCATAATGAGCCCTGAATAATTCCAAGATGAGGACTGGCTATGACGAAAGACAACTCAACTAGGTTGAAAAGGTTGAGTCACTTGATATTATCCTGAACGTCCAATCTCAAGGTAATTTAGGGGGCTTTGGAGATAAGAGTTAAGCATTGTGGCCAAAGATTGGTGAACTAAAGAAATGGCTTAGTTGGTAAGGTGCTTACTCCACAAACATGAGAACTGAGAATCTGAGCTTAGATTCCCCATTACATTAAAAAGTTGGGTATAGCGGTGCATGCCTATAATTTCAGCACAGGGGTGAAAGGAGACAGAGACAGGAGGATTCATTCCTGGGACTTGTTGGTCAGTCAGGCTAGCCATTTGGCAAGCTTCAGGTTCAGTGAAAGATGCTGTCCCAAGAAAAAAGTAAAAAGCAAGAATGACACATGACCTGTGGCTTCTACATGTACACACACACACACACACACACACACACACACACACACACACACACACACACCCCTCCATCAATCATGTTCATGTAATGATATATTTCAGATTATACTCTGGACACCAAGGCTAAGGTGAGCTTCCTAGATGTGCTTCACTCTTGAAAACCTCTGTGTTTGGAATCCTCCAAGATCTGTCCTACATGACTGCTCATATGCAATGAAAGTGTAACTCTAAGCCTAGCACCTTATTGAGTTCTGTGGGTTATTATGAAAACGATTGAATCTGAAGCAGTCATAGAAACCCCCTAAATTTTAGTCAGTTGATAAGAAATGTGAGCGACCTGGAACCTCTAAGTGTCTGTCATTTGTAGTGAGGTCAGTCTTGTTGGGAACTGTGTCTATCACCTGCCAAATCTTTGGTAGCTCTGGGCCCTTTGCATTGGAACCCTACTGCAGCATTGTACGCTTGTGGTTAGTTGCTAAGTGCAAAACAGACTCGGACTAAGTTAGTAATCACATCTCCAGGTATCAAGGCAAGGTAGCCTGTATTTTGGATTGAAACATACCACTTCCTTTCAGGCTATCTTCAATGATGGGAAAAGGTCCTCTCCCAAGGAATTCATCACCTTGATTGAGTAGAGCTTCCTTCACCACGTCATATCCATGTAGGACCACAGTAGGCCAGGATCCAAAGTACAGAGTGTAAATAGGCCCATAGTCTTTGGCCAGCTGGAGGGAGAGAGAAGCCTTTTGTGTAAATGATATTGTGAAATATTTCTATTGGACATTTGTAAACAAGAGTTTGGCACAGGGCTTGGCCTTTGCTACACCAGTCTCATTTTAGAAATTTAACCTTAGGTAACTAGTCCTTTTATTCCTTCATTTACACTTGCGACTTCCCAGCATCTGTACTGCATCGGATACTGCACACCCAAGGAGCCGTCAGAGGATTTAAAATCTAATGGAAGTGAGAGGAAGAGACAGTCATTTTTGGGGTAGGATATATTCAACATACATTCTATCCATGGATGAAAATGTCCTTGTAACATGAAAAATAAAAGCCCAGAGACTGATACTGGGCTTCAAGCTTCAAGCTCAAGATCAGAAAAGCAAAGCAGCCAGTCACTAGCTCTCACCTCTACCTCCGACTGAAAGGGCTGTCCTGTTCTCAGTGTGGCTGGAAACAAATTCTCCCACGAGACCCTTTGCTTCTTCCTTTTATACCTCTCAAATCCTGGGATTAAAAGTGTGGCGTCCCAAGTGCTGAGAGCTCCTTTGTGTGAGCTGTTTCTCTTTTAGACTGAATCAATTTTGTGTAGCTCAGTGTGGCCTTGAACTCACAGAGATCCATCTACTCTGTCTCCTGAGTCCTGGGATTAAAAGTGTGTACCACCGCAGCCTAGCTTCTATAGCTAACTAGTGTGCTGGCTTTGCATTCTGATACTTGAGACAATCTTTATTGAATCATAAATAATATATCACCACACATCCTTATGTAACAGTATATCATGTACAACAAATCACATGGTTAAAAGTTTAAAAAAGAAACAACCAAATACATTACATTTGTAATCCAAATGGTATATAATTCTAAGACAGTGATAAGAAGTGTGGTATTGGATGTCAAAGAAGAACTTAAAAAAAATGGGGAAAGATCTAGAAGGGGTTACCATTTATATGTAACTAAAGATGTAGTAAACACACTCAATAGAAGTTTATTCAGCCATAAAGGAAAATGGAGCTGTATCAATGCAGAAAAACCAATGTTAACTGGAGATAATCATAATAGTTAATTAAGCCAGTCTCGGGGGATCCTGGGAACCATATCTGAGACCCTGAGCTACATCCTTATTCCCCAAATTTATAATATAATATTTATAAATATTATATATATATATATATTGATGTATGTGTACATATATGTGGGGGAACTGAACATCCCATGGCATATATGTGGAGGTCAGAGGACAGTCTTGGGTGTCAGTCTTTTGTTTGAGACAGAGTCCCCTTGTTGTTTGTCTCTATACTATATCTGCCAGACTATCCAGATCACAAGCTTCTGGGGAGTCTCCTGTCTCCACCTCCCATCTCACTATAGGAACACTGGGGTTACAGACTCAGCCTCAAGTGGGTTCTGAGAATGTGAACTCTGGTCCTCATGTTTGCTTGGCAAAAGATTTATCCACTAAGCAACCCCTCAGCCACAACAGACATTTACCTGTAAACTTGTGTTTCAATAATTTGTTTAAAACTTGAGCATGTTTTCTCTCATTGGTGGTTTTGTATTTTATACAGACACATAGAACCATATGTGTACAGGTTGCATTAAAGTAGAAATGAAACTATCTGGAGGGATAAGGGGGGATTCATGGGAGTGGGGAGGGGACAGAAAGGGGAGGGTAGTGAGGTATGGGGGGATGTTCAAAGCACCTTATATACTTGCATAAAAATGGCATTATTTAGCCGGGAAGCGGTGGCGAACGCCTTTAATCCCAGCACTTGGGAGGCAGAGACAGGTGGATCTGTTTGAGTTTGAGGCCAGCTGGTCTACAAAGCTAATTCCAGGACAGCCAGGACTGTTACACAGAGAAACCTTGCCACAAAAAAAAAAGGCCTTATACAACCCAGTATAATAAAATAAACACTAGAGAGGAAGCTGGGGCAGTGGCAAGAGCCTGCCTATAATCTCAGCACTTGGTAGGTGGAGACAGGATTGGAGTTCAAGGTCATCCTTGGCTATGTAGTGAGTTTGAGGCCAGCCTAAGTAGCTACATGAGACTCTGCTGTCTCAAAAAATTGAATAACCCCAAACTACTCCCCAAAGTCTCAAGGGGCAGAGGAAGCAGCCAAGGGAGGGGCTTACGGAAAAGTTTACTGTTAGGTATAAACAAAGGACTATGTCCAGATATTGATGGTAGTGGTGCTCCAAAAGGAGAGCAGAACACTGAGGTCGCCTGCAATTCAGGATGATTTTTCAAAGCCACTTTATATACAGCAGAATCCAAAGCAGCCACTGGAAATTACATGAAGGATCAAGTGCCAAACAAAATTACATCGAAAACCAGTTTTGAGGATGGTGCTATAGCTCGGGCCCTAGGTTTGATTCCCCTGCAATCCATTTCTGTTTTGTTTTTTGTTTGGCATTCTTATTTCTAAAAGGTTCAAAGGAGTTACCACTTGCTCGTTGTTTTCTTCTGGGTCCCGGGTCTTCTCTTTTGCTCTTTTCCTGTCCTTTCTCCTTCATTCCTTTCCTTTCCTTTCCCTCCACTCATTTCCCAGCTTCCTCTCCCACAGGGGAAAATTCTGTCAGCCTACATTATCCTTTTTTGTCCCCAAAAATGAAGCTTCCTTGTATTTTGGGGTACGGTCTGCTAGCCAGTCCCTCCTCCCCCACTCTTTGGGGGCTCCTCTTACTTCACTGGTTCCTCCTGCTTAGTTTCCCTGGAGACAGCTTACTCTCTGACTGATCCCTTTATTGGTGTGTCTGGAGATTAGGCCTCAGTCTACATATGCCAGGATGAACTCATCCAGATTCATGGCTTTAAGTACATTCTGACTCCCAAATTTTAAAAAACGTAAATTCGGGCTCAGCCCCTGAATTTCAGTTTCATGTGTTAACTTACCTGATCACATACTGACTCCAATAATTTGTAGGTCTTTGAAATAACATGTCTGACTGAGCTTTTTGTACACTCTATCTCGCTAATATCAAAAAACTGCTTCCATAGTCTCTCCCATCTTATTCGGTAGCAACCTGCTGAGCTGAAATTTAGCAACCACTTGTGATTCTTTATTTTGTACCTTTTATCAAACCTGTCAACAGATCCTGTTGACCCTGACTTCCAGGTCCAGTTAGAATCTAGCCTCCTTTCCTCCTCTGTTGTTATAGTAGTCCAAGCCACCATCATCTCCCTGGATTACTGTTACACAGGTAGCCTGCCTCTTTCTTAGGATCTTTACAATCTACCCCTAACTACAAGTTTGCAGAGCCACGTGGTTAAAACCTGAGTGGCATTATGTCACTCCATCTAAAAATGCTGAAGTCCTGTCTCTTGGAATAGAAGTAATGATTTAGAGAATCCCTGAGAGTATCAAGAGATCCACCCTTCTGAATTTCCTTAGCACTATGGCCAACTTTTGCCCGTTTGCTTCTCTTATTTTATCTGCACTCACCTCCTTGACACTCCTTGACTTTACTGAGTACCTTTTGCTACAGAGTACAGGATCTTGTTCCTTTTGCATAGAACACACTTCTCTCAGGTTAACTTTATGGCTTTATCTCCCATCTTATTTAGCAGTTTCTTACAAAACTAAGCATATGATCCAGCAACTGTATGTCCCTTGATATCTCAAAGAAAGCGATAACTTAAGGACTTCACAAAAACCTACATGTGGGTGCTTATAGCCATTTTATCTGTAGTTGCCAAAGGTAAATTGGTAATTCAGGCAGAAACGATCTGTTGAGTAATGAAAAGATGAGGAAGAATTCTTAGGTGCTTATTATTAAGCAGAAGAAACCAACTGGGAAAGGTGACATGTACATGACTCATCTATATGACATTTTAGAAAATGGGAAACTATGGAGACAGCAGAAGAGCTGTGGTTGTCAAGGCAGCAAGGGGGATTTCTGGGACAGTGAGACTATTTTGGCATTTTAAGGGCAGATACACACCATTCATTATACACTTGCCCAAGTCCAGAGGATGCATAAAGGGAGAACTCAAATGTAAACTTGGGACTCGGGATGATAATGATGAATCAATGCAGTTCCTCCATTATAAAAAAGTTCCACTTGGCGTGGGATGTAAAGAGGCAATGCCGTGTAGAAGGGGCATTTGTATCGGGAGCTCGGCTGCACTTTAAAACTCCCTGTGCTCAATTGAGAACATGAGAAGAGGGGGGAGGAAGCTACGAGAGTGAGAAGGGAAGAAAAGGAAGGATGCAGAGGTCATGAGGAAGCAGAAATTTTGAGTCAGGTGTAGATTAGAAAAAAGGACATATGATATGATAGGTAGGATTTTAGTTGGGGGGGTGGTAGAGGAGGAAGGGAAGGAGAAGGGATAGTCATGTTATTCAATCTTGTTTGTAATTCAAATATATATATGTAAAACTCCCTGTGCTCAAGAAGTAAAGTTGGGCCAGTGAGATGGTCCAGCAAGTGAAGGTGCATGCCAAGTGTGATAACCTGAGTTCGATCCCTGGGACCTACTGATGGAGGGAGAGGATCAAAGCCTTCAAGTTGTATTCTAGCTTCCACATGTGTGCTCGCAATCATGTAAACACATATATGCATACACACACAAACTAAATAAATGTCATAAAGTATAGCCTTAAAAGTAAAGTCTATTAAAAATGCTTGCTTCTTTCCACCTCTGCATTGTTGTTTTCTGTAGCTGACTTGCAAAGACACGACTTGTTTTCATTCTGTCTGAGTCACTTTTTATTAGAATATGCTTGTCAAGGGTAGGGGTTTTTCTACTGTTATGCATTAATATTCCCAGTCATAAAGCATGTGCCAATGTGTTCATCTAATAAATATTTAGAGCAAAGATTTATAATCAGAGAAATCCTTACACAGTTTCTCCATCTTAAGAAGTCTATTTTAGCACAGTGAATTTGGGGAGATATTATTTCCCCAACTGTGGCCAGTGCAGACAAGCTGTGTTACAGGACAATGTTAGGGAGGGAACGGGTGGGAAGCTCCTTAGAAAGCTTCCCACAGATAATTTAGTATAAATCAATAATATACACGTTTACATTTGCCGAGCTTGCCTTTGGTGTTATATGTTAATGGGGTCAGCATTTCATTTAATATATGTTCTGATCCCAGAATCTTATCCAGAAGCCAACCAGTATCTTCAGGTCAAGGTTTCTCACCTCCTCTAAAGTGACCCAGCCTAAAAGGATGAGGATTATTTGCATTTCTGTATCCCCTAATGGAACACCCCAAAGAGCCCATGTGGTAAGCCGAACTGAGAAAGGACGCCATGAGAGGGCAGGGTTCTGAGGTGAGCACTTAACCCACAAGCAAACACCCTAGGATGGAAGCCCCTTACCTTGGAAAGAGATGCAGGCACATCCTTGAAGTTTAACTGCAGTATATTCCCAATAACGGGAAGTGGAGTTGGGCCAGGAGGCAGTCTTCCTCCAGGGCGTGTTTTTGTCCACACTGAAAGGAAACTAAGGCAAATCACAGAAACCACAAGAACAAGGGTAGTGACTCCTAGCAGCTCCATTTCGGCCCTGGGATGTTGCTTGTTTGGAAGCAAAGCTTATATAGGGGGTGTTCCCTGCTGGGCAAAGGCTGCTCTGAGTTTTGGACTTAGGTTTGTTTGTTGACGCCTGAGCTGAAGAAGGGCTGCTGCTTCTTCCTTTTACTCAGAAAATCTGTAACTTTCTTTTGGTTTTAGTATGTATATGATGTGTGTGTGTATGCTGTGTGTGTAGGTCAGAGGACAATCTTAGATTTTGGTTCTTGAACCCCACCTTGTTTAAGATACACTCTTTATTGCTTGAATTTGCATATGCCAAGCTATCTATCTGGCTGTTGAACTTCCAGGGAGTCCCCTGTCTCCACCTCCCATCTTGCCACCTGAGCACTGGGGTTTCAGAGGTACTGACCTCACCCAGCTTTGCATTAGGTCTGGGGGTTCCAACTCAGGTTGTCTGACTGCACAGAGAATTCTTTACCCTGAGCCATCTCCCTAGTTCTTTTTTATTTTGAAGACTCTTTACTGCATGTAGTTTTTTCTCAGCACTGAGTGCTCACTCCAATGTTTTATTTTGCTTTTCATAGATTTCTAAGACCATTAAGTAATTACATTTACAAACTAGAAAAAACAGAAACAAAAAAACCCAAGCTAGGTTACATGCCCTGAGATGGTTTGGAAGAGTTTCCTCAGATATCAGGTCTCTCTCATCACTTAAGTCTTTTGTGTCCATCAATAAGTAATTGAACAAACAAATCACAGTACATACAAAAGAATGCCATTTATCACTCGTCAGGCTTTCAAGGTCCATCGGTGCTCAGTGTATGTCACTGTCTCATGTCACTTTTCATGACATGGTAATGGTCTGTCCACTCATCAGCTGGAGGATATGCTTCAGTGCTCTTGGATAGATACCCAGAAGTGGAATCCTGAGACATATGGTGACTATTTAACAGAGTCAAAAAGTAGTCCAAAGTAAATTACAACCTTACCAGCGATGTATAAGGATTTCAATGTCTTGCCATCATTACTTACTGTCATTATAGGTAGCCTAGAGAACATGAAGTGTTACCTTACTGTGCTTCCCTAGTAACAAATGGCACCGTCTTACTTAGGCTTTCTATTGCTGTGATAAAACATGACCAAAACCAACTTGGGGAGTAAAGGGTTTGCTTCTCACAGCTTGTGTTCCATCATCCAAGGCAGGAACCTGGAGGCAGGAACTGATACAGAAGTCATGGAACAGTGCTGCTTACTGGCTTGTTTGCCATGGCTTGTTTAGCCTGCTCTCTTATGGTATCCAGGACCACTAGCCCAGGGGTGGCACTGCCCAGTGAGCTGAGCCCTTCCATATCTACCATCAATCAAGAAAATGTACCACAGGCCAATTATTGAGGTTCATTTTCACAATTGAGGTTCCTAATTCCAAAATTACTCTATCCTGTATCAAGTTGACACAAAACTAGCCAGTGCAGACACTCAACATTTAAAAAATTGGCTTTATGTGTATTTTTATATTTGCCTGTATGCATGTAAGTGCACACGTGTACAGTGTTCACAGAGGCCCCAAGAGTACCAGGTGTCCTGGAACTGTAGTTACATATGGTTGTGAGCTGCCATGTGGGTGTTGGGAAACAAACTCAGGTCCTCTAGAAGAGCCCTAAGTGCTCTTAACCACTGAGCCATCTTTCTAGCCCCAACATTGAATACTGTACAAGCTCTTTGTATATTCCTAGAGAAGCCTGGGTTGAGATAGCTTGCCCATTTGAGTATTGGGTTATTTTATTTTTGGTAACCCAATACCATTAACTTGTGCTTCAGTGACCTCTTTTTTCACTCCTCTAGTGCTACATTCTTCCCAGTTAGGTAGTTTTATCTTTAAAAGTTCACCCCCTCCCCCCACCCCCATGAGACTGTTGAGTCTAAGAGAGCAGAGACTGTCTTATTACTGGGCTGACTCTTGGTGTGTTAACTTTATATTTAGCTTTCCTGACACACACCAGGTAATTCTCTAAACTTTTTCTGGAATTTAACTTCATGTTCAAATTGTTCCTTCTGTTATATCAGGAAGGTCAGTGCCTCCATTGAAAGTTTTCTTGGGGGTCACCCCACAGAAATCATTTATGCTCACTTCTCTCCGGCTGCAGTTTGTCGGGGGAGGGGGGTATTAACTCTTGCGAATGCCTGGGTTGAGATTATATATGGACTGACTACAGCTTATGGCCTCGAAGAATTCCAAAAGTAAAACTCCTTGAGGTGCTTGCATGAGGTGAGATGCAGTTAGAGGAAAGTGAGGTGACACCTTGCTGAACTGTCCAATACAGACGTAACTCAAGTTCAAGAGGCAAGGCTGAACAGAACTGATAGGCACAGGGGGAATCAAATACGAAGCTTGTCCAAATTTCCCTTACATGCCTGAATTCCAGTTCAGCTTAATGTATTCATTAAGATGCAAATCCTGCTGGGCATTGGTGACACACGCCTTTAATCCCAGCACTCAGGAGGCAGAGGCAGGTGGATCTCTGTGAGTTCGAGGCCAGCCTGGTCTACAGAGTGAGTTCCAGGGCAGGCTCCAAAACAATTCAGAGAAACCCTGCTTGTGGGGCGGGGAGAAGGTGCAAATCCTGGCTGACAGCAAAATGGAGAAATTTTGGAGGGCAAATTAGTTCAAGTAATTCTTCCAGACTCTTATTTGTGAACCAACCACTTCCTGTATACAGGCTGTCTTCAGGGAGGGGTATGACCTGGGAAAGGGACTTTTTCAGTTATGGTACCATTACCATACTAGGGGCAGGAGGGCCACCTACCTAAATACAGGTGGTATGCCATAGTATCCACAATGCCCATTTTTATGCTATTCAGTTCCATTTGTCCCATGTAATGGAAGAATGCTGCTTGCCCAGGCTCCCAAAAGGCTCCTGTTTCTGCAGTCAGCCGTTAATTTTGACCAGCTCCTCTAGAGGGAGCACTTCTTACTGGCCCTACAGAGAACAGAGAAAGCCAACCCAATCACTCTTCCATTTCCTGGCCTCCATTTAGACAGTACACCCTCTGAAATCTCTCCTAAATTCAGAGCAACTGCGGTAATTGCCTCAATGAACAAGGTTAAGGGCTGTGACAAAGACCCTGCATCGACGGTATAGCTCAAAGCTTTACTTTGCTACTTGTTTTTGGTTTTATTTGTTTTTTGAGACAGGGTTTCTTCGTGCAGCTCTGGCTGTCCTGAACTTGCTCTGTAGACCAGGCTGGCTTTGAACTCACAGAAATTGGCCTGTCTCTGTCTCCTGAGTGCTTGTTAGTTGTGTGATTTTTGGGTCAAGTGACCCTTCTAAACCCCAGCTGTAAGATGACAGCAGAACCTTTAAAGTCCTGAGAATTCAGAGAATGCCTACAGATGAGGACCTGTGCCAGTGAACAGAAACTGTTACTGACAGGGACTTGCAAAGAGACGCCCTCATGTTTCCTGGTACTGCCGAGGCAAGAGAATCCAGGAGATTTCATTTTAAAATGTAACACATCACTGTGTCACTGCCTCATCAGAACCATTTTCAGCTGGCTGCCTTCCATCCATCCTTTGAAACGGCTCAGACCACACACTGATCCTCTTGACTGACCCTGTCGTGCTACTCACCGCTATTGTGCCTGCGTACTCCAACTGACCCACCCCACCTCCAAAACTACATGCCCTTTTTGTTGCTTTAGTGACACAGTAGGTAGGTAGCTAATACTTATATGCAAACACATTTTTGAATGTTAAAAAACAGAAATTAATAAAAATAGATTAAAAGAAACAACAACAAAGACATGTAATATTTCCAAAGAAATATGGTTATCATGGTCCCTTTTATGCTGTAACAGTATCTGAAACTGGGTAATTTATAACCAATATAAATTTATTGGCTTTTAGGGGTTGGAGAAATGGCTCAGTGGTTAAGAGCACTCATTGATGGCTCTTCCAAAGGACCCAGATTCAATTCCCAGCACCCACATGGCAGCTCACAACTGTCTGTAACTCCAGTTTCAGGGGACCTGACACCCTTTCAATGGGCAGGCAAAACACTAACGTTCATGAAATAAAAATAAATAAAATAAAAAAAACACATTTTATTGGCTTTTGGTAATAGAGACTAAGAAGTCCCAAGATCAAGGGGACAGCAGTTAGCTGTCTTCTACCAGAGCTTCAGCAAACACTGGTTTTCTCTTGTCATTCTTTACAGGTGCTAGGCTAAGAATTCTTCAAATCCCTAAGTTCTGTTTCCTTTTAACATCCCATATTTACATCACCCCCCCCCCCGCCTTACATTTTGCTATCTGCAGCTAAAAGGAGTCATACAGCTGCTTCAAGATTATTCACGGAATTTTTTTCAAATAGGGTGGGAAGTAGTTATTGCCGGAGTATTTACTCACAGGTGCTGGGCTCTGGGTTCAATCCCCTGCACAACAAAGAAAGGAAATAATGTCTTCCTCTAGATATCTTAGAGAACAATCTTAAGATTCATCTTCTAGAATGTCTTGCCAGACACAGCGGCCTTCTTTTCAGCTTGGAACAACGATAACCTTTACTCCTGCTCTCAATACTTAGTTCCTGTCTCTGCTTACTCACAAGTCTTTCTGTAGTATTGTAAAACTCACTTTCCCTACAACTCTCCTGGCTGAGCCCTCCTGAGAACTTCCTTTTGACATTATATTAATGGGCACTAGAAGTGAGAAACCGACAGTATGTTCTCAATGCTTACACAAAGACAAGAGATGAAGAGAAAGCTAAGACACTGGCCTGGATTATTGGAATGCTCCGGAAGGTCATGGCTGATGTTTAAAACTGGTTATCTTAGCTCAGCTCCTGAAGAGAAATAGCAATGTGGTTTATCCACACTCATCAGGCACTGTGCTCATTCTCTACTGTGGATTTTCTCATCTACTCGGACAGAAACCTACTGCTTTCTATAGATGAGATAAGCTATAGATATCCTTGCTATAATACCCTAGCAGTTACCATGTGGATATTACCATTCCAGGTTAGATAAGCTAACATACCCTAGCAGTTACCATATGGAAATTACCATAGTAGGTGCAGCAACATATTTTGCTAAAGAGCTGCCCTGCAAGGATGAGCAAACACTTTAAACATAGCTGGTAATTTTCCATGATTATCTCATAAGTCTTCATTCACATGAATTTAGCCAGCTCTAAGTCTTTTTGTTAAGACTATTTATTTGACTGTATTGTCCTGCACTCCACATTCACCTTCTGTTTTTTTTTTTTTTTTCCCCACAACAAAACTGATCAAGTCTCAAGGATCAAGCACCATCTCAGGGGTTAGCAGTTGATACAACCCCAGGCAACAATAGAGTTACGGTCACCACCCTCATAGAGCCTGGGTTTTTGTGATAATAGACTTTAAGCAGGCCACGAGGCAGGATGCATGTTCATGCAGATTAAGGAGAAAATGCTAACTGAGCACAGAGTTCAGGGTGAACTCTCGGAGTTAGCGAAGGAGAGCTGGTGCCGCCAGAGAGGGAAAGTAAGCCAGAACATTACAAAGGGAAATATAGGGAAGGTACGTTCATGAACCTTGGAGGTTGAGTAGCTGGAAAGGCCAGCAGAGCCAGACTATGGCGCTCCTCACCTGCATACACTGGGCTTAGTCATTTAAAAGCAAGCAGAAGTCACAATTGCTAATTCACACTTTCTTACTGGAATGGGCAGAACTCATCTTAATGCCAAAGCCTACAGGATAACAAGTTCAAATCAATAGCTACAACAGCTTCCTGGTCTGTGGTGGCTAATGTGGGACAGTATGGGGGTGGATCCCAGAAGCAGAGTAAAGGGCCCTTGCTGGCCCAAAAACAGTTACAAGTGTGTCCATGTGTGATGTTCCCTGGGAGAGAATCCAGGTCCAACCCTGACTCTGGTAACTCTGAACTAATGAAGTTAGTTCACTACCACTTACAATGTACACAAGCTGCCTCCTCCCTTTAATGTAGAACTGTTTTCCTTCTAGTACAGGCTCTAAGGGGCACAATGCCTGTTGTCTTCCTTCTTCGATGCCCTGCTCCTGACTTACCCCACAAACAACAGTAACACTTACTAAATTTTAGGAATTAGGAAAATGTGGAAATGTTATTTTAAAAAATTATACCTGGTAGGCATTATTTTGGAAAAAAAAGTATAAGCCTCTACAGTTAAGTTCAATCAGCAAACAAACTTGCAAGACAGCCTTAGAAACATTAAAAGAAACAGAAAAGCATGAAGACATGGGGAAAACAAAATACACACAATCACTGGTAGGAAAATAATTTTATTTAGGTTCTTATTTTTAAAAAGGTAGCTTTCACATATAAATTTAGACTTAAAGATTACAGTGTATATTTACCAAAAGGAACATCCCTGAAGGATGGCCAGACTTAGTTCACTGAGTGGGCAGGTACAGGGAAGGTCACCCCATAGGGAGCTCAACTGGAAGTGCTTTCTTTAATCTTTGACAATGGTACTTCCCTCCCTGTTCCTCAACCCAGCCAACAGGGCCTGTGGCTGGTAAGAAAACCCAGAGCCATCACTTTGGGGCAACAGCCTTTCACTAAGAAACATCTCTAGAAATGAAAGCATAAAGCTCAATGATCCAGATATCCCACGGCAATCATTACTTATCCGCAGCAACAATATGACAGGTATAGTTATGCAGTTCAAAAATTCTTATAACAAGGGCTAAAGAACACCAAAGTCATTTAAGGGTAATTTATATAATGAAATGAGAAAATTATTTTCTCCATATTACAAATGCCTCTACACTATAAGGCCTGGGGGAAAGACCCATTCAAATCCGGGCTTTCCTTTCCCAAGAAAATGTTTGGCACAACCCTTCAGCTGTTGTGGGCAACGGTTGAGAGTTTTCAGGAAGTGGCCCCATTTCTTTTCCGTCTGGCTTCAACACAGTATACACAAGAGCTGTCAACAAGCTGGGCAGACTCAGGTCTACCTGTGCAGCGTAATGTTCCAGGAAAGTTCATGTGATAGGAGGAAAAAGTCAAGATGAAGTAGATCTCCTGTAGCCACAGGTTAACTCTTACAGAAAATAAATTCAATGGCTGCCCAGAAAGTCAGTGGAATTCTGATTTCCTAGAGGTGAAAGTTGGAAAAGCAACTTTGATACCAGCATCCTGGGGTCAGAGGGAGGGCTACAAAGATGGCCGAGTATGCTCTCTGGGTTACTTGGTTCCACACTTTGTGAACGACTTTAAGGAGACTCAGTGTGTTAGCAACCATGGCAGCCCTAGAACCTTGGCCTTTTGCTAGAAGTGCTGGGGCAAATGAATGTTCCCCAAATCCAGTTTTAAAATACAAATGTCCTGCAATTATAATACTGTGCAGTGAATTAGGGATTGCACATTGCTCCTATGTCAGGTTAAACCCTTGTCCCAACTTTGCTCAGCCAAGATGTGACATTTAAGTAGTTGTCTGTGGCTAAAACCAAGCACTTTAGTCACACATGGGCTGGGAAGTGATGCTAACATCATCACCCAATAGAGGAAACACAGGGCCCCACAGCTTTGGTGCAGTGCAGGTTTTATTTCCCTTAAATTCCAGCTGCTTTCTTGATCTCTGAGTTTACTAATGCAATAAACTAGTGATCAGGAATCTCTGCAAGAAACCTCTGGTTGGGTGGCAAAGTGTGTGTCCCTGTAGACCACCAACCTGACTGTAGGAAAACAGAAAGGTACAATTTGTGTCAAGTAAATGGTTGCTCAACTGGAAGATCATTGCCTAGGAACCCAGAGGCCCGGCTGTTAATCACATGGAGGAATGCTGGAACAGGACTTTAAAGAGAACCTGGGTCTCAAGTGTCACAGTCTTCTTTAACTTACCATCTTCGGGTGGTCCTTTCTCTGGCCTCCTTTCTCTTCAATGTCTGAGCACACACGTCCCCAGAGACCAATGTAAACATTATTCAATAGACCTCAGCTCGTTATATAGTGTTTGACACCCCAGTGCAGGCAGTATCTTAGCATCACTTTCCCTCACTCATGAGCGCTGGCTTACAAAGGAACAAATACAAGGTACTTGATAAAACTGTGACTGCAAAGACCATTTGAGTGCCAGACAGCTGGTCCTACCCTGCAGTCAGCTGGCAAACCAGGACTATGACAACAGAGTCACAACAGAACACAAATGCTCTGTGAATTTGAAGAGTCCACATAACCACTGTTCCCACTTAGCCCCTTGGGTCACATCTTGATATGGGAGAACATTTCCACCTCTTGCATCAACCTGTGTTCTCCTTGTTTTGGATGGGGCTCTCTCCAGAGGGTTCAAGAGCCTCCTCAGGGGGATGGGAGACTTCTCTTCCAGTCCTAACATCAGAATATTTCAAAGCACAAGAGGAGTCCACGAACATGTTAGGGATATCGCTGCCAAAGTAGATCTTACTGTTAGAAGCAATAGCCTGGTACTTCTTGAGCTCCAGATATTCCGGGGTCAATTTGTGCTGTGTGGGGTAAACAAGAGCAAAGGAGTTAGAATAGTTTGGTACAATAGTCATCTCTTTTTCCCTAAGACCATTTCTCTAGTTGCTCTCCTGAGTAATATGATTCAACTTGGAATGCTTGCTAGCATTCACTTTGGAGTGTGGCTATCCTCTGAACAGCTGAGTTTTAACTAAAATCCCTTTAACAAGCTCCCATTTCGATACAGGATAAGTTGTATGGGGTTTTGTTTTGTTTTGTTTAATAGATTGGGGATTAAATAATGTCTTTCTTTTGTGGCTTATTAAGTGGTTTACATACATTTTCTATTACATGTAGCTTTCCTCAACCAGGAGCTGACACAGAATTTCTACTGATTCTCTTGAGAGCAGCATACATGTCAACAGATCAGTGTAGGGCTTCCAAGGAAAAGCCTAGTTTCACAATTTCATGACTAGATGTTGTAGTGACTCAACTTCTTCAACCAAATTTTAAAAATGTAGTATGTCAAGCAATCACCTAGTCTGGCATCTTGCCTTTATCCAGAAGTTGGCTGTTTAAATCATTTGTGATAAAATGAATGAATGCCAACCACCAGAACTGCTTCTACCAATATTTAATTTTTGAAACAGGACCTCTCATATCTCAGGCTGTCCTCAAACTTGCTACGAAGCTAAGGATGACCTTGAACTTTTTAATATTCCTGTTTTTACCACCAGATACTGAGATTCCAAGACATCTGTCACCACGCTCAGGTTTATGTGATGTTGGAGAGCAAACCGAGGATGCTGCCAAGCACTCTACCAACCGAGTTACATCACCAGTCTCACTGCCAGCATTTGTATAAACCAGAGTGCCAAGATATAGTCAACCAAACTTGCTTTTGGTTTAAAACTCTTTGGTTGTTCCCCAGAATATATGCTCTCGATGTTCCCAAGGACCATCCTAGTAACCCCCTCTTTGTCTTGAGTTTTTCTTGTCTTTCATAGCGCTAGAGCACTTACTCTCTGCACTTTAACATCTTTCAGTCCTTACATCTCCACCCTCCAGCTGATTCTTGTTTGTTTGTTTGTTTGTTTTTGAGACAGGGTTTCCCAGTAGCTATGGACTTGCTCTGTAGATCAGGTTAGCCTCGAACTCAGAGATCCACCTGCTTCAACCTCCCAACTGCTGGTATTAAAGGTACCACCACTGCCTGGTCCTTCAGCTGATTCTTATCCTCTGCCAAAACATTACAATTCAATCTAGTCATACTGTACAACTAAATTACTTCTTAAAGCCTTTTTAATACATGTTATCTGAGGATATTTCTCAAGATGGCATAAAATGATCATCCTTTTCAGAAAAAGTTTGATCTTAATAGTAAAGTTTTTTTTTTTTTTTAAAAGACACTTTATTTTTGTTTATATGTATCTGTATGTGCACATGTGTAGATGGCTGGGAAGGGCAAAAGATAGTCTGACCTCCTAGAGCTAGGGTTGTGAGCCACCCAATGTTGGTGCTGGAAACTGAACTCTGGCCCCCTGGAAGAGCAGCAAGCACCACTGACCATTGAGCCATCTTTTCAACCCCAATATGAAGATCCTAGTGATTCTGTCTGGCCAAATTCTCCATCATCAATTTGAATTGTTAGATGTATGAATTTCTCATCTTGCTTTTATCTTGACAAAATTCCAAAATTCCTCTCATGTTAAATGTTTCTACATTTATACTGGTTTTCAAAGTTCTGATAATCTACATTTTGCCATCTTATCACATCTTACCATTTCTTTTAGTTTATGTCTTTCCTTTCTAAATTGATTTTAATCCTTCAAATTTCGTGATCTACTTAGCAATCTCAATATCGCACACATGAGGAAATATGTGTGTAAGGAGGAGGTGTTAATACAAGTACTATAGGTGCACAGCAGGAAGGGTCAGGGATGCAAATGTACCACAATACACCCGGCAGTCTTCAACATGAAAAAGTATCTTGCAATTCACCAGGACAAGGATGAATATGAAAATTTCGTGAAGCAGCAGCTCATAGGAGAGAGAGAAAAGGATAGAAACCCAGTGCTGCCAGTAAAGCAGGAGCTTCTGCGGCACAGGGCCTACAAGGTGAACTTGGAGTTCCAGCTTGGGAAGACAACTGCCAATACCAAGGTGACCCCACAGCCTGAATGGGAGGTTACTACTGTAATGTCTATGGCTGTGTGGTTAAGGACTCCATCAATTTCCTGGACCACATTAAGGGAAAGAAAAATAAGCAAAACCTGGATATGTCTGTGCATAGAACATTCCACTCTAGATCACGTGAAGAATGTTTTGAGGTCAACAACAAGAAGATGGAAGAGAAGCAGAAAGATTATGATTTTGAGGAAAGGATGAAGGAACTCAGAGAAGAGGAGGAAAAGGCCAAAGCACACAAGAAAGAGACACCGGAGAAAAGGAGGGCCAAGGAGCCCTTGGCATTTGAAGAGATGAGATGGCAGCTGTGATGGGCTTCTTTGGCTTTGGTTCCACTAAGAAGAGTTACCAAAACATTCTCTTTGGCCTAACTTTGGAACCTGTGCCCATCTATATTTCCAATAAATAAAGACCTCCTTCTTTGAGGCTGCTGTCCCCAAATTTTCTTGCATCTTTCCATCTTCATCTATCTAGACTCTTGTCTGAACATCTTCCTTTTTCCTGTGCTCTGCTTTTGTTTTAATCTTTACTCTTGTTCAGCTTGCAACAGGGTTGTCTGGGTCTCCAGTATACTGCTGCTGGCATACCCTCGACCAGCTCTTCCTCCTGCCCCACCCATCATCGGTTCTTCAGCCACCTGTGCATGCATGTGCCTTCTGCCTGGGTCAATGTGTATGTGTGTGTGAGTGTGTGTGTGGGGGTATGTGTGCATGATTTGTCACAAAGGGGACCTGAGCTTGAATTTCAGAGCACTGCTGCCCTGGGTCTAACACTCTTGGGCTCCTCAAAGCATGTGGCAGGAAATTAAATGGGGTGAGTGTTTGGTATGGCATGTGTCTGGTGAATTTTAAACCTTATTTCTTCTTTTTCACTTCACTGAGGATTTCTGTTTTGTCTTTCTTGGAAACAGGTTCTTGGAAGAACTTATTTGATGCAAAAAAAAAAAAAAAAAAAAAAAAAAGAAAGAAAGAAAGAATGAAAACAACAAACCAAAATAACCCTAAACCCAAACAAACAAATTCACTTGGGAGACCCTGGTTCTCACACACTGTTCAACATATTTGATAAATGACACTGACTAGGAAAAAAAAGAAAGAAAAAGTAAAAAGTATCTCACCCCCCAGATTGCAAGTATGTCTCTGATGGAAGCCTGCTCTAAGTTCAGCTTCCATCCTGAAAAGCTCCTTATCTGGAAAGCTAGTCTAAATGAGTTTCCCTAAAGATCCTCAACTTTTCAGAGCCCCTTTGTACTCACAGCACAAATGAAGAGTTTTGTGGCATTTGCCCTGTGCTTATGCGTCTGCTTATCTTTATTCCAGCTCCTTCCTCTTATAAATAACAGCACTCCCTCCCAACCAATGGGATCCACGTGTCTTGCTACGTAACTGGTTGATGAAGGGTTGGCCCTACCTTTTGCTGACACTGAACACATTACTTGTACTGCATTGGAACCCATGAAAAGTGAATGCAAACCAGCAACGTCACTAGGGAGGTGGCATACAAAGCAGTCACCTTGTTTGAGGTGGCATATTTGTGCGCAGCATAGTACTCAGCGTCTGCTTTCGCCTTCTCTCGGGCCAGGAACGCAGCATCTAGCAAATAAAAGAGCCACGGCAAGTTTAAACAAAAGAAAACTGCCACTCTACCCCCTCATCTAGGGAAGAGTACCTTTTCTACTGCTTAATATTTCAATTGTTTGCCTCACTTTAAGTTATAGTATTAACAATTTTCAAAATCTCAATCCTCAGGACAGCTCCTTTTCAAGGGGAATATGTTCATTACTATTAGACAACAGCTTTCTGAGTTCACTCATTTTCTGCTCTTAGTGGTTCCTTTTTCTTCGACTTCCTCCAACTTCCTATCACCTCACCCTCCCCATCCAGGCAGGGCTCAAGCAAAATAACCATGTCTAGACATAAAAGCTCAACGATATTGCATTATTCCCATCCTCACCAAATTTCGTCTTGAATCAGTTGACACAGAGAGATAAATAGCAAATAAGTTCCTTAAGACTGTGATCTAAGAACATCAACATTAGCATATGCAGGCCCTGGGTTCAAAAGCAAACATCATCATGTGATTACAGACTTTCAGATTTTCTATTACAACTGAACCATATCTTTTCCCCAGATAATTTGTTGTTATTGCTGCTGACATGTGACAAACTGGTGGTGGTTAAGTTTATTACTTTGAATGTTAAATTTTTTTAAAAAAGTGTGTGTGTGTGTGTGTGTGTGTGTGTGTGTGCGCGCGCGCTCGTACCCATGAGACCAGTACCCCTAGAGGTCAAAGAAGGTATTTGATCTCCTGGAGCTGCAGTTACAGACAATGAATGACTGTTTAACGTGGGTGCCTAAAACTGAACTCAGGTCCTCTGCAAAAGTAGTATGTGTTCTTTAACCACTGAGCTATCTCCCCTGCCCTTACCTTGCACAGTCTTAAAATGCATTCATTTTATTGTATGTATATGGATATTTTACCTGCATGTGTCTCTGTGCATCACCTATATACAAGAGGTGATGGATCCTCCTGGGACTGGAATTATAAACAGTTCTGAGCTATCACATGGGTCTGAGGATTGAACCTCATTCTCTGAAAAGAATACCTAGTGCTCTCAACCACTGAGCCAACTCTCTAGATCCTCATTTTGTACATTCTTTTTCGTTGTTTTTTTTTTTTTTTTTTTTTTTCAGGACAGGGTTTTTCTGTGTAACAGCCCTGGTTGTTCTGGAACTCACTCTGTAGACCAGGCTGGTGTAGAACTCACAGAGATCCACCTGCTTCTACCTCTCATGTACTGGGATAAAGGCGAGCACCACCACCACCCAGCTTTGTTTTGTATATTCTTAACACAAGATTTTGAGGAATTCTTATACTTCATCAGAGAATAAAGTGAGAGCTAATAAACTCCACTGTAAGAAAAGGAAATGAAAGGCTGAGCTACTAGAGTCACAGCCTAAGGAGAGAGCTGGATTATAAAGTGATTTTTGTTTTTTTGTCTAGAGTGTCAGGCTAGCTACTTCCTCCAGACCAGATTATACTATGGCTTTCCCCCACACAATAATAAGAACTCGTCCTGAGGTAGAGAGGCAGTCCAGGACACTCAGAACTTCAGCCTTACCTTCAATCTCAGAAATGCGCTTTTCAGTTTCTTTCTCCATCACCTTCTGTTGAAAACGAATTTTTGCCACCTGTGCAATCTTCTCTGCTTCTATAATAACACAACAAAGAAACATACTCAGAATAAGCAGTACATGGTCTAGCATTAATTAGGCTTTATGGCTAACTGAGGTTTTGTCTGTTGTAGAAATAACTCAGAGAAGGGGGATTCCTTTCTTTATCTTACGTTGGTAGTGCAAGCTTTGTGGGAAGAAGGTTACAAAAGGTTAACAGTTACAGTCTTTCATGAGACTATACAGCAATGGTTCACAAACTAACGAAAAAAAAACAGTACAAAAATGGAGCAATACAAACTCATGGCAACATAGGACAACTGTATAAAGTGGCAAGAGAAAAACAGGATAGGGGAAACTAAACCAAGAAGATATTTTTATAGGAAATAATGGACATGACCTGGTTGGGATATGCCAGGAAGCATAAAAGAAGATGATACATAGGTATAAGAGAAAAAACCATAGGGAGAGAATACAGAGCCAGACAACAAGAGAAGACAATAAAGAAAGCCTGTGTTTTGAGTGACAAGCTAAACAGTTTAGTTTTAATATATAGAAGGTCTACTATTGAGTTGCCATCAAGAATATGGTAAAACAGAAATTAGTTACTTAAGGAAACAAGTGTTCATAGTAAAGAGAGGAGCTGCCAAATCCAAGTACGCACGGGAGAAACTAAACACTTTTAGCAAGCCTCTGTCCAAAGCCCCCAGGACCAACTAAGAAAGATGAATTACACTTAAAATTCTATCACTGTAATTTAATTAAAAAAATTCTCAATTTTCCTTTCCAGCCAAAGATAATGAGGGCATTTGGTCCTCTGTGGTAACAGGTTTTTCACTTGAAGATTCAACCAAATGCACATTGAATATACTCAGAAATTTTAAAAAATGTGTTTAAAAAAATAAACATTTTTTTCTTGTCATCATTCCCTGAATGGTATAGTATAACAACTGTTTACAGAGTACTTTCATCTCAACAGGTATAAGTAACCTAGAGATGGTGTAAAGTATATGGGAGAATGTACCTAAGTTAGATGAAATACATTTCATTTCCTATAAGGGACTTAAACACCTGTAGACTGTGGTGTAGAACCCCAAAGACCCCAAGAGATATTTTAACATATCTTATCTCTGGCTTCTGGGAAAAACATGTAACAGAGAAAAAATTCCAAATAGTTTCCTTTTTTTCAGCAGTCAGTATCTTTTAAAATTATCCCAGGACCCAGCAAAGTGAACTCATTCTGTATTACACTTACTAAAAAATAAACTACAGGCTGGACATTTAGCTATAGACATAAGCTCAAGACACACCAGTCTCAATTTCTTGGGAAGTTCCAGAAAAGTAGAAATAGACAAGTGAGAAAATTCCTTTAAGTAACACCTTAACCTGTATGTAAAACATAACAAATTTGTCTTTAAATGCACACAAGTTCATAAGACAGAATGAAAGTTGAAAGTCCTCAAATGACACAGCAAAAGGAGAGCTGAGACTCTGTATGGTTATTCCACAAGAAAGAGAGAAAGACTTGGGCAGTGCTCCAACAGGACCAGATAAGGCCTTGCACATTCCAACTGACTTCCGAATAAAGCCAAGCCTCTAGAGACTGCAACCCTAGAGAAATGGGGACTAAAGAACTCTACCTGCTAGCCTCATGAGAGCTGGAGAACAACTAAACGGCTATTTTAAAAGCAGGAGAAGAATGACTATCCAAAAAGAATAAGCGGTTTGATGGCATGCTTGTAATCACATACAAGAGGCCAAACAAAAATGTAACAGTACTGCCAAAATGATAAGAAAAAATAAATTTAGTTTGTTACAGGACTGCAGGATGAAATGAGAGCACTTCTGACCAAGGAAAACTGAACAAGACTGGCCTTCACCAGAAAAAAACAAAACAAGAAAACAACCAAGTAGCAGGAAAAAAGTGAACTGTCTGTAGCAGAGGAAAAAGTGACTTAACTTTCAAATGGAATTAAATGTTCACTGTATGAGTCAACAGTAATGATAAGAGTAAGAGAGAGAAGATGAAAACAACGTGAAAAGGGATGACAGAACAATAAACAGCACACGAGACTGGGAAACAGAGATGAGAATTAAAGCATTTCCAAGTACTATTCAAGAAGAAGACAGAGAATATTAACTTTAGATTTTACTGACTCAGATACTTAACATTTCACAAGTGATGACTAGTTATACATTCCAGAAACAGAATGCAAACCTTCCAGTAAAGTAAAAGAAAAAAACGAATAAAGACATTTTACAATGGAAAAAGAAGTAGAGAAAAAAAACGCATGGCAAATAGCATATAATGAGTAACAACATACAAATCTAAATACAGTAGCAACTACAATAAATATAAAAAGACTAGAACTCACCAGTTAAAAGACAGATTCTCACATTGGATAAGATAACAAAATCCAGCTATATGCTGTTTATAAGAGACACACCTAAAACATAATGACATAGAAAAGTTGAAAGTAAAAGAATGGGAAGATACACCAAGAAATAGCCAAGAGAAATCCAACATAGCTATGTTATCATCAGACAGCATAAGTCTTATGCTACAAAACAGGTTTAGGTATAAAGAATGTTATTATAAACCAGTAGGAAATCTCCAGGGAGATTAATGATCCTGAATGTAAATGCCCTTCATAATACTCAAAATAAAGGATAAAAATTAAAAGTCAACAAATATTACAGCACGAAATTTTAACCCAATGTTCTCAGTAAATTGATAGTAGACAGAAGACAAAAATGAAATGAACACAGAAGATATGATCAATCACCATAGACAAAAATGAGATGAACACAGAAGATGTGACCAATCACCAAAGAAACCTGCATCCAACAAATAGAGACTATACAGTCAACTCTTTCCTGAACAACTATGGCATTTACAGAAAAGGGCTGCAGAGCAAATTTCAACATACAACTCAACTACCCATACAACAGGTGTTAACTTTTGACTGTGACACTGGAAAAATCAATAAAATGGTACATTCTCAAAACCCACAGAACCAAAAAACTAAAAAAATAATAGATACAACTCATGGATTAATGATGAAACTATAATGGAAAGATCTTAAAGAAAACTGAACATCTGTAAATAAAAGAACAACTAGCAAACAAATTCTCTAAGACCAAAGCAGTACTCGGAAAAAAATTGATACTCCTACAAGCTTCCACTAAAAACAAACAAAAAGAAAAAACCCTGAATGTTAATGAATTAAAGTATCTAACTTTAGAATTTTTAAAAACCAATGTAAAAATTCAAAGTATGCAGAAAGAAGGAACTAACAAATATTCATAGAAATAACACTGGAAAGAAAGCATAAATCAAGCAAGCTAAAACCAAAAACAGTTCTCTGAAAAATAAATAAGAAAGATCAAAACCGATCCAACAAAAAAGAATATAAAAGAAAACAACATAAGGGAAGGTAGACTATGGTGGATGTGTTCAAAGCTACAGTGAATTCCATAAGTTTACTTCCCCATTTGAAGTATTACATGAAATAGAGATTTTCCAACAAAAATAACATTTCTAAACCTTAAAAAGTAATTAATGATGGAATAAACTTATATGTAATTGAAAAATGAAATTGCGTTGGATGTTTCCAAAGTACAAGCAAGCAAAACATAAACCATATTAAAGCAAAATGTTTTATGGGTTCCATGAAACCCATGAAAAAGAAATATATATTATATACAAATGTTCCAGGAAATAAGTGCTCTTCAGGTCATTCTGGGGTTGAAAGAAACAAGGCACACAACAAAAAGCAAACTCTTAACCTCCAAACAAAATGCAAATAAGCAAATATGATAGAATTTATAAGAACACTGTAAGCGGATCTCATTTATAAAAAAACAAAAGTAAAAATTATTTATAAAGTATCAGCAAACCTACAAGAGATTATGGTGAACCTTCCATATCATGACTGAGTGGGTTTAATAGAGTAACACACAAAAAATCCAGTAATGTAACATCTAACAATACAATCCATCATATTAACAGCTTAAAAATCATAAGTTCCACTCAATATATATATACAGATAACTTAGTTTTAACAGTAATTCTTAATAAGGGCTCTTGGCAAGCAAAGAACAGAAGGAAACATTAAATAGCAAATGTTAAGACAGCAACTATTATTGGAACTATTTAGAGATAAAACAAAAATGCCTCCTGTATAAGCTATATAGGAAGCCATAGCTTAAAGCAGTAAGACAAGAAGAAATGAAGGGTGTGATGTTTATATCCTGAAGAAAATAGAATTCTTTATATCTAAAGACAACATGATTGCTCACAAGAAACCAAAGGCACCGTTAAGAATACTAGCATTTTCAACAAGATTGCTAACTAAAACCAATAGCATATCTACAACAACAACAAAAAAAAGGTAAGCTAGAAAAGGTGCTTTTATAAAAGAGCCTACTTTATTACAGAAACAGAAAACTTCAAAAGGCTCACAGGAATTAATGGCTTTTTTTTTTTTTTCCTTTGAGACAGGGTTTCTCTGTGTAGCCGTATATGTCCTGGAATTTGCTTTCATAGACTAGGCTGCCCTCAAACTCAAGAGATCTGCCTCCTGCCTCTGCCTCCCAAGTGCTGGGACTAAAGGAGTATGCCACCACCCGTAGCACCAAGGGAATGAACTTCTAATAAATCTCAGGGACTTTAAGATATTTTACTCCTCTCCCCTTTTCCAGTTTTCATGTTTGTGTGGGCACGTGGAGGTTAAGGTTGATATCAGTAGACATCTTTGGTAACTCTTCTATTTGTTAAGGTAGGGTCTCTCAATGAAACCAGAGTTTGTCTATAAAGCTAGTCTTGCTGGCCTGCTTGAGACTGGGAATTGAGTGGACCACAAAGCCCACTCCCTATTTTTATGTGTTTCTGGTATTTAGAATTGCAGTCTTCATGCTTATACTTTACAGCCTGAGTCATCTCCCTAACCTTAAATTATGATACTTTTAAAAAGACATTTCTCATAAATAGAAATACAAGAGATTTGTAAGACTCAGTATCAAATATAACTATTTTCTCCAAATCAGTGTACATTCAATGCAATTCCAACAAAACTGAGTATTTTACAGAATTGAGCTGGTCCTTATAGTCTCATGGCTGAATACAGGGCCTAGAATAGTCTAACCTCAGGAATAGTTTAGAATAGTCAACAATTACAGCCCACAGGAACAGCTAAGGAAAAACTCCAGATAGCAAGAACAGGGAACAGGAAAGCTACAGAACAAGGAGTTAAAACAAAACAGAGATCTTAGATGAGAACAAATTACATGTTTTATCTTACTGTATATATAAATGACATTCAAAAAGAAGAAATAATGAACTACTCAGTAGTCTGAGATAACTGGACTGCCATTTGGAAAAAAATAAAGCCGAATCTCTGTCACATTAAACATTAACTTAATAAATCCCTTATGGATTAAAGGTCCATACACACACAAAAAAAACAGAACTTTAAAGTTTTAGAATAAAATTGGTACCTGTGGAGACAAAAGAACTTGTAAACAAGATAAGGCACAAACCACTGGATTTTTGATGAATTAGACTATGTGAAAATCAAATTTATATAATTCAAAGATATCTCAGTTCAAAGATAATCCACACATCAAGAAAAAATAATTTACAATGCATAAATATGGGGAAGGATTAGTACTCAAAACATACAAAGAACATCATAAACCAGCTCAAAAAAGCAGTCAAGTAACTGGCTTAAGATACTAAAAGGTAATATACCTTAAAGGAAAAAAAAAACAATAAACAATTTTATCAATAATTAGGGGTATTAAAATTGAAAATATGTGATACTGTGTCCATCACTGAACTGACACGAATGTTTGAAGTCTGGCAACTCCAAGAGGTGAGGAGGACAAAGAGAAAGGAGAATTCAGTACAACAGTATAGAAACCAGAACTCAATGCTGAAGATAGGTAAGATGAAAGAACCAGGGAGAGAACAGTTTGGCAGCAAGAGAAACCTGAATGCATGACTCAGCAATTCTGCTCTGAGGAATGTTTTCTACAACAACCTAGCCCCAAGTACCTTTTTTCCTTGAATTTCAATCTAGTAGGAACCAACAGATTACAAACTACAATAAAAATGAATTCTTAGAAAAGTAAAATTTAAAACAAAACATAAAATTATAAACTCAAAATTATTAGATTCAACATATAAAAAATTGTGTGAAGATGCTTTAAAAACTTGTTAAATTCTCTCAGTAGTTGGCCTGTTTCATTGTGGCTCAGGAAAAGAAGCTGGTGACAGGCTCTTCCCCGTGCCCCCATGATCCTGCACGTGTGCACAGAGACACTGAACAGGACAGTCACACAGTGGTGCTGAAGCAATGACAAACTGTAAAGAGTTCAACAGAATGAAATCATACTGCAGACTGAAATTAATGAGGCTATGCCTCACTACCTATTGGCATCACTTACTTTTAATGGGTTAAGGACATCTGGACACACAATGAAGTTTCTGGAATTCTCCACTACACATAATGCTGTCTTGAGTCCCCTCATTATCCAACATGAAATTGACAAAGGACAAAGTCACAGTACCTACAGTCAGAGACAAATAAATCCAAGTACCTATAACAGCCCTTTTCCTCTCTGTCTCAGCTTCTTTCTCCACAACCTTTTGTTTCTGTGCAGCTATAAGAAGTTTTGTCTTCTCTGCCTCCCTGTGAAGTAAAACATCATTATACAAATCAGAAAAGGTTCTGCCTGTCCCTTCCCTTCCTCTTCCCTCTCTGTGGTACTGGGGATATAAAGCACAGTAACATGCAGGTTTGAGAGTGTAGCTCAAGCTTTGTGTGTGTGTGTGTGTGTGTGTGTGTGTGAGAGAGAGAGAGAGAGAGAGAGAGAGAGAGAGAGAGAGAGAGAGAGAGAGAGAGAGAAAGAGAGAGAGAGAGAGAGAGAGAGAGACCCTTTTGAATAAGGACAGAGAGGGGCGAGAAGGAGGAACGAGGAAAGAGGTGAGGCGGTGAGAAAGGGAGGGAGGGAAGGAGAGAACCCATCCAATTCATTTATGAGTAGAAGCAATCATATCTAAAGCTTAAGATACCGTGATCCTTGAGTAAACATTATTTCTATTAGTGGCTCAGATTCATAACCTACCTCCCAGCTTGATACTTTACGCTTTAGACTCTACTCTTAAAGTACAGCTCTACAATGAAATAGGAGAAATCAAACTGCACAACAGAAGATAGACTAGGAACAAACAGGACTCAGGTTTACTACACCACAGAGCAGTATTACTATTCCCTTGGGCCCTGAATCTATAAACTTGCTTGTGTGTGTGTGTGTGTGTGTGTGTGTGTGTGTGTGTGTGTGTGTGTACATGTACTCACATGCATGTGTGTGCCCTGGGGATTGAACTGAGCCTTGTGTATGTCAGGTAAACAAGCACTCTGCCACAAATCACATGCCCAGCCCTCATCTGTTGTATTTTTTTTTTTTTTTTGGTAGTTATTTTTAATTTAGCATCATCTCTCATTTCTTCCCAACAGCCAAAATTTCTAAAGATGTTTCTTTCTTCTTTTCATATGTACTCTATGAGAATATTGCTGTTTCAAATATTTTAAGTAGTATCATAAAGAGATCCTCTAAAACACTTAGAAGCTAATCCTGTGTCAGGTAACTTCTCTCTAGCCAGTCCTGGAAACATAATAAAGAAAGATACCCAAAGTCAACTCAGACTCGGGCAAGATCTCCTTACAGGCAATGTGTAAAGACCCAGATTTGATTTTCACAAATAAAATAATTCCCTTTAAAATAAATATGTTATGGGTGTTTTGCATGGCTTCTTATCTGTGTACCATGTGTTTGCAGTGCCCATAGAGGCCAGAAGATGGCACTGGATCCCAGGGATGGAGTTAGGGATGATGGTGAACCACCATTTGAGTGCTGGGAATTGAATCCAGGGTCTCTAGAGAGGCAGCCAGTCCCCTTAACCACTGAGTCATCTAAATAATAAGGCAACAAAAAGGGCATTCTTTTCAACATTAACAGGCGTCTTTGTTTTGTTTTATTAATGTTTTGTTCAAGGCTCTATTCATGAATGGATTATAGCTCCTTGTATCTCTAGCAATCATTTCACAGCAAACTGCGTCTTTGACTACTGTTCTGGAAATGTCGATACATAAAGAGAAATCTACTAAGTATTTACTGGGCATTAAGATACAAAAGGTAGAATTCTGTACTGAAGTACAGAAGACAGCTATGTATCCAATCCCAGATTGAGCATATTCCTTGGCACTTTCCCTGGATTGCTATATTAACATGTAAATAGCTCTAAAGAGAAATAGTAGGATCCCATGAATGTTACTCACATTAACTCAAAATTTCTTCTTATGGCTTCTGGGATTTTTGGTTTTGTAACACGCACAGCCTAAAAGAAAAAAAAAAGTCAATATACATATGAAAAAATAAGTCTTCAAACCAGGCATGTTAGCACATACATATAATCCAAGCACTTGGAAGATGAAGGCAGGAGGGAGTCTAAGGTCAGACTAGACTAGGCTAGGCAGGAGACCTACCAAAAAAACAACCAAACTCTAGCAGCAACAAGTCTTTAACCATGTCTCCTAAATATGAGCTCCTCAGCTGACCCTAGCTTAAGTAACAACTGCAACACAGCTCCCCACTAATTTATGTAGGGATCCCACTAGCAAATCTACTTTGGATATTGTCACACCAAGAGTAAAAAAATAACTACCTGTTTACTTAAATAGGGTCTGACCTCAAGAGAAAACCACCTTACTCATGGAGGGAATAAACCAGTTTTCTTAGAAGACAGTTTTTACAAAGCTCTGTAGTTGGATAATTTTGCTTTCCATTTCAAATTTGCAAGCCAAAGAAAGTGAAGTCAGTAAAAGGAACGAGGCTGAGAGGTAAATTATGTCAAAAGCATATGAAAATCCCAGTCAGTGTGTACAACTAAATACTGTGTCCAGCAAGCAAATGATCACTTCCTAAAGTTGTAATCTGTTGATACTAGGTGTAAATGCAGTCCAAGCTTTAGGACAGTGGTTCTCAATCTGTGGATCGTGATGTCTGTGAGGGTCACATATCCTACATATCAGATATTTGTGATTCATAACAGTAGCAAAGTTATGAAGTAGCAATGAATGTATGGTGTGTGTGGGGGTCACCATAACTTGAGGAACTGTATTAAAGGGTTGAAACATTAGAACAGTTGCACACCACTGCTTTAGGATAATAAATAGCAACTCAGAGTTTGCGTTCTCTCTTTCTTTCTAGAGTTTCATTTAGAACTAAGTTTACCTGTATTTGTAGACATTCTTTATTGACACTTTGTTGTTCTAATCAAAGTGAACTTTGGTATAAGTAAGGGTATCTACTTGGAATGTGCTGCTTTTGAAGGCTGAATTTCCTACACTAAGAGCTTATCTCTGGAAGCTTTTGCATTTACTAACTAAACATCCTGCACCCACCACTGATATTGCACACACGTAACTCATGATCTAATCTCTCTTGGAAACCTGGCTAAATGTATTTACAAGGCATTTAAGCACATGAATCTTATTTTATTTATTTATTTATTTATTATTTATTTATGATTTTTTGAGACAGGGTTTCTCTGTATTGTTTTGGAGCCTGTCCTGGAACTCACTCTGTAGACCAGGCTGGCCTCGAACTCACAGAGATCCAGGCCTACCTCTGCCTCCTGAGTGCTGGGATTAAAGGGGTGTGCCACCAATGCCCGGCTTGTTCTTCCTTTTAAAACTTTCAATTTTTTAAAAGACATTTTTATACACTTATTGATGAGCCATTTCACCAGTCCATAACTTTCAACAATCCTTTCTTTCCCAATTATCTCAGGATTGTCTACAGTAAAAACAAAACACTCCATCAGTATCTAAGTTGGTGATACAGACCAAGTAAAGCCTGTTTATTTTAAAAGACTAGGAAAAATATGCATAAGCATTTTATAAAACGGAGGAATTCTCTATTGTTGTAGGAAAAAAAAATCACAAGGGGATTTTAGTCCCTAAGAAATAGCATTATGGGTTGGATTCCTAATCATAAAAACCAAAACAGCATTTGTCACACTTTTGATGACCTAAAAACCTCCACCTCTGAGGGTTGGAGAGATGCTCAATGGTTAGGAGATCCAGAAAACCCAGGTTTGATTCCCAGCACCCACATGGGGACTCAGAACCGGCTGTAACTTCGATCCCAGGGCATCCAGAAATCTTCCTTGGGGTGCGTAGACATACATGTTAGCAAAACACCCAAATACATAAATAATTTCTTAATTATAAAAATAAAAAAAGCAACATTTGTACATCACTAGAAGAAAACCACTCATTTCCTCATTAAAAAAAAAAAAAAAAGCTAAAGGTGCTGGAGAGATGGCTCAGTGGTTAAGAGCACTGCTGCTCTTTCAGAAGACCCAGGTTCAATTCCCAGCACCCACATGGTAGCTCACAACTGTCCATAACTCCAGTTCCAGGGGATCTGACACCCTCACACCAATGAACATAAAGTTATATTTAATAAACAAACAAATAAACAAAAACCTAAAAGACCAAACAAACAACACCTCTCTTTTTTGTTCAACTTTCACCACTTGCTGGTGGAAACACCTCAAAAAGAACAAGACAATGGTATGGAACAATCTTTGTACACTGCAAATATATATTGTTCTCACTGTTAATAAAAAGCTGATTGGCCAAAGGCTAGGCAGGATTTTTCTGGGCAGAGAGAATGCTGGGAAGAAGAAGGGAAAAGTCAGAGGAGCAGCCAGACAGACATAGTGGATGCAGGGCATATACAAAATGAGGTAATAAGCATGAGCCACTTGAGCACATAGATGAATAGATATGGGTTGATTTAAGTTGTAAGAGCTAGTTAGTAATAAGCCTGAACTATTGGCCAAACAGTTATAATTAATATTAAACCTCTTTGTGGTTATTTGGGAGCAGCTGCTAAGACACAGAGAAACTCCACCTACTGGATGAAGGCAAGCAACTTCCTCCGGGGAGTGACCCAAGAACCCTATAAAAGTTGGAGGTGGCTTTCGAAGAATAAACACAGAATACTTTGTAGCCTGTACGCTTATAACTCATCATGTAAAATGAGTGGCAAACACCTAAACTGAAGGTTGGTGAATGTATCCTCTCTAACCTAAAGGGAGGAGTAGAGAAAATCAAGTATTTGACTGCACCTGTACAGGCATTTTGGAGTAAGTCCTGTTACTTACTCTAAATGATTTGCCTTGATCGAGTTCCTCATTTTATTCTTGCTTAGAGGGCTCAGAGAGATGATCTAAGGCAGTGGTTCTCAACCTGTGAGTCAAGACCACTTTGGGGTTGCATATCAGATGTTTACATTACTATTCATAACAGTAGCAAAATTACAGCTATGAAGAAGCAATGAAATTATTTTATTTTATGCTTGGGGATCACTACAACACGAAGAACTGTATTAAAGTGTCACAGCATTAGGATGGTTGAGAACCACTGGTCTAAGGGTCTATAGTTTCTGCCTAGAAAGGGCAGCTCGGTGCTTGGTTCTTGGTATTCTTTCTGTCCCTCCTTATATAATGTACTTAGTAACAGAGAAATTTTTCAGTGATTCATAATTCTCAAGCACTTTAGCAACAGCTCCTCAAAAATGCCCTAAGAGACCAATGCCCCTCAGGGCAGGGGTTACAGCTCCTAGTAAATGGGCTTCTTGCCTGATTTCTGCATCAGCTTGTTGGCTTTAGAAAAATGTCTACATCCAAAGAACCCCCAGTACACCACTAGGGAACGACGAGCAATAATGTAGGACATAGCGCTACTTGGATGACATACCCCTTCTGAGAACAAGAGTCTCAGACAAGACTATTCTGGCTTTGATTCATCCAGGAAATAATGCATGGTGAATTGCTCCCATTCCTTCTCCTTATTGGAACTGGCTTGATGGGCCTGAACAGTTGAGAAGGACATCTTGTCTGGCTCACCTAGACAAATTTCCATGGCCAGCATGAACCAAACCATTTAATGTCCGCAGACAGCAAAATGTTTTCCAAACTGGGCATATGTAGATATGTTTAGAACTTTGGTTGCTAAAGCAGAGCTCATAAGCCCATGATATGGATCTTGACCAGAATGACAACCACCTTAACATCTTTCATATCATGATTTAGGTCCATGAGAAGATATGGTACAGAGATGAATAAAACTGTGTAAGAGTTTCTTTCTTTTACAATAAATCCTTTTAGCTTTGCAAATGCACTTTCACAACCTTTCCAGTAAGATAATTCTACCTCTCGCCCAAGGCCTACAGGCACACTACTCACTACGATCTTGTTCCTCTGGATGTAGAATGGCTGCTTGGGGGCTTAGTGGAAAGGAAAGTGGCATGATAGGCCTCTCTTTAGACAGGCTGGGTCTTCTTGGCTCTGCTGGACTATAAGGGGTGGCTTCAGAGGTGGACAATGAACTGCACAAGTCCTTGTTTAGGTACCAGTAGGTCACCCAAACCCAAAGCAGACCAGGGTGATTAGCAAGATTCAAAAACTAAGGTGGCTGAGATGTACCCACTCTCTGTATCTTTGCTCAATATAGTGCTCCAAGTCTTAGTTTTCTTATTAAAATTCTTTTATAATGTGTCATTCTTAATAAACAGATACCAACAAGAAAATAAATCAAATACTCAACCTATATTTAAAAGATTTTAAAGATTCCCAGAAACTCTTAGACCTTATAAACATTTTAGCAAAGTAACAGGATACAAAACTGCTACACAAGAGTATATTTTCTATATATCAATAATGAACTTCTCAAGAAAGAAATTGAGGGGGGAGGGTAATATTTAGAATAGGTTAAAACAAAGCCAACAAAAACAAAGCCAAACCTAGGAATAAATCCAAGTTGTGATAACTTAAGACACTAAAGGACATTAGAAGGTAGAGCGACCTTCCCTGCTCACAGGGAGAATTAACAGTGGAAATGGCTATATCAGTACATCATCAACAGATTTAAATCAGTGTCTAAATTTCATATGGAAAGAAAATCCACCAGAAAAATGGGCAAAGGATATGAAGCAGCCACTAGAAGGTGACCATCAAAAAATATCAAAAGATGTTTAACTTCATTAATAACCAAAGAAATTCAAGTCAAAAAGAGAGAACCAAAGTTACATGGAGAAAGCCTGCACAATTCATTGAGTCCAATGTTCGTGATGGTGTCACAGGAGTATTGCTGATAATGATGTGTATGTGTGCAGTCTCTTTGTACATAAGAACATGTCTTGGTTCAGTACACTAATGGGAACAGAGAAATGACTAAGAAATATGAGAAAAGGAAAGGAGCTCAGCTGCATCTGAGTAACAACACCATGCCTGACATGAAATACTTTTCTCCTTTTTTTCATATGCATTTAATGAAAAGGTCCAGATTTACCTAGAACCTTAATTGAATTAAGTCCTCAGGTGTGCTCTCTGAAAATAGCCTCTTATTTTTGCAACACTCTTATAGCAATCACCGCCCAATAGATCCCCTGTCAATTCATGCTCTGTGACATCTATTTTGTCTACAACTGTTGTTTTTTGTATCTGAACTCCTTTTTCATGGTGCTATTGAAGGCAAGGTATACTTTTATACTGGTTAATAACCATTACTGTGTTTAAAAAGAACTCACACTTGGTAGAAATATGAACCTAGTTCTATATTAGAGTTTTGGATTATCCTCCTAAAAATTCACCAGAAAATACCACACAGCATACTTTCTTATTTCCACAAGGCTGTAAAGTCAAAATATCATAGTGTTTGGATTAAGTAACTGCATAACCAACCACAAGAAAGCATTCAACTGGAAGCTCTAGAAAACTCCCCAGAATGTCCCAAGAAATTCCTGAGCTTACCTGGATAGTGAGACCTGGGGCCATGACATTTAAGTCCTTCTGCAGTGCCTGCTTCAGGTTTTCATCTATTTGATCTGTTTTTGAAGCCAAGAACAACAAATCTCATGATATTCAGTTATTTTTAATTAACAGCAAAACAAAACCAGTCAGGAGAGACATTGATTCCAGTCTTATTCTTTCACAGAGCTTAAACATCTTGATAAGTAAAGTATTTTTCAAGTATAAGTGAGATGAATATGAAGCATTCTTCTTTTTGAGAAACTACCTATTAAGGAAGAAATAGGACAGCCATTCTAAGTTTACCCCCCAAAATGTTTATTCAGTAAATGCAACTTAACTTTGGATCACTGCATTTATTGGGTAACTTACACTTTTACTAGGTTAATAATTATTGGTTAAAAACAGTTTTTGAATAAAAGAAGGAGCTGAGTCTTTAGCTTCTTAATGCATACCTTATTCCTTGTATAGCTCAGATTGGTCTAAACTTACAATGCCCTTAGCTTTCTAGGTGCTGGGATCATAGATATGCTGCTACCACATCTGGCCTATGTATCGTGATTCTCATAAATGCCCCAATAGCTAAATGCCTTTTCTGCTGATTACCATCTTACTATCGATTTGGACTTAAAAAAAGAATTTAAAAAGAGGCAAATCTTTGAAACAAAGGTAAGTTAGACCACAAAGAAGCTGGAACTTTACTTGACCTTACAATGGATGAATTTTTAATCACCTCAATGGTACTTTCACCATTACTAAAGCTACCATAATGTGACAAGTCTGGCATTGTAGCAGTTGTCAATCATCAGAAGAAAGCAATTGGTTTAATTATATTTTATTTATTTTATGTGTTGTTGGCTCCCGCCTTCCAATATGTGGAGCCTGGGGATTGAACTGAGGTTTGATTGCAAGCCCTTTTACTCACTGAGCCATCTTGTCAGTCCCTCAACTGGTAAACTTTAAATTGATTAACCATTCCCATACCTCACTCTGAGAAACTAAGAATTCCAGGAAGGAGAGGTGAATACTAAAGGCAACAATCCCAATTCCCTGGTTAGAACTTTCATTGTTTCAAGTGAAAACTTTTACAGAAGGACGGTAACACAGTAGGCCTATTTCTGTAGTCCTTTGTCTTAGAAGTTTGGATCTGGACAGGGCTCCCAACACCATGCCAGAACTGGTAAAAGGTATCACACTGTGCCTGTTTATACAAAGTAGTTTGTGCTGAACACTAGCTTTTCTTAGGGAGCCTAGAAGTTTGTCATGTGGTTGGCAGAGGGTGTCTATATGATCAGGCCCCAGTGAAATTGCTAGGTGCTGAGTGGGTAATGAGCTTGCCCAGCAGTAAACATTTTTTTTTATAGTGCTTGTACCTTGTTACTAACGGAATTAAGCACACCCTGTGTGACTTCACTATGACAGGATTCTATGACTTTACCACTATACCTTTTGCTTTTGCTACTTTTTAATCTGTATCCTTTATGTGTAATAATCATGGTTGTGAATAAAACTACATGCCGGGTCCTGCCTGTCCTCCTAACAAATCCTGAATCCCAATTGCAGGAAGTGTCTTAGTGTCTGTTGTTGTGACAAAGCACCATGACCCAAAGCAACTTGAGCAAAGAGTTACTTCCTCTCACAGATTACAGCCCATCACTAAAAAGTTAAGGCAGGGCAAGAACCTGGAGGCAGTAATGGAAGCAGAAGTTACAGAACAACACTGCTTAGTGTCTGGCTCAGTCTGCTTTTATACAGCACCCAGGACCTTGAACCCGGAAGTGGCATCACCGACAGTGTGGGAGCATTTTCTCAACTGAGGCCCCCTTTCCCAAATGACTCTAGCTTATGTCAAGCAGATATACAACTAACCAGCACACTCCCAAACATACACTTCTAAGCTTTAAAAAAATATAATGGAAATAGAACATAGCATGTGAATAAAGATTTCCTAATTCTTTTGTTTTGTTTGTTGGTTTTCTTTTTTGGTTTTTTGAGATAGGTTTCTCTGTGAAACAGTCCTGGCTGTCCTGGAAGTCACTCTATAGACCAGGCTGGCTTTGAACTCAACGAGATCCACCTGCCTCTGCCTCCTGAGTACTCTACTGGGATTAAAGGTGTGTGCGACCATCGCCCGGTGATTTTTCTAATTCCTTATATTAGAAATTACCATTTAAGTGGGGTGTGGTGGCACATGCGTTTAATCTCAGCACTTGGGAGGTGGAAGGAGAGAGGGAAAGAGAGAGAGAGGGATAGAGAGAGAGAGAGAGAGAGAGAGAGAGAGAGAGAGAGAGAAAGAGAGGAGAGGCAGGGAGGGAGAGGTTTACTAACATTACAACATCAATATTCAAGTTAATAAGATTTCTAATCACTAATATCTACTTATATATTTAAAACAAATGAACACTTACCAAACAATTCTATGTAAACTTCTTGAAGTGTGTGGGCACTGCAAAACTGGTTCAGCTCATGGTGGATCTTATTGAAGATTAAAGTCTTGTCATAATCTGCAGTGTAGTTCCTCACAATGTCAAACACTGAAGGAGAGAGAATACAACCCATGTTTGTTTCACTCCACAATGACCTAAGCATCTTCAAATTCAGCAATGATAAAGTTAAAGTGATATATTATCCATGAGGAAAAGTATCAACAAACTAGTAAAAACGTAAAACACAACTCACAGATTTTACACTTCTTGGGCTCAATTTAACATTTTCTTATATTTAAGAAATATACTTCACATTTCACATTTCACACCAAGGAAAGGATGAATTGTCAACACCAAGGAAGGAATGTCACAGTCAGATGTGTACTTGTGTAGTGGTGAGTATAAGCAATTATTGCAAAGCAAAACTGTAGTCAAGACATAAAGACTGAACTGAAGAACAGCAAGAATAAAAGGAAGCTGCTGCAAATACAGACATGTGCAATTTAAAACATAAAAATATGTGTATAATTTTTTAAAAGGTGATTTTTACTTGAGCAGACCTTCAAGCATAGTTTTAAAGGCTTGCACTAAAGTCTCCGGATACCAGGGAAGGAGCTAACATTTACTAGACTTTTTATCAGGTGACATATACAATGGTGCTTAATTTACCCTGCCCCCTACCCCCAATTTTCCATCTTAGGAAACTAAGAACCAAAACTTTCAGAAATATCCCCAAAGGTACATACTAGAACATGTCAGAAACCTATGTTCTACCTAAAAAAATACGCTGCCTTCTGCATCTATTTTCACACCCAAATACTTGCTCCACTGGCCTTCCTACATAGGATATTAGATGCAATTGGATTTTAGGCCATAGTTAATGGAACAGCTGTTGATAAATAACTTCTAAATATACAGCTTCATCATGTTCCAAATGAACCAGTGATCTAACAGTATGTCTGTCTCTAGAGAGAGAGCCATCAGTTTTCCTCTTTTTCAATTCTGAATCATAATCCAGTCCAGCGATTCGTAATCAGGGAACACATAGTCATCTGTTGGTACAGGGTGGGGTGGGGGGTGGGGTTGGTTCCAAGACTATAAAGTCTCTTATATTAAACTGAGTAGTAACTGCATATAAAATGCATATCGACCTGTATACGTCTATCATATCTAGGTGACTACACAACATAATTTACCATATAAATAGCTACTACTCTATTTGGGGAATAATGACAGGGGGAAAGTTCATATATATATTTAGTAAAGATTTTCCCTGAATATTTTTGATATGTACTTGGTTGAAGTTATGACTGCATAAGCCACAAATATGGAAGGCTGACTGAAGATGAAAAAAAAATGAGGAAAATAACCTCTAAAAAATATCATTCAAAACCACTTGACAATGATATACTTGCAACTCTTTACTCTGAAATCTTTCCATGATCTGTGTCTCTGCGAGTGATGTGAAACTTAACATGATCCTACACTTCAGCATCTGGTTCCCCTCCCTATCATGTGTTTTCAAGTACAATGAAAACACTTGAAAGGCAGAGGCTGCCATTTCACGTTTTCAATGCTCTTGCAAAACACATGGCATTGGTTTACTTGACATGCCAATTCATTAATAGGGATGAAGACCAGACACTCAAAACTTGCCATCAAGTTTCTTGTTGTATGTACATGTGATGCACATGCACCTCCGTGTGTACATACACATACGCACGCACGCATGCACACTCGCACGCACGCCACAAGCCAATCTCAGGTGTCATTCTTGGGTCTCTTACTAGTTAGGCTAGACTGGCTAGCCACTGAAGCTCAGGGATCTTCCTGCTTCTGCTTCCTGCCTCGGCACTGGAATTATATGTGCGTAACACTATACTAAACTCTTTGGTGCTGAGGACTGAATTCAGGTCCTCATGCTTGCACAGCAAGCACTGAACTAACTGAGCCATCTCCCTCCACAGCCCTGTTTTTAAAGAACACTCATCCACTTTATCTCTGTGAGGGTTTCTTTTACTAAGAAAATGCTTTCTTATACTTCAGACTTTTAGACTGCCTCAAGTTATGGCAAATCTCAACTAGAAAAGATTTTTCTACAATGACAAATGAGTGTGACCCAAGAAAATTCATTAGTTATAGATCTTTAGGATACAAAGAAATTCTGCCTGCATACAATGCTAGTTTCTCTACAAACACTTGCTAATTTTAACAGTAAATTAAGAGAGGAGTAGCTCAAAAGATTACTGAAAACTAATTCTATTCATGACTTGAGACGTGTTTCTACCTCTATTTCCTGGAAATATTTATGATTATTCTTTTATATTCATCAGTAGTCACTGAGGTGGTAAAACTTTAAAAAGTACCTTCCTACTCCTTCCTCAGTTATAAATACCCTAGTTATAATTGTACAAACACAGTAGATAGGTAACATACCTGCATAAGGAGCCAACATATTAACCACTTCTATTCGGTCAATATAGATCATGACTCCACCACTAAAAACAAATGAACAAAGAAAAACAGAAGTGTGAGCCAGAGCCACAATAAAAGCAGTAAAGTACTACTAAAAAGTTATAGATAGACGTAGGGGGAACTTGATAATCTAACTTAAAACCTAAGGAGAACTTTGATATATTAACTTAAAACGTAAGAGAGCATGGTCACTTTTAAAATGTATCTGTCCCTCTTTTTAAGCTTGTAAAAGCAATACTTTGAGTCATTTAAACTAGTCAATTTAAAAAATGCCTTGTACTTCACTTTCCTCACGTGATACAATTTAATGTAGTAAGTATATTTTAGTGATACCCAATCTTTGTTTGTCTCCTTTGTTGCCCTCAGCCTTTTTAGGGCAGCAATTCTTACAGGCCTTTAGATGAAAAGCATTACTCAGGGACTTCATTCGAATCATAAATTCTATTAAAGACCTACAGACTCAGAAACTCTCACTTAGATGACATTTAACATTATAAAGAGAAGTGGAATAATTTTGTCTTAAAGTAATCTTTTATTGAGCATCAATTCAGAGACAAGTTTTGAGCCACATACACAAATTCAAATTCTTAGAATAATTGTAGCATAGGTCTTATTCCCTGACTTTAGGGAACTAAGCTTAAAGAAGCTAATCAAGGTATCAGCGCAAGGCAAGAGCTATGTGAAGCGTATACTTTCTGCTTCATTTTCCTGTCAATTAAAATAGCAACACAGGTGTGGTAATGCTAATATACAGTCAGTCTGTATAACTCCACTCTTTTCAATACCCTAAAATGGAATGCTCCCATTTGCAATTTCACCCAAGTACCTCACAGCACAGAAATCTCTGTTGCTGTCATGCCTATACAGAAGTGTCTTAGACAGGCATGGTGACATATACCTATAATCTCAGGGTTTGGGAAGCAGAGGCAGTAGGACTGTTTCTAGTTTGACACCACCTAGTCTACATACTAAGTCCCAGGCCATCCAGGGCCACATAATGAGAGTCTGTCTGACTCAAAAACAAAATAAAACAACAAACAAAGGTTTCTCAAGTGACTACTGCTCTAAAAATATCACAACTAAAGAAAATAAAGGGCGGTAATGGGTCACAAAGGAGGAAGCTTACCTTGTTCCACAAGGCACATTTTTAACTTCATCGGTTTGTAGTGTTGTCTGGAAAGGAAAAAAAAAAAAAGTTCATCAAAGCTTGCAGGCCTTTAATCCTGGCAGAGGCAAAGGGGCAGAGAGGCAAAGGGGCAGAGAGGCAGAGAGGAAGAGAGGCAGAGAGGCAAAGGCAGGAGGATTTCTGAGAGTTTGAGGCCAGCATGGTCCAGCATGGTCTACACAGAGAGTTCCAGGACAGACAAGGCTGTTACATAGAGAAACGCTGTTTCAAAAAACAAACAAAACAAACAACAACAAAACCCTACAACATACTGCTGATCTGGCCAGGTATAGTGCTTCATGCCTTTAATCCCAGCACTCTGGAGACAGAGGCAGGTGGATCTCTGTGAATTCAAGGGCAGCCTGGTATACACAGTAAGCTCCAGGACAGTCAGGAATACAGAGACCCTGTCTCAAACAAATAAACAAACCCACCCAACTGATCCCAGAGGAAACTCTAGAGAGCTGCCCCTGGTAAATACAAGACAGCCCAGACATGACTTCAGCCTCCAAATATCAGCTACTGAGTTAGCCATTTCTCTACAGAGACTTGAGTACTACATGTTTTCTAAGAAAGGTTGGATTCAAAATGCACTAGGAAATATTCAATATCCTATCAACTAGTAGGCAGGAAAATTCTTTCTTAAGTATCTTACTGCCTAGAGCTTGAGATGGCAAACTACACAGCTCACTTACAAGTGGCACTACGACTAAGGTCTGTGCTCTGAACTTTTGATTCCTGACTATTACTGTTTACAATGATGATAAGTAACTATTTCTGCACACAAGTACTTTATGAACCAAAGCTACCTTTGAACTCAACAGCAAAGCTATAGTCAATGTTTTGCTTTAGGACCTATTGCTCTCTCACATGTTCTGTTCAGTTTGCCTTCTAATATAAGTGCCAACACCAACACTGCTTCCTCCTTAGTGAACCAATAATCTGATTCTTAACTGCTTTGCCACATCATACCTTTCTTTGTATCAGAATGAACTCTGATACTAGCATAGGAAATAAAATTCTTACAAAGAAACCTATCAGTAAGTAAAAAAATAACAGTATAAATCGAACTTTTAGGTATTATTACAAGGAATGAAATACCAGTCTTAAAAGCTCTAAAGAGAGAGATAGCCCAGCAATTAAAAGTACGTAACACTCTTTCAAAGGACCTGGGTTTGGTTTCTAGTACCAATAGGGTGGCTCACAACTGCCTGTAATTCCCATTCCAGCACATTCAATGCCTCTTCTGGCCTCTGCAGACACAACATAGTGCACAGACAAGTTGGCACATACAAATATGTATAAATTAAAAAATAAAAACATTGAAAAAAATCTCCAAAATTAAATATTAATAGATCTAGCCAGGCGGTGGTAGCACACACCTTTAGTCCCAGTACTTGGAGGCAGAGACAGGTGGATCTCTTTGTAGTCTACAAAGAGAGGTCCAGGACAGCGAAGACTACACAAAGAAACCTTGGGAAAAAAAACAAAAACAAAAAAAGAAGACAGATTTGGAAGTGGAGAAACTTAAGAGGGACATTTTAAGTTCAACTAATGTCCTATTCAAATACACACAGCAGAAGACAGAAGTACACACCCAAAGCAGACTGGTTTGCCTGAAACAGAAGGCACTACTCAGATGAGTGGTAAATTCTGGAAAAGAAAACAGTAATATTAGGCTGAGGGCCTTGAATACTTGCTGAACAGTTTATGTGCTCTTTAATCCATGTTATACACAATCATAAAATGAACCTATCAAAAAAAAATTTGTCAGAGCAGGGAGTGGTCATGCAGACCTATAATCCCAGCTATATGGGAGGCTGAGGTGGGAAGAGTGCAAGTTTCAGACTACGTGGGGAAATAGCAAGGCCCAGTCCAAGGGAAGAAAATAGAGAAGACAAAGGTTCAGTGGTGGAGACGTGCCTAGAATGCTCAACGTTCTGGGTTTAAGCCTTACAGTTGATCTCTTAGCACTGCAAGGGGAAAAGGTGTGTTCCTGAATTCTTCTGATCATGTTACACAGTTGTTATTCAGCTTCCTGAGAGGCAAGGAAACCAGCTAGGAAGCTAAAGAAGTAATCTGTCTAGGATAAGTTAGCAAAGCCATGAAAACTGAAAAATGTCAATCTTGGAGATATAATAAAGGAAAGATGTGATCACTGGTTGAATATACAGTTGCAGCACAGAAAGGTAACATTTAAGTCTTTGGTTAAGAGATTAGTGTTAATGGGGCTAACCAGAGATAACTCTAGACAAAGTGAGGGAGAAGATTGATATAGAAATGAGTTCAGTGTATTTTATTTCTTTCAAAGCATTAAATTAAGGCAATTTTCACTATTCTATGCCAACTTTCAAACAAGAAAAACTAGGAGTTAAACAATAACTTTTCAATTTAATATCCTAGCCTATGTATTTCTATACACCTAATTATTTTCCCAATATGAAAGAAATATCATGGTGGCAAACATGTGTAATCACAGCCCTCAGGAGACTGCACTGCAAGTTTGGGTTTAGGCTGGACTATACACTAAAACATGTCTCAATAAAAAGAGGGGAAAGTGAATGTTTATTTTATAAAGTGTATAAAGGCTGATGGACTTTATATAATTTCTCTAAGCACTGCTTTGTCTCTGTATCTTATGTATGGAATTTCACATCCATTGTACATTAGTCCTTTCAATTATCAATTCTGTTAAACCATTTGTTTAAATAGAACTGCATCTCCCAATATGTTCCCCAAGTCCCCAAACACAAATTTATGATTGTTCTTAAGAAAAGTTTCAGTTTCTTAAGGGGCTGGAGAAATGGCTCCGCAGTTAAGAGTACTGGCTACTCTTTCAGAAGACTCGGGTTCATTTCCCAGCACCCACATGGCAGCTCACAACTGTCTGTAATACCAGTTCCAGGGCTTCTGATACCCTCACACAGATATACATGCAGGCAAAACACCAATGAACACAAAATAAAAATAAAATAAAGTTTTTAAAAAAAGTTTTATTAATACAATTCTTGCCGAGAATGCTTTTTTTTTTTAACACAAGAAAGAACATTCCTATTTTGTTACACTGGCTCTAAAATATAATTTTAATTAATTAACAACCTAAACATGCAAATTAGAATACTTTATGTTGAAATCTTTTTATTAATTTCACTTCATCTCTGACGGTTTATTACTATCATGCACATTTGCTACATACATATAATTAAAATCTATTTACTATTATTATTTATATCTACTTTATGTTATTGCTGCACCATACTTAACAGTGAGTTTCAGGAAGGCAAAGGCAGATTTACCTGGCTTTGAACAAGACCTAAGAAGACCTGATCTCTGAGTCTGATGATGCTGTTGCTAACTTCCAGACTAGTAAAGAGTTGCTGGGGAGCTAAGATAAGAGGAAAGAGACTGGGATGAGCCTATAAAGACTGCAAGATTAGGGCGGTAGAAAGAAGAAGAGATAGTGAACAAAGAATGACAACATTAACCAAGACAAGAAGGAACAGAAAGTGCAATAGGAATTGGACATTATTAGTCACTGGATACATTTGTCATACTGATTACAAAATAACATAAACATTTTTTTCTAAGGGAGAGGTTTTGTTACCTAACACATTTCACTTTTTTTCCTTTTGTTGAAAACTATATCAATTCTGGCTGAAGAGATGACTCACTGGTTAAGAACTGACTGCCCTTCCATAGGACCAGAGTTCAATTTTTAGCACATGGCAGCTCACAACTGTCTGTAACTCCAAGATCTTACACCCTCACACAGACAAGCATGCAGGCAAAACACCAATGCACATAAAGTAAAAATAAATAAATTAAAAAATGTATCAATTCATTCTATCATAATGCTGTTTAACATGTAAACTATATTACTATATGTAAAATATGGTTTTAAATTTTAAAAAACTTTATGAATAAAATATGGGAGGCCAATCTTGGAATCACTGTGACTAGAGAAAGAAATCATGTTTACCATATTTCACCTTACTAGGCACAAGCCCTAAAAGGGGACTGGAAAGAAACCTGGGAGAGTTAGCTATTCATGATAACTCTTACTTAGCACAAAGCTGAAAATTTCAGTGATAATATTAATAAAATTGACTTTTCCTGTTTCCTGAAAAATCTGTAGCAGAATTCAAAGATTTATGATATCACTGAGTTTGCAAAATTAGTTAGAGCCTAATCCTATTTTGCCATCTTGTAATATCAAGCTTATTTATTAACTGTGTCCTATGGCCAAGATACTTTATGCAAGAACCAGATACTTAATTCAAATATCCTAAAATGTTAAAGTACCATATGCACTCAGGTTCCTCATAAATTTGTGTTTAATGCACCAGGCAAAAATGTGAGGCCCGAAAAGCTGTGTATAAAAATTCATTCCTCCATGTTAACAGTAGCCTAGGAGCCTGCCTCTATGGAAACCAAACAGTTCTAAACCAAGTAATTACTGATTTGTATTCCTAATTGTGTTCCCACTTCTTACTTTTATTTTGACTGAAGTAACAGAAAACCTGCTAACACCATTGTATAGATGGCAGGAGTAAGTCTTGATAAGCTGCCTAATGCATACTTTCAACTCACTTTAAGGCAAGAAGGTTTGAAATCAATGCTTGTGTTAGGACAGTTGTACTCTGAACTTTCACTCCACATTAAGTAAATAACAACATTTGCTTAAGCAATAAGGAAATCCATCTCCACCCACAAGTGTGGTAACTCCTGTCACACCTGTCTATCTGGAGTCCCTAGGAGTCACTCACCTGCACAGATCTGAACGTAGTAATGAAAGGCAACATGATATGATAGCCTGGTCCACTGGGGCTAGTTAGTAAGGCTCCGCCCCTGCAAAAAGATGTCGTGGTTGACAAAACTGCAAGTAAGAGAAATTCTCTTCCCAATTCTAAAATGCTATAGTAAACATTCACTGTTACTCATGTTACTAACCTAATGGCCTTACAACAGAGTTACTCAAGATTAACAACTGCTACTTAAAACATCCATCACACTTAAAAATGTGAAAATACATCAAAGTCAACTGCCAATATTGCACCTTGTTTCATAAGCTCCACCAACCACACCACTGGGTCTCTAGCACTGCTCTTGGGCCCACATCCTCTCCGGTAGGTCTTTAGCTTTCTGACAAATACTTATGGAAAAACTCTAATGACTCTCAATTAAGGTATCTTAATTGCACATAACAAGAGGCCAAGTCAAAACAATACATCTAATCACTAAGTTTTAAAAAAGAGGAAAGCAAATTTTCAAAGGAGGAAAATTTCTGAGGCTAATGACTCTTTTAATACATCATTAAAATCCTAGGACAGAGCTTCTGTCTGTATAAAGGAAACAAAAAAAAAAAAGCATGGAAAGATGGATGGCAAGAGGATTCAGAGTATAGGTGAGACACACATTTGTTCATCAGATTCTGGACCATGTGGACTTTGAAAACACCCCCTGGAAATGATGAAGAATAGGTGTTTAGGGACAAATACATCAAAAAAGCCCTATTTTATTCAATGAATAGTAAATTCACACATTGATCCTTGCCCTGAATGTACAAACAGGTTTGAAAGTCATAATTAAAAAGATAAACTGTTTCAGGTTCATCACTTATTTTGGGGGGAGTAATATCTTCATATATTCTCTTTGTGGTTCCCCTGTTGGAAGGAAAATGACAAGCTGGACAGAAATGTGGTCCAGGCTGGCACTTCTTATGCTAGAATTCCATCTGTTAAGACATACCACCAAAATCGTACTTTTTCTAGGACTCAGGAGGGATCTAAAAGTAGAAATACCAGTGTGTGTGGGGGGGGGGGGAGTGATGGAAATAAGCAGAAATCTGCTTTTTCTAAACAAACTCCTATCCCGATTTGTCCATACCAAAAGGAGCAGGTGGTAGTTCATACCGAAGAAAAGCTATGCCGAGTAAACCAGGCGGCAACACTGACCACACTCTTCCTCAGCTTGACTTGGAAAAAAGGGGGAAAGGTGGCCTATAAATGTGATTTTTGTCTCTTTTGACTTTAGGGACACACCAGTGTCATGTTCATTAAGATTTTGGGAGACATAACCAGATATACTGGGAGATTTTTAATGAAGGAAACAAAAAAAAAAAAAAAAAAAAAAGCCTTGAAGTCCAAAGCTACACAGAGAAATCCTGTCTCGAAAAGCAAAAAACAAAACAAAACAAAATAAAAAAACAACTTGAAGAAGGACCAGAGATCCCGAAAAGCATCATCTACAGTGGCAAAGCAAACACCTGTACAGTTGTTCGGACTACGAGTTAGAATTCAAGTCATCTAGGTTGCAGTGACAACTTCCTTCCCTCCTTAGGAGTCTCCAGCTCTGCACAGAACCAACTTGGCCCTAAGCTGCCCGGCACCCGAAGGTGCCCGGCCACAGGTGACTTGTGCCAGCAGCTGGGACGAAAGCCCTTCCGAGGGCTGCAGCGCTCGCTGCCCCGGGACCACCGGCGCGTGCGCGGCCGCCTCGGGGCGCTCGCTCGCTCGCTCACCTGTAGTACACGGCCAGGTGTCCCTCCTCGATCCTGTGGATGGCGGCGTAGAGGAGGACCACCACCAGCGCCGCCACCGCGGCCACCAGAACCCGGGCTTGAGTCATGTTCATCCTTGTCCCTCCTGGGCATGGGAAGCACAGGAGCCTCAGTGCCCTGAGTGACAGGCCGGTCCCCACCCTGCGAAGAGCCCGCGTCCGGTCGCGGGCTGAGGCGGGAAGCCCCGCGCGCCGGCCCCTGGCTCGCCCCTCGCCAGCCCCCGCGCCGCCGCCGCCGGCGGCCCCGGCTCGGCGCACGTCGTGACACCCCTGCCCCGGCTCCCCCGGCGGAGGACGGCTTCAACAGGGGACGGCCCTGGCCTCGGGCACCCGGGGAACCGCGACCCCTCAGCCGCGCCTCACCGGTCAGTGACGCATCGCCCCCGGCCGCACGTGCAGCCGCCTCCCGGCCCCGCCAACTGCTGCCAACAGCCGGCCCCGCCCACCTTCCCGGCACTGCGGCTGCGCGCGCGGGGACGCACGCGACGCAGCCCCCGCCCGCGACTCGCGAGACGGTGAGCGGGCGGGACAAAATTGGCCTAGGCGCACCCAGCGCGGTGCTTCCCAAAGCCTTAGTCGCGGGCGGTTGAAGTCGCTTGGCTGGCGTTGACCCCTGGGACCGGGGCTAGTGCTGGCGCTCCGGTCCCGAGGACTCAGCCCCTCAGAGTAGGGGTTGTCCCTTCATCCTTGTACGGTCTGTATCTAGCCTAACTGGCAAGGGACGCGCGTTCTTCAGCTGCACATCCCATCCTGCACTAAGGAAGCTGCCAGACCAGACTCGAGGAACGAGGGGTGTGCGTCCAGCGGAGGAATCTGTGTATTTAATCACTCAAGCTTGGGTTGAGTATTTTGTGCTACACCAGAGTGTTTTCTGAAGGCCACCCAGAAACAGGAACAGGAACAGAGTGGAGATCCGGATTGTCTTGTCAGGAGGCCAACGTGAACAGTGAAGGCTTGTTTTTCCGCGAAGGAAAAACGGTGGAGAGTATGGTAGGCTAGGCTAGAACCAGATTAAAGTCTGGGGTGCTCTTTTCTGCTGATAGAAGAACTGGATGGCAAGGAGATGGACTTTTTATTTGCTTGGGTGTTTTGCCTACATGCATGTCATCCCGTGTGCCTGGTGCCCTCAGCAGTCAGAAGAGGGCATCGGATCCCCAGGAACTGGAGCTAGAGAACTGCCACATGGGTGCTGGGAATCGAACCAGGGTCCTCTGGACCAGCAGCCTGGGCCCTTAGCCTGAGCCGTCTATCCAGATCCCTGAAACTTTTATCTCACTGCGAATTATTAAATTTCACACCATGTGGACCTAGTGAGACGGCTCAGTGGGTAAAGGTGTTTGAGGACATGCCTGATAACTTCATTATATCCCTAGATTCTACATAGAAGTGAAAAGTGGAGACCGACTCCATGAAGTCGTTCTCTGAGCTCATCACACAACAACAGACACAATAATAATAATTTGTATATAAAGTTTAGGGAAAAAACCCCACACCATGTGTATATGAACAAAGAAAAAGAAAAAGAAAAAAAAAGGGTAGTTTAGAGATGTATGAGCACGTGGGAAATAAAGTCATCCCAGTTCATTAAGGGCAGAAATGAGACAACTGGACAAGAGTGGAAGGATTTCTGAACTCCAGTGCAGGAAAATACCAGAAAGCAGTCTCACTGAGAGTGAAGAAAGACAGGAAGCTGGGAAACAAAGAACAGCAGGCCCAAGGTTATGGTGCTAACTAACCTCACTCCAGTCAAGTCCCATCAAAATGGACCTATGGCAAATCCTTGCACTGATGATTGTTTGTTTTTTCAAGACAGGGTTTCTCTGTGTAGCTTTGGAGCCTGTCCTGAACTTGCTGGAACTCTCTGTAGACCAGGCTGAACTTCAACTCAAAAAGATCCCCCAACCTCAGCCGCCAGTGCTAGGATTAAAAGCGTGCCACCACTACCTGTCCAACCAATGACTTTGATACTTAAAAAATGCATTATTTCTGGGAAAAAAATAAACAATAATTACATGTTCAGAATCTGAGGTGAACACCTTTATTGACTTGCCTGTGTTACTTTCAAGTCTGCCAAGTGAGGCCACACACACCTGTAATTCTAGCTCAGGACACAAAGGAAGGGGTAGCACTGAGGTCTGAAGCTAACTGGCCTGCATAGGTCTGTGCAGTGAGACTGTTTTAAAACAACAGAAATAAAACCAAAACACTTTCTGAGCTTTCCATGTAGGTTAGCAACTTCTGAGCAACAAGTACCCAATAAAGGCTTATTATTAAGAGCATCCAGACTCTAGAGCTACTGAATCTAGAGTTTGCCAGTCATCCATCATTCAGATGACAGGCATAGAATTGCCATCATAAAGAAACACTGATACTTGATTTAAAAAACAGAAGATTGCCATGTACATACATATCTGTAACAGACGTTGGAAACTGAGGCAAGGGCAAGTTTGGGTTAGGCTAGGTTAATAGTGAGACCTTGTCTCAAACCAAACCAAAAGATAAAAGACAACTCCAAGCTTTCAGACTTGGCTGACTAGGAAAATGACAGTATTAATAAAATGGGGATGTCATCAGTTGAAATGATGAGATCTTAATGTTTTTAGATACAGAGAGTAGTACTAGCACCTCTTAGAGAAAAACATACAGTGAGGAGCTAATACTTTCCATCCAGTAAGTCTTTTTTTTTTTTTTTTTTTTTTTTTTCCTGTTTTGTTTTTTTGAGACAGGGTTTCTCTGTGTAGCCCTGGCTGTCCTGGAACTTGCTTTGTAGACCAGGCTGGCCTTGAATTCACAAAGATCTGCCTGCCTCTGCCTCCTGAGTGCTGAGATTGAAGCTTTATTTTTTTTTAAAGATTTTTATTTATTTATGATGTATACAGTGTCCTGGCTACATGAATGCTTGCATTCCAGAAGTGGGCATCAGATCTCATTACAGATGGTTGTGAGCCACCATGTGGTTGCTGGGAATTGAATTCAGGACCTCTGGAAGAGGAGCCAGTGTTCTCCAGACCCTATTTTATTTATTTATTTTTGTTTTCAGGACAGGGTTTCTCTGTATAGCTTTGGAGCCTGTCCTCGATCTCTCGTAGGAAAGAAACCTCACAGAGATCCACCTGCCTCTGCCTCCCAAGTGCTGGGATTAAAGGCGTGTGCCACCAATGCCTGGATCAGCCCCTATTATTTTTAAACTATTTTTTTTTCTATACCCATTTTTACTGTACCTGTTTAGAGGTTTATCCAGTCAGGACTGCTTACTGCACACCAGTAGCCTTCTCTGACTAAGTGAGCCAAGCCTTAAACTCTCCCTGTGTGGTGTGGCTGTGCCCTGGAAGCTGGCTCAGTCCCACTTAGGTCTGTGAGAGCTGAACCTTATGCCCATGGTACAGGCTGGGAGCAGCATTTACCTGCCCCAACTCTGGGAAGTTGCTGAGACAGAGCTGTCTCTACTTAGCCTCTATAAACCAAAAGCACTAGGTTATTAGGCTACTAGGAAGTAGTGTCTGTTTTTTGTTGTGTTTTTTCTTTTTTCTTTTTTAAGATTTTTAAGGCCCTATGTGGAAATTATGTGCCTGGAGGTTGGGCACCGTATGTAATGAGTCTTTCTCTATCCCACCAGCCAGAAACTTAATTATAAAAGCTTGGCCTTTAGCTTATGCTTGTCTCAAGTAGCTCTTATAACTTAAACAAACCCATTTATATTAATCTATGTCCTACCATATGGGGTCACCTCTCCTCCATCTTGCACCTCCTGTTTCCTCTCCATGTCTGGCTGGTAACTGCCCTTCTTCTTCCCAGAGTCCTCTCTGTCTCCAGAAGTCCTACCTAATCTCTTCCTGCACAGCTACTGGACATTCATCTCTTTATTAACCCAATCAGAAGGCACCTTGGCAAAGATACATCTTCACAGGGTAAACAAATATTCTGCAACATTGTGGTGGGCACCTGTAATTGCAACAGTGAGTAGGCAAAGACAAGAAGATACCTGTGGCTCACAGCCCACTCAACCTAGCTTAATTGGTAAGCTCCAGGTCAATGACAAACTCTCTCAAAAAGTGGGGCAGTATTCCTGAAAATTACACCTCTGGCTTCCACACACAGGTGTACGTGCGCACACACAAAGTACTTCTTTGTGCTCCTGTCATATCATATACCCTTTTACATTTTCTCAATCCTACAATCTGCTTTTTAGTAATAAGTAGAGGTTCAAAAAACAATTTTAAAATCATTTAATATGCAAAGTGAAAAACTAGAATATAAAAAGCATTTCACATTTTTAAAAACAAAATAACACCTTCTAAATTATTTAACACAAGGCAGAAATCCAGTCTTTTATCTGAAACCCTTAAGTCCAGATGTTTCAGAATTATGAAATTTTCAGATTTTAGAAAGGTAATTCAGTGCATATACCATACTACATTACCCTCAAAAGAGTTTGTGGCAGCACCCCCCAACAATCAAACACATTAATATTTATGCAGCAAAATAAATGAATATTCACACTAAATGGGATAAACAGATTCAGTGTCAGGTCAAAATAGATCCAGAAGCAAATGAATTTTGTTATCAAGTTTAGGAAAACCTTGTTTTCAGAACTTCTTGGATTTTGAGACTATAATTACAAATAAAGGAATGAATGCAGACCTTTTGAAACTTGTATGACAAGACACAAAAGATTGTTTAAACAAGTCACCCATTTTTACAAATGCAAAAACATACAATCTTCAAATACATTATAAATTAACAGGCAGCTCATCTTTGATATTAAATGTACACCTTAAATACATATACATATAGCACACAGCACAATTCATTACGGTCAGCTGAGAACACAGACTCACATGTTAATCCCTCATGTAAGAAAAGGACGCTCTTACATATATGGTTAAACATGGAATTCATCTAACTCCTTCCTTATGATGCCAGCTAGAGTACCCACTGAGAGCAACACAAGGAGGCAGGTTAGGCTTCAGGAAGCACAATTTTACTTGTGAGCAATCTCTTCCACAGAAACACAGGTAGACAACTTTTACTAAAAATGAGCACTGGATCCAGCAGTGGTGGCGCACGCCTTTAATCTCAGCACTTAGGAGGCAGAGGCAGGTGGATCTCTGAGTTTGAGGCCAGCCTGATGTAGAAAGCTACACAGAGAGAAACCCTGTCTCAGGGAGGGAGATATATATATATATATATTTTTTTTTTTCATCAGTTAAACAAGTAGTATTTTGTCAATTTTAAAGATAAAACAGGTCACTAATGATCTCCCTAGATAGCTGCAATATTTATTAAGTTCACTAATTTGTAATAGAATTCTATCTGTTCAGAGTCATAATCATTATACAAAGAAAAATCAAGATACTGTGCTTGTAAAGTCATTCATAGTTTCTGATCACAGCCAATACTTCCACTGACTGGTATGTGAAGAGTAGCTTCAGGGAGCAAAGATGAATTTTGAATATGTGCAGGAACAATGTTCATAGGCTTGAGGACAGTGAACAGCAGGTCATTCTGTTAACCAACTCCAATCAAGACTCTAAAAGCAGACATGAAAAGTGACAATTAGAAGCTGTCTGAATGTAAAGTTCACTTTTTAAAGTTGTTTTAATATTTGGACATTTAGAATCAAAATTTGAAAAGTTAAAAAACTATAGAAATTATAGTTTGAAAATAGCTCACCTTATCTTCTGGTAATCTCAAAAATATTTCAAAGTTCTCATAAAAATTTGAGTAAAATATTTACTTATAAATAGAAAGAATTGGAATCAAGACTAAATGCAGCAGTGAATTTGCTAAGATTTTACAGTAGCTTCTCCCAGTTTTAATAAATCAATAGTTCATAGCAACTACATCTCAATACAACCACTTTATTAAGTATTAGCACAACTGATCTTATATGCATCAAATACAACAATTACAGAGTGAAAAGGTACACCCATTCCATTTCAGTAGTCACATTGTGAGGAAAACTTAGTCTGACCAAAACTACAACTGTTGATGTTCACTGATGACACAATGCTACTATGTAACAGATGAGGTTAGTTTTGTGGATTTGGCCCAACCTAGAATGGCCTGGGAAGAGACTCCCAGTGGCCGTCAGGAACAGGCTGGCACTCAGACATGAATGGGTGGCACCAGTCAAGGGCTGGGCCCTGTACTGTATAAACATGAAAAAAGTGAGCTGAGTACGCTCAGGAATGTAGAAGTTTATTCCTATCTGCTCTTGACTGTAGACATTTTGTCTAGCTATTTCTAGTTCCTGCCTTGACTTCTCTACAATGGTGGTGTATAGCCTGTAATTTCAAGTTGAATAAACCCCTCTCCCCTAAGTGTCTTTTTGTTAGTCTAAGTTATCATAGCAACAGGGATGAAAGCAGGATAACCATCCCTGCACAACAAAAGAAAATTGAGGTTCAAAATATTTCTCAAATGTTTTTTCCTTTGAGTTCTATTCCCTATATATATCCCAAATGCCAGACACAGCCAACATGGAAAATTAAACCTTTTGTATCCAGCATATTTAAAACACACACCCATATTCACAACTTACCATCATACTACGGCTTTGTTCCTCATTTGCTTCACGAATAATAGTACTTAAGTGGCCAAGACAGTTCAGATTTTGTTCCATCATTTGTGCTAACGTCTCTCTGATGGAGGAAAGAACAAAACCATTTCAAGTTCAGCAAAGGAGCACCTGAGTGTTGCCTATGTTCTGGTCTTTTAAGTCAGGATGACTACTTTCTGCAACTCAGCAGACAACATCCTTCTTCATCCAAGCCACCACTTCTGCCTACTCTAGTAACCCGACTGTAACTCTTATCAGATTTTCTTTTGAAACAGGTGGCACTGGTAACTCCTCACCCCTCACTGAAGAAATGACAGGGGAAAAGATCTCCTTGGTACAGACAATGAAATAGCATTGTTTTGTTTTGTTTTGTTTCTGGATTGTTTCCTTTTACAAACAGTAAAACACTAGCATGCTCACACACAAACATGGGGGTAAATTCAAAGTGTAGTCTGGTCTCCAGAGTTCCCGGAAAGAAAAACTGACTGGAAACCACAGACAGCAGCAATGAAAAAAAGCAAGCTGACTACTGAGAACCACAGAAGAAACCATGAACTACTAATACCCCTAGATACTTATACGTGAAGGAGGCCCGGATTCCAGTGTCTCCCTTATGCATTTCTCTTCTTTATGTCCTGTCATCATACTTTACCAACCCTCAGTCCCTCTTCTACCATGCTGTAGGCCATGGTTAATAGCCACTGCTAGCTTAGAACGAAATATTGGTTCAGGTATTATCCAACAGATAGAAAATTACATGTTAAAAATTTCCTAGTCCTTGATAATTAAGTACCACAGGTACATTATAATCAAGATCAGCTTTCATTTATCAATATATATGTATTGATATATATATATATATATATATTTCCTTCTTTCTTTCTTTCTTTCTTTCTTTCTTTCTTTCTTTCTTTCTTTCTTTCTTTTTTCCGAGACAGGGTTTCTCTGTGGCTTTGGAGGCTGTCCTGGAACTAGCTCCTGTAGACCAGGCTGGTCTGGAACTCACAAAGATCCACCTGCCTCTGCCTCCCAAGTGCTGGGACTAAAGGCGTGGGCCACCACCGCCCAGCCAGAAAATGTACTTTGAAAATACATTACACTGTTACAAACAACTACACGCTAATTTGGAAGTTACCTACAGAGCTGATATTTGGAATTAGCATCCCTACCAAGTCTAAATGCCTTTAATGAAAACGAAGGGTTAGGATGTAGTAAATTTTACTTCCTTCAGTTCTCAGAGTATTTTCTGAGGTCTACAAGCCACAACCTCTGCTATTCTTGTATATGTATTCATACTGGGCCACATATATAGTGACCCCAAGATACACACTGGAACTTGCTTTCTTTAAACAATAAAATACCTGATATCAGAGCTTGCCTTCCTGCCATGTGCTTTGTCTTTCATAAAAGCAGAGTACAGAATGTGCAACTGCATGACCTCCTGAGCAGTGATGTAACATGGGTGCACTTCTGCAAAACTAATTATGGGCAGACTTCCAGGAAATGCTTGGTGCTGTGGAGGTCTCCATGAGTTGTGAGAAAAGCGACAATACACAAGCTAGCAAAGAGCCACTTGAACACGGCACACCTTATGCTGAGAAAATAACAGAGATGGACAGTCATTCAGCTTTTAGCAGAAGAGTAGGAACTAAAGACAAAATGCAGGGTGCAAATCTGAGTTCTTAATGCAAAATGATTTAAAGTACTGAAAATATCAGATTTAAGAAATAGTAAGTTATAAAATAAAGTAGATCTCACTACTACATTAAAAAGAACTCAGGTACCAAAAAAATGGAAACTGCAAAAAGCATAATTTCTCATAGAAATAAATGGTTAAGGAAGAGATATGGTTTGGGTAAAGGAAATTAATAAGCCAGGAACAGAAATGGCTTAGAACTTGAATTGAGCTAATAGTTATTAGTAACACTTACTGAAATTTAATCCCCAAGCATTTTACATACATTGTCCAACTGAAATTTTCACATCAATCCTATAAGACCTCCTCGTTTGAAAGTGAAAATAAAAATATGAACATTAAAGATAGAAATAAATTACTCAGCATTATGAAATGCTGAGTTAGTCAAAACTGACCCCTGTCTGAAAGCACTGCTAACTACTCTACTGTCTCACCCTCCCTCACTCTGAAATAACAACTATCTATTGTTACAAAGTGAACCCACCCATCTTGAGGAGTTACCACACGTGTCAGAGGATGTTCACGGTCTGCTAACATAGGGGGCAGCCATGCTGAAGCTGGAGAGGTTACTGTGCCTTCTAGACTGGATCCTACAAGAGAGCGGGCAGAACTCTGTGTCTGAAGAAAAACAAAAACAAAAACAAAAACAAAAAACAGCACACACACTCAATAAATTGCAGGCAAGTACATCTCGATTCATACCATTTAAAAGAAAACGTACTTAAGACTCACAATTCAATCATTATTCATATGCACAACTGACTATTTGAGAACAAAACTATTCACACCACTACTAACTATACCATCACTGGCCCTTTTCTTCACTGACTAAAATTGAGTGTATCTAATACTGACTAAAACTGAATGGATCTAATTCCTCTAATCTAGCCTTGGTTTGGAGGAAGGGGACAGCTGAACAAAGGCTGACTTATCAACAAGTCAGATGCACTGGGCAGTGGTGGTGCATGCTTTTAATCCCAGCACTCGGGAGGCAGAGGCAGGTGGATCTCTGTGAGTTCGAGACCATCCTGGTCTACAAGAGCTAGTTCCAAGATAGGTTCCAAAGCCACGGAGCTCCAAACCCTGTCTCGAAATCACCCCCCCCAAACAAACAAACAAACAAACAAACAAACAAAAAACAAGGCAGATGCATTTACTCCAAATTGGGTTGAGCAACCATAGCAACCCAGGGCAGGGAGAACAATAAAAAAGTGAACTGAGCTGGATATGGTGGCTCACACTTGTAATCCCGGCACTTGAGAGGCTGGAAAATTGCAGTAAGGGACAGTCCAGCTCCCAGTCTAGACAGGAGTGAACGTTCTGGTCTCCAAAGAAACAAACAAAACCACACATATACCACCAGCTACCAGGACTGGAATGGAAAGTGAGAATGCAAAAGTCCTTGCTGTGAAATAGTCTTTGTAAACTGTAAATGTGTATTACTCTCATTGGTTAATAAAAGAGATGACTGGCTAGTAGCTGCATAGGTAGAGGTGAGGTGGGAGGAAGACAAAAAGAGAGCATGAACAAGAGAGGAGTTGTCTCAGGAGTTGAGAGGAGACGTGGAGAGAAAATGAACATGCTGTGTTGAAAACAGGTATTGCCACATGGCAGAATGTAAATAAGAAATATGAGTTAATTTAGAATGTAAGAGCAAGTTAGTATCAAGCCTGAGCTACTGGCCAAGCATTTATAATGAACAATAAGTCTCTGTATGGTTATTTGGGAACTGGCTGGTAGGACAGAAAAGTCTGCCTACGAGTCCTACCTCTATAATCACTCAGACACCAAACAAGGAACATGTACACCCGATATTAACTATAAATATTCAAAGGACATAGCTCAAAGCAATAAAAAACTATTTAGCAGAAAGTAATAGCAGCTCAACATTACATTCACTATTAATTACTTACACAGGCAATTTTAAGGAGGTGCCATATTTCTTTCTGCCTCTTTCCCTGCATAAACATGATGGTATTGTCAGCTTCTTTGATGTTACTGAGGGCCACTTCCACCTTGGGGAGTAGATCAATAATCTTCTGCTTACAGCCCAACAACTTGCTGGAGAAATTAAGTCAGTGTCAGATACTTGTCACATCCCTCAAGACTGTGTAACATACTTCCAAACCCAGTGGAAATAAACCACAACAGTATCATATTTATGGCTGATCTCAAAAGCAATGAATATAGGGGCTGGAGAGATGGCTCGGTGGTTAAGGACATTGGCTGCTCTCCCAGAGGACCTGAGTTCAATTCCCAGTATAGACATGGCAGCTCAACCATCTGTAACTCTAGTTCCAGGAGATCAGATGCCCTTTTCTGATCTCACTCACATGGGACAAACATATAATCAAAACACCCACACATATAAATAAAGTAAAAAATAATGCATACACTTAGGGCTTATAAGTGGCTATGTTTTCCAAGATATTGACAGAACTACTGTTTACCAAAGAAGAGTATTATATTTGAAAAGGACACAAACACGCTGGCACACAGGAGATGAAGCAATGTCTCTACCTCAGATGACCAAACAGCTCCTTGAGCACTCGGTCCTGACTCTGCACAGTGTGCACAATGATCTTCACCATCTCCGTGCTGTCACTGTATGAGTGATCTGCAAAAGACTTCAGTTAGTGTACTTCTAACCAACTCCCAAACAAAAGTCCCTTAAAAACTCTTAAAAACCTGCAAGTAGTCTAAAAAAAATCTCCATTTGTTGTGGAATGCTTCCTTGAGGTGTGACACTGCTATTGCCTTGAGGAGATCTCAGAAGCTGTGGGATCTACTAAGACTAATGATTCTGTCATGCTGTAGAAAGGGGCTCCTGAGTCCTTCCCATGGTTATCCTTCAATACTCCCCAAAGATTTATAAGTAGCTAACAGCAACGGGGGCCTTATTCCCCCCACAAGGAGCTACAACAGGTTATCAATTGCAGAGAGAGAGAGAGATAAGAGGGGAGAAACATCTTCTTCAGAAAAAAGCTAGTGAAGCTTCTGTAAGTAATCCTAATGAAACTCAGATTTACCAAACAAGACTAGGGTTGAATCATTACTTTGTCACTGGTGTCTCATCTATTGTGAATGGACTGTTCACATCTCCCCATGAAAAGTTTATACAACTCCATTTAAATTAAATCTTAGATTTAAAAAAATTTAAGATTATCAGGGATGGAGAGATGGCTCAGAGGTTAAGAGCACTGACTGTTCTTCCTGAGGTTCTGAGTTCAATTCCCAGCAACCATATGGTGGCTCACAACCATCTGTAATGAGATCTGGTGCCCTCTTCTGGCGTGCAAGCATAGATGCAGGCAGAACAATGTATAATTAATAAATAAAACCTTTAACATTTTTAAGATTACCTATAAATAGTCTTAAGAGGTTGGAGGTATAGTTCAATGATACCTATACACAACAAGTAAAGTTATGGGCTAAGTACAATCATCAAGAGCCCTTGCTGCTCTTCTAAAGGACAGATTCACACCCATGTTACCGCTCACAAATGCCTATAATTCCATCTCCAGGAGAATCTGAGGGCTGCTGTGGTTACCCCTATGATGGGGATGTTCTTCTGTACGCTGTGAATATATGTTTCTCTTATTGGTTGATGAATAAAGCTGTTTCAACCAAAGGACAAGCAGGATTTAATCAGGCAGGAAATCCAAACAGGGATAGAGACAGGTAGTAGGCAGAGTCAAGGAGAGGACATGTAGTTACTAGGAATGTAGGATACCCAGGCAGTCTCTGGTAAGCCAAGACCACATGGAGATTCACAGATTAATAAAAATGGGTTAATAATTAAGAGAGAGCAAGCCAATAAGAAGCCTGGAGCCATCGGTCAATTTATAATTAATATAAACCTCTGTGTGTTTATTTGGGACTAAACAGCTGTGTGACTGGGCAGGACAGAAACTTCTGTCCACACCCTTCCCCCATGTAGCATATACCCACACACACAGACATAAATATTTTCTAAAAAGTAAATTTATGCATGGTTGTATTCATTTAATCTTTAGAGACTTATGTTGCCTGTGTTTGAGATGAATAGTCTGGTTGATCTTTAACCTATACTAACCCAAATTAAGGTACAGATGCAACCTTTGGTCAAGAGACCAGCTTTCTTACATGATCAACACTGCTTAGTTAGAACAGTAGGGCAATCAGGCTTTCACTGTCCCAACCAGGTTGCTTGGAATTTCATGCTAAACCATCTGTTTACAGCTCACAAAAACTTCATCTGAAAAAAAGCTGACTTAAACCAAACCTAATATACTAATAAAAGGGATCAGTGGACACTTGGAAATTTACCCTAAAGCCAACTTGAATCTGGCAGATGTCCTCAAATAGGATGGTTGTTGGTACACTGAGTTCTACAGTTTATAAGTAGTACTATCTCAGTTTTTAAAACTACTAGCATTAGTTTTTGTATTTCAGAATGTGTCAATTTAAGTTTAAAAGAGCAAAAAACTGCTGATGTATCATCCTGACATTTTCTGGGGCATTAAGTCTGAAAGCAAAAACACCACTATTGCTAATACTTGCTATTAACTGCACAAACTTTCCTCAGTTAATGTTTTTTCTGTGTTACTCCCAGTTTCAAAAGAGGTTTGAAAGGCTGTGGGAATGGAGCTCAGAGGCAGAGCTAGTGCCTGCCAAGCACAGACAGGCATGCATATTGGATGCCCAGTACTGCAAGAGAAGGAAAAAAAAAAATCTGTCCTCTTTACAATCATTCCAGAAGCCTCTCCCACAGCCCAGCTACATTCTCAGAATCTCTGTCTCTCTTGCTCTGCCTCCCCCACACCCTCACCCAAGCAGATACAAGGCTCCAAAAACACTTTTCTCCAAACAGTAGTCCTTCATAAATTCCACAAACTAAACCCAAGAGGTTTCCCTTAGGACTAGTTCTTTTAATGGTAAAGACCTAAGAACTTCAGCCTTTGTCAGAAGAGGGCAAAGAAAGTTAGTCTCCACGGTTTTCAGATTTTACCTCCTGCAGGGAACCACTTCTAAGCAACCTGACCACCAATAAAGTTAAGTGCCTGTCTGACATGTATTTCATGAGTACTTGTAGCAATACACGGATCAAATTCTACTGCAATAAAAACCAGCATATGGTGCTGGAGAGATGGCTCAGCAGTTAAGAACACTGGCTGTTCTTCCAGAGGTTCAGAACACCCATATGGCCACCTGAAACCCCAGGTCCAGTTATCCAATACCCTCTCTGGCCTCTGCAGGCACTGCATACACATGGTGTACTGATATACAGGTAAAAACCCACATATGTAAATTAAAAATAAAATCTCAAAACGATTTAAAAAACAGTCTGTAAAGCAGGCTGTTTTGTTTTTTTTTTAAAAAAGACAGTGTAAATATTACATAAAGTTCCATATGTTGCTATATGCTTATAAATTCTCAAGTATAAAACTTGTAAACTTTATATAAATTATATAAAACTTTTTAAAATACTATATATTCAGGAACACAGATATCCCCTTTTATTATTTATGTAGTCCTTCAAAATAAATATATTTTTAAGTAAAATAAAATTGTTTTGCATATATACACTAACATTGTTTTCAAAGCATTTCATAACCACTCTCTCAAATATACTGCTAAAGCTTACTGAGTTAGAAGGCTAGGTTTCAACTTGTTTTGCACAAAAGGGGAATAGAAACAGGGAGAAATGTTGGAGATTATTGGGTCAGTAAAATACCCAATTTAGAATTCAAATCTTCTGGTTTCCAACCAACGTTCCTTCCAGGAGACAATGCTCTCTGTATCTGGCAGGTGCTGAGTACAAATTTTTGCCCCAAGGACCTATGAGTAGTAACCTGTGCTGGCGAAGGCATGTTTTTTCAAGACAAATTGCTTCTGAAGAGACTATGGGCTTCTCGTCTTATCATTCCACCCAGAACCCATTGCCTTGAATTCTTTCTAACATCTCTAACTTAAGCAGTATTCCCCCCCAACCTTTTACACATTTTTTTTTTTTTTTTTTTGCTGTTTCTTCCTTTTTCTTGGAGGTGGTATACATGTATGCATACACGCCAGAGGCCACCTTCAGGTATCTTCCTTGACGGCTTGCCACCTTATTTGTTGAGCTAGGGTATCTCACTGTACCTGAAGCTTGCTGTTTCAGCTGGATTTGCCACTGAGTCCCAGGAATCCCTCTGCCTCCACTTCCCCAGGACTGCTGCCATCACAGGGGCGTGCTGCTGTCGGTGGCTTTCATGTGAGTGGTGGGAGACTAAACTTAGGATCTCATGTTGGTTTAGTAAGCACTTTACCACTGAGCCACTGTCCCCATTCCTTCCTTCTTTTCTGTTTTGAGTTTTCTCTCCTTTACTTTCTTTTCACTTCACTTTAAAAACTTTTCTACTCCAATATCCTTATTACATTCCCTTTCTATTCTCTTAAATTCTTATAAATTTAAAGCTAATATGACATAAATATTGTGATAACAATACTAAAACAGGATCTTACTCTGAAGTTTAAAAAAAAAATTAAAATCCACTTACTTTGTTAAGTTAGGGAGTGTCTTAAAACACCTTTAAATATTGTGATTGAAGTATCTTACCTGTAGGTCTGTGCTTTAACTGCTTATAGAGATCAATGGCACGCTGTTCCCTACAAAAGAGAAAAACAAACACTTCTCTGTGTGTAGAAGTAACTTAATGAGTAATAATATACAACTTGAATAATATCGGTTATTGGGACAAGATCCAATTTTTAAGCAAGTACAGATCATCAATGCATATTTTACAGAACATTTCATTGTGAATAATAAGAATACAAGTCTTAGCCAGGCGGTCTACAAAGTGAGTTCCAGAACAGCCTCCAAAGCCAGAGAAACCCTGTCTTGAAAACCGCCCCCTCAAAAAAAAAAAAAAAAAAAAAAGAATACAAGTCCTTAAGCTAGGTGGTGGTGGCACATGCCTTAATCCCAGCAGGTGGAAGGCAGAGGCAAATGAATCTCTTTGAGTTACAGGTCAGCCTGGTCTATAGAGTGAGTTCCAGGACAGCCAAGGCTACACAGAGAAACCCCATCTTGAAAAACAAAGAATACAAGTCCTGATAATGTGGAGCTTAAAAAAAAACAAAACCAACTGTGCCTGTATGTTTGTCTGTGTGGGAGGCATGCTTGCATATTCCGTGTGAGGTGGTCAGAAGCTATCGTGGGTGTCAGTCCTTGCTGTCCACTTGAGACAGGTCTCTGTTGTGTCCTGCTGCCTGCAAACTCGCCTGCCAGTTTCTGCTTCTGTCTCCCCCTCACTGCAGAAGCACTGGGATCACAGACATGCTACCACGCCTAACCTTACAAGTGGGTCCTGGGGATTCAAAGCTCAGGTCCACAAGCTTGAGCAGTAAGTGCTTTGCCATCATCTCCTTAGTCTCCAAAACAGTTTTTATAGACTGCATATCTGCTCAGGTCTTCCACCACAAATGTAATACCCATGTACCAGAAACATCGAAGTAGGAAAAAATTATGTCTCGTGATTAGAGAAAAAATCTGAAGTTTCTAATCTAGACACTTAGGAAATTAACTTCAATAGAGCTAAGAGGTTAATTGGACCAAAAGGGGAGTAAATGAGAAATCAATTGTAAATTAAATATTCTTTTAAAAAATACATGAAAAAGAGACTTTTTTAGCTGGGTGTTGGTGGCACACACCTTTAATCCCAACACTCGAGAGGCAGAGGCAGGCGGATCTCTGTGAGTTCGAGGCCAGCCTGGTCTCCAGAGATAGGCTCCAAAGCTACACAGAGAAACCCTGTCTCAAAAAACAAAAACAATAACAAAAAAAGGAGAGACTTAAAAAAAAAAAATAGTAAAGAACAATCCAAATAGTTATTTCCCAAACCCAATATTACTAAGAAACAGCTTCCTTTTAAAATATTTAAGGGCTGGAGAGATGGCTCAGTGGGTAAAAGCACTTGCTGTGAGGCCTAACAACCTGAGTTTAATACTGGGGCCACCAAGGTGGAAGGGGAGAAGCATCTCACAATTTTGTCCTTTGAGCTCTACACGTGTACACTGTGATGCTGCACTCCCCCCAATGAAATCATGGTTAAAAAATCATACTATAGGAATATATTAGGGGTAAGAAAAATCATGAACTAGACCATGTAGAGGCTTAATCCTGCCAGATATAAGTAGAAAGAACACAAAAAATTATACAATTAACACCAACAGCACAGATACATTCTTACAGAGACTCCATCAAGTCTCCTTGGCGTCTTCCATAGGGGCTCTTCTGAAGTTCCATGATTTCAGTGTGCAAAGACATAATTTGATCCTCAAGGTATCCAATGACACCAACCTAAAATATGATACAAAGAAAATGACAGGCTTACCATCATATAAGACAGGGCTCAATGGTGCCACCCCTCACCATAGGTGTGGGAGAGCTGGCCCGATGGCATGGGCCTAGCAGAGCTGGCTTTGCCTCTTGCCTGAGGGGGTGGTACCAACGGCCCAGACCAAACAGCTCAGCTACCATCCAGACCCTTATCCTGGGCTTTGGGTTGGCCCCCCTTAACAGCTGCCTCATGTATGACCTGCTGGAGCGCACTATGACAAGGATATCCGACAGGAGTTTTCAGTGAGGGTCCAGTGATGACTGTGTACCAGAGGCCTTGAACCAGACCAATGACTCACTGCAATGAACGTTTTGCTGGTGGGTCTGCTTGGACAAAAGGGGTACACTGTATGACACAGTGCAGCTCCAGATGCCACTAGGATGAATGAAGAGGTGTTAGAAAGATGGAGGAGCAAGGTGGGTTTTTGTTTGTTTTATCTTGTTTTCAATTAATTTGGGGGGGCCTACTGCAGGGGGCATGAGCAGACATGGAGGAACTGGGAGGTAAACAGGATTGGGGTATATGACATGAAACTTCCAAAGAATCAATAAAGAATATGTTAAAAATTTTAAAAAAGGCTTAGATCTTAAATAATCTGTTATGCCAGTAGAACTATTTTACAACAAAGTAATTTTGTTAAAGCTAATCATTTGCATATTTAATGAGACAGTGATATTATGTAGCCTAAGCTATTCTTGAACGTGTAATCCTCCTGTCTTATTTTTCTGAGTGCTGGGATTAAAGAACCACACTAGGCTTGTTAAAGCTGTTCAAAAACCAAGACAGGACCATATTCTAGTCATAATTCTTTGAGAATTATCTAGGTACATACAATGCATTTTGTATTTACTCCCCATTACCTTTCCTAGCCCTCCCAGACCTAGTCCCCCTTTAACCCTTTCACCCCTCCCAACTTCATGTCCTTTGTTCTTTTGTTTTTAAATAACCCACAGGTTCCAATCTAGGATGCTCATATACTAATGAATGTGAGGTCATATAATAGGGCATGGTCAAACTACTAATGACCACTTCATTAAAGAAAACCAACTCTCCCCAAGCAACCATAACTGTTAATAGCTCCTCAGCTATGGTGGGGCTTTTTATGTTTCTGACAACCTTTCATATAAAAACACCTTATGCCAGGTACAATGGTGTGCACCTTTAATCCCAGCACTCAGGAGCCAAGGGCAAGTGCCTCTCAGTGAGTCAAGCCAGCTTGCTCTACAGAGTGAATTCTAGAACAGCTGGGGCTACACAGTGAGACCCTGTCTCAAACAATAATAATAAATAAAAACATACTTATTCCTGTGTTTCCCTTGTGACCACTATCAACTAGTACTAGCATTTGCTTTGGCCCCTGGAGAAGCAAAATAGTGTTAAGTACCATTCACAAGATAATTGGCCACCAAACCACTGCCATTCCTTACATGTCAGCCCATGATACCAACTGCCCTAGCCACATGAACTGACACCAAGGAAAGCAATAGTCTGGGACCATGGACATATAGGATAAGGAAGGAATTTGCAACCTAGGGAACAATCTATACCTCCCTCAGGAAACCACAATTATGGAACAACATCAGGTATAAATAGTACTGTCCCATTTAAAAACAGATATGAAGCCATCTGATCTAAACCAGTCAGAAAAATAATAGTAATACATTTCATTTATTATTGATTTCCATTTAATGTTCATAAACTTATTAGAAAAGATTGCTGCTCCTAATATATATAATATGGAAACTGGAGTTTGGTGAAGCTAAAAAGTTTGCCCAAAGCCTTTGGTTTTAAAGCCCATACCGTCCTCTCTTTATATAAAGCACATACTAGACATTTGTCTGAATTTCAGGAATGATATGATTTTACCTCAGCATAGTGAATAGCCCTTTCCTCCATTTCTTTCCATGCTTTCAGCATTTTTTCTGAAGCTTAAAAAAAAAAGAAAGAAAAGAAAAAAAAATCGTCTAAATTGGTTTCCTCTGAAACAACTGTGTCTTTAAACATTAGCCTGGTTACTTCCTGCTCTGTCAACATCACAGATACATAATGGGTTCAAGTGTGTTTGTCTCTCAAATGGATACATTGTACTCCTAAGCTCCAATACCTTGGAAGGTGACCTCACTGGAAATAGGGTAACTTATAGAGTTAATCACCTATGTATGTTCTCACACTGAACTAAGCTAGGCCCTAACTGGGCCATACCCACTAATCCATCCTAGGCTCATATATCTCAATGCTTAGTTCCCAGGTGGGGCTGTTTAGGGTGGATTAGTGGGTATGGTCCAGCCTTGCTCTTTCTCCTCCTCCTCCTGTCTATGGATCAAATGGAAGCACCCAGTTAATGCTCTGGAGCCATGCCTGCTTGCCTGCCAGCCAGTCACTATGCTTCCCACCTCGATGGGCATGGATTCATCCTCGGAAACTGGAAACAAGTCCCCAGTTAATTTTTTTTTATAAATTGCCTTGTTCATGGTGACTCTTTACAGCAACAGAAAAGTAACTAAGACAGTCATTGTCAAATAGTCCACTGATATTTTAATATCAGCACATCTAGATCTCTTCCGTCAAGTTAATGGCTGTACAGTATGCCTCTGACAAGTCAAAGATGCTCTAATGAAATAATTATGCCTATAATATGTAAACACAGAAATAACACTAGAGAATAAATATATTCACTAACTGGACACTTCTGGTCACTTATTCTGAGATATCCAAACTTTTGTCAAGTACATAATAAACAGTATCTACTTCTTCTAAAAGATATGTGTCATGAAGTAAACAATTCCGTTTATTTGGATTTTAACTCTTTACAAATCCTTAACACATCCAAAAGGGGATAAGGTTGGAGTCAGGACACTGTGTATAATAAGAAAACAGTAGGTAGAACTCCACAGCAGATGGATTAAGGGAAAACAAAAAAACAAACAAAACAAATAATTTAAGACTCCCCTGGCTGTGTTATTCCACTTGAGCTGCTACACTACAAGAACAAAATCAGAAAACAAAGCAAAACAAAACAAAACAAAACAAAAATACCCTAGGTGGCAAATTTTGAAATCTGAGAAAGCCAAGATCAAGTTCTGGTTCATAGGCAGTGGTTCACACTGCCTTCTGTGTCCCCTTATGACAGAAAGGGTGAGGGAATGTGACTCAGGCCTCTAGTAAGGTCCCATCATGACTTAATCCTTTCCCAAGGGTCTTACCATTATCAAAAGGATCAGGATTTCAGCATACCAACTAGGGGAAGCACACATTTCAGTACACAGTATTGGCTAGGAAGTCACCTCAATATAGACTCTATACATTTTAAAATAAGACTTGAAATTCAGTCTTAAGGTCACTTCTGTATTATTTAGCTTTTCTAGAGTTACATACTTTTACAATAATTATGAAATAAGTTGCTTAACTAAGGGATTAAAAGAGCTAACCCTCAAAACAAAAACATTTGACAAGTTTTTCTGTATGTTGGTCTGCTGTGAATTTAAATTACTGGCTATGTGTCAACAAGATAAGAGAGCAGATGGTTTCAAAAGACTAGACATTCCTTACAAATACATTATAGCCAGACACTTACATATCCCGTAAGTCATCTGCTCACTATATCTCTCCAAGTCAAGCTGAATGCTTTTGTGAAAAAACTCCAATTTAGCTTTGAGTTGCTGTGATGCTGAGATCAAAGTATTCTTCATTTTTGTCAAGTTAGCATTATATCTAAGAAGACTTAACCTAAGCCATAGCAAAACAAAACAAAATTATCAACATTCAGAAACATTGAATAACAATTTGCAAACATACAGTATCCAAACTCCAAAACCTAAGTTTCTATTATCAAATCCTGAGAAACAGCTGACCTATTTCCAGACTGTGAGGTCTGTGATAAACAACCTTCTTCAGCTAAGGCCACTCAGGAACTAGAATTTTCAAGACATTACAGCTGAATGATTTCAGACCATTAATAAGAAATCTTAAGTCTGGTCAGAACACTGCATCTCAATGGAGTCAGAGTGATGGCCCAGTGGGCAAAGTGCTTGCTTTGCATGCACGAGGACCTCAGCTTAGTGCATGGCAAGTGAGTGCTTGGAGGCATGGGGAAACAGGCAAACAGAGGAGCCCATGGGCCATTCAGTCTAGCTGAAACAGTAAGCTCCAGGGTTAGTAAGAGATCTTGCCTCCAAACTTAGGTGAGAAAACAATAAGGGAAATATAGCCAACATCAACCCTGGCTTCCACGTGTGCATCCATTCACATGCTCATAAACACATTATTAAAAACAGTACACTTCAAAATATGTTCAATATTTTAGCCTTCTACACAATTCTCAGGGAAAACTGGCAAGAATAATTCTTGAGTACATGATACAAGTGGTGTTATGCTAAAAAAACAACCAGAACCCACTTACATTGCCGCTCTTTGTCCCTGAAAGAGCCTGCTGTAATCTTCTTTTAGTCCAGATACATAGTGCACTGCTTCAGCCCATACTTTACGCAGCTGTACAATTGGAAGCTGTATCTTGCTGTCTTGAACTATAAGTAAAATGGTAATAAGGGAGGTAAGCCACTTTCAGACACTATAGTTCATTCTTTGTGACGTCTTTTCCAAAAACTATTCCCATAGATGTTAAAAAGAATCTACTGCCTGGCTCTAGATATGAGAGTTGTGTGTCTGAATAACATAACTACTTCATTATTTCTGTATGTTTTTCTTTTAAATTTGCTTCTCTCCAGTCAAGAAGTCAAGAATATTCATTTTCTTTCTGCTAATCCAAATTCTTTACTTCTAAAAGCTTTGGTTCAAGTTCCTTCTCCTCCACAGTCCACCAGTCTTTTCTGTTTCTAAACACCAGCTCAGATTTATGAAATTTACAGGCAAAGCTGTGTGTAAATATCTGAACACACCTAACGAAGGAACAATTAAAAAAAGCAGGCACAGTGCACAGTGGGCTTTCATTCTTCTATCTATGGAGCCCTATCCTCAGGAAGGGAAATCTCCTCCCAAGAGAAGAGTCTAGTGGTAATTTAAAATCTACCTTTACACCTTCCAAACTACATTAAATCCATTTTCGCCACATATAGAAATCTCAAATAGGAGATACTGAACAAAACCACTAAAAAGATCATATTTACTAATCATGTAATTTCAAGATTAAAGTTCAGCCACTAACTGGACTCTACTTACCAATATAATTTACACAATCAGACAAACTTCTGGATGCAAATGGTCCTTCATACACAGTCTTACTTTTATCAAACAAATAAACCATGTAGCTATCACAGCCTCTCTGAAAAAAAGAAACAATTAAAATGCAAAGATTCTTGAAAACTCTAGATTTTACAAATACTTAAGTGCCAGATTTCCTTCTTTGAAATGTACTGAACAAAGTCACTGTGCATTCACATCTAATTTATAGATGTGGGGCAAAGGGTTAGTAAAAAGATATATGGAGTCAAAGTAAAAAGTGATCAGCAGACCCAAAGGAACAAACAGAGCAGGTGTGGGAAGAGGGTAATGGGGTTGGTTAGCAAGGAAGCAAAAGGGAAGACTGTTTGGGGAGAGAAAGACCAACAAAGAAGGGCAAAATGGAAGAGGTAGAAATAAGAAAAACTATGGTGAATATACATGCATAAAAATGCCATAACAAAACCCACCATTTTGTCTGCTAACTTAAAAAACTAGGAAAAACAAAGTAAGTTTCTAATCTCAGTACTTAAAAGCCAAAAGAACAAATACAAAAGGTCATACTGGTGAATGAAACACTCAGTAGTAAACAAAAGAAAAAGACTAGGTACTAGAGTAATTCCAAAACAGGGTAGGGTGAGAGTCAGCTTGGGCTACACAGCAAGACTCTTTCTCAAAAGGTCCAACAGGAATGAAACACCCTATAACACTGATAACATTCAAAAACGTAATGCTAGTGTTGGGGAAATATTTCATCAGTAAAACACCTGTTATACAAGCATGGAGACCCGAGTATAAGCACCATAACCCACATTTAATAAGAGTTGGGTTTTGTGATTCCAGCAGCTTAGCCTAATCAATAAGTTTCAGGCCAATGAGAGAGCCTTTCTCAAAACAAAGGAGATGACTGTCATTGAGGAATGGCGACTGAGGTTGACCTTTGGCTTCCATGGGCACATATGTACATGTACACCCTCATAAACATCTGCACTCATACAAACACATAGCCATACATAGACATGCATGCAAATCTACAGAGACCGAAAGCACATAAATAGGATGGGTGGAATGGAAATGTAAGAGATAATGGACATGGGGAATAGCAATATTTTATAATGATTAAAATTTGTTTTGTAAATTCTTTTTTTTGTTGTTGTTTTTCAAGACATGGTTATTTTTGTAAATTCTATGAATTACATTTGAGATGGGTAAATTATATGGCATGCAATATATGCATCTATAATGAGAAGAAAGAAAACAAAAATTTTAAGAAATTTTTGTGACAGAAACATTCTACATAGCCCTGGCTGGCCTCAAACCCACTATGTAGACCAGGCTGGCCTTGAACTTTCAAATGCTGGGAATTAAAAAGTATACACCCAGCTTTGTATGCGAGCACCTAAATTTTTAGCCAGTTTCTACAGACAGCAGGGTAACCATAGTCTACATAATTGTCAGACATTTTAACATAAGTAAAGGAAAAAGAGTTTGCAAGTTCCAACACACAGAAATGGTAACAGTCAAGGGGATGCTTATCTCAGTTTTATCATTACACAGTGCCCACATGTATTGAATTACTATACAGTGCTCCATAAATAAGTACAAATATTAGTCAACAACAAAATGAAAACCTGTGCAGGTAGCTTAGGCCTGTGATTCCAGTTCCCTTAGGCAGGAAGATTGTGAATTAGAGGCCATTATGGGCTATATAGCAAGACCCTGATCCACAGCCCCTTACCCCCACCCCCACAAAAAAAAAAATCTCTTACAACTCCATCTAGAACACACTGAGAGGCTGGTTTCCGAGGATCCAGAGAAATTCCTGTCTCTGACAGAAGTTCTTGAGAACCGGTACTTATTCCTGTTTCACGCTCAATACGAGACTGTAGTGAATGAAAACTTTCATCACATGGTAACAGAAAAGAAATGATTTTTGCAGAAGTCATATTTAGGATGTGCACTATCTGTATAAATAAGAAAAAAAAAGTTTATTGACCACTTATTACATAAACAATTCTGTAAACAGATAGCTATTAAAGGGGGAATCTAAGCAACAGGCATTATTTCTGTACTAAATAAATAAGGCTTACTCCTCCATAGTAGTAAAATCTTCTATAATTATAAAATGACATTTTACAAGGCAAAGACTTGAATTTGTTTTTGTAAATATATAAGGTGTTATTTCTGCTTGGTTTGGTTTTGAGAAAGGGTCTTTCTACATAGCCCTGGCTGTTCTGGAATGCACTATGGAGAGTATCACCTGCCTCTGCCTCCCAGAGCTGGGCTGCCCAGACAGATAGTAGTTCATCAAATAAAATTTTGAAGTTCTAAGGATGCATAAAATAAAAAAATACAAATTTTAGCTTAAAAAACTTATTTCAAGACACATTATTATAGCCCTAGAAGGAAACACTCCCATTTATGAAGTTTCTCATAAATGCCAACCACAGAGTAAAGAGCTTTCATATAACAACCCCAATACTTGCACCTTCTAATCTCCCTTTTAACAGAAGGAGAAATCAGGCTTCTAAGAAGGTGAATAGTTTGTTAGGGATCACTCAGCTGATAAATGATACAGTATGGATCTCAACTTTAACTACCTCATGTTGCCTCAAGAAACAATCATCTAACAGAAACAATGAGCTCTCTCTTTCAACAGGAAAAAGCATTATTATTCTCCCAAAGCAACTAAACCCTAGAGTTGTAGTCTACCTAACGGTCTAAGGACAAAAAGAACACTCTCGTGCTCACTAACAGGCTCAGTAAAAGAAATAGATGAGAAATTTTGGCATAATTAATGGTAACAGAAAAAAAAAAAGCTATATGTACATGTTATATATGTATGTATGTATGATGTATATATGTTTAAAGAGACTGCTTAAGGATGTTAAGTGTGTACAGGTGCACTCAGATGCCAGAAGAGGGCATCAGATTCCATGCATCTGAAGTTACAGGTGGGTTTGTGAGCTGTCCAATGTGGATGCTAGGAACTGAACTTGGGTCCTTGGTAAGTGCAACACGAACTCTCAACAGCTGAGCTATCTCTCTAACACTGAAGAAGAATGAAATATTTCTGCTTTGTCATTATTTTTATGTTTAAGCCTTTTCATAATAGTTGGGAAAATACTTATCTAATTAGACTCTCTGAAGTATTTTCTTAAAGAAAAATATTTCAACAACATTTTGTTGCCACGAAATAAGACAACATGCCCTCCTGATAAGAAAATGTCTAATAACACCAAAGTGTTTTATAGTTCATGTTTCTGAGTTTTGTTCATTGCATTCCCTGCCTATAAATCTCTCCTACTCTCCTCTTTACCCTATTACCTCCAATTCTACAAAATTCAGTCCTAGTTCCAGCCTAAGAAAGTATGCTTAAAGTCTCCCAAATTCTATGAATAGTAGTACTCCACGGTTTCCTTATTCTACACAACCTCCTAAGATTGATGCTTTGAGAAATATCAATTTACTCAAGGTAAAGAGAAGGTAAATATTTACTCAGATTCACTGATAAGTAAACAGTGGTGCTCACTGTAACATGAGATGGACTCAGATCCCTTCCCATCAGAGTAGGGAAGATGATGAGCACAAGGCACCATGCAGATATTACATCATCTGAGCAACACACTCATATACATAAAGTAAAATATCTAAGTCTAAAGGTAATTATTTTAAAAAGAAGAAGTAATGCTATGATTACTATAAGTTGCGTGGATCAGTTATGTACAACCAAATATTTTAGAGATAACATAGAACTAAGAGGCTCACCAAGCCCTTCACTGCTTACACACCAAGGAATGATTTTTCTTTGGCACAATACAAATAAACCAAATCAAGAAGCCAGTATCAGGTCAGATGTGGTGGTATACCTGTAACCCTAGCACTCAGGAGGCAAAAGCAGGCAGTCTCTGAGTTAAGGTAAGCCTGGTCTATAGTTAGTTCCAGGACAGCAAGGGCTACACAGAGAAATAACTTGGAAAAACAAAAAAAGAAGCCAGATCTTTTCAATGTCAGCTAAGAATAGTATCAATATGCCCTTAAAATCCTACTGAATAGGGTATGTCAAGATTAGTCTCCACACATTTATGAGTTCTCAATCTGACTTTAAAGCCTGACTATGGATCTCAGCTCCTTAAACTCCACGTAGTAGCATATAGTTGAATATCCAGGTCATGAAAAATTTGGTAGCATAAAAGGTTTCTGAATGCACAGCTATTAACTCAAAATCAAATATGTAACAACTCCAAAGCTTCTTGGCAGTACCCGCCAGAGCGGGACTTCACTGTAACCTTGCTTCTGAACATAGAACCTGCAGTTTGCACTGCTCCTGCTCTCCCTCCTGCCCTCCCCAAACATGAAGCCAATGAATGCTTCCTGAAGTAGAAATTTCAGCTGAGATCTTAGCTGGCTGAGTGCAATGGACTGCAGTGTCTTTTACTGTACATATAATCTTCTGTTCTTATAAAAACACCCAAGCTTAGGCCTGAGTTCCTTGGTCACGTTTCTTACAGAATTAATCAAGGCCCTGGTATGCACCTTGGGGAAAAAAAGGTATAAAAGGGAATTAAATGATCCTCCTATGTGTAAAGAAAACAGATGGTTACCTAGACTACTAGATTAAGTTTGGTAGAGTGGAAATAGGTTAGAAATCTACTGCACTGAAACTGCTAACAGCTGCCTGCCAGTACAAAAAGAACTGGCTGAAAAAACTTAGTTCATCAATTATAAAAGAATAATTGGTTTGGGGTGAAGATGTTATGGTGGAAAAATTAACACAAATATACAAATTAACACAAATAAAAATGTCTAAGAAAAACATGCAACTTATGAACATAATGTAATTTCTTCCTATGTAAAGATTTTAATTTGTTTTTGGAAAATATGTAACTTGTGGTGGTGAGGTAATCTCTTGCATAGAATTTTTTGTCTTAGGATGTATAGAAGGGATTAAGAGAAAAATAAGAATAGTAGAAGAAAAACACCAGGAAAGATGTAGAAGGAAAACATCAGGGTAAACGAACAGAACAGAAAAAGAACAGAGTAGAAACAACAGCAGAGAGAGAACTGAAAAGAAGAATTAAACTTTGGCCCTTAGAAAAAAGACTCCTGTGTGTGTACAGCTCTGCTGACACCAACCTCCTTTCCAGTTTCTCTGACCTATTGGAAGCTGGTCTTTCAGCAGCAAAGTATACAGACATGAGGCAAGTGGGAGCCTTCCTCACCAAGCCAAAACCAGTACAATTAAATCTAAATGAGGGAAGGGGTAATGACACCAATCAATGTCCTAAAAGGAAATCCCAAAAGACACTTTAAAAGGCTCCTCAGACCATCTGAAGACACCTGAAATCCTGGCTAAAGAAATAAAGGATCCACTCTAAGTATATAATATTCATTTTTAAAATGGATACCAGGAAAAGATCACTAATATAAATTTATACTCATTTTCAACTTGCTAAGGTCAATGCAGGTATTCTAAAATGCACCCCATTAAAACTGACCTTTAAGTTGAGAATATGATCCATTAATACAAAACATCTTGGCTGCTTCAAAGTAAGATCAATAGGCCCCCCTCTCTGCTGTGGGTCCCAATTCAGCATCAATTGTAGCCAGCTTTCCATGGGCTCTACTATTAAACTGAAAAATGAACAAAAACTGTGTGAATATCATTATGTTCCAATTAAACAGGCAACATCACAGGTCATCCATTTCCTTGCCTATGACTTAACAGTACCATTTATATCTTACTTTCAAATAATTCATGAATGAAAATAAACAAGCCCCCCCCAAATAAAACCAACTCTAAATCCCCATATCACTTTGTAACTGGCAAATCCAAAAGAAGAGTCCAACTCCAATCTTCAAAAAAGCCATTTACTTCTTTATTCCTTGGGCTTTCTTAGCATCTAAGGCAATCCATTGATTGGTAATAGTTATCAGTTCAACAATGTCTGTGTTATCCCATAGGATAATCACTAATCACGGTGTTTTTTATAATTACTACTCATTTAAAATTCAGTTCCTCAGTCACACTAACCATACTCCTCTGCCAACCTAGGCAGTGCTGAGCAGCAAAGCCAGCAAGCAGGCTAAGCAAACACTGTCCCACTGAGCCGTATCTCCACCCCTTACTACTTTTCACATGCTCAATAAGCCTCTTGTGACAGAAGACAATGCTTTCATCCTCATGGGAGGGACTACTGGATAATGCTACTTTGAAACACATAACTATTCTCAAAAGTGCGTGACCTCCCACACTTACCTACAAAGGTTGTTTGGTTGAGGTAAATGGCTACTAAACCGAACTTCTCCGGTCATCTCTTCACATGCAAATATACACTTTGGATCTTTCTTCTTAATCTTCTCATGCCTATAAAACCAAGATACCTTAGTTGACAACGTGATTCTCACAAATACTCTGAAGGTCTCTTGCATTGAATTTCATTCAATTCTGTGTTAAAAGACAATTTCACCACTATAGAAAGAGAAAAGGAAACAACTGAAATTTTTCTATTACTATTGATTATGCCAAAGTTCTCATCATTTCTTACCAGGTAAATGGCTGCAGATGATGCAAAAAAGGCCTATATCCGGCAATACATTCAAACACCATGGTCCCAAAGCTCCAATAATCCACAGTGGCTGTGTACGGCTTATTTTCAAAGAGCTCTGGGGCCTTAAAATAGAAAGTACTTTAAGTTCCAACACTGTAAGAAAAGAGCTACTATTGTTTTGAACCACTATATTCATTGCCTTAAGAAAAAACAATGAGAATTTTAAGTAATCAAATTAAAGAAATGTCTCACCAAATACTGTAATGTTCCCACAAAAGATGTACAGAGACTTCCTTGATCAACATCTTTGGCATAACCCAAATCAATTATTTTATGCATTATCTGTGAATATTAAGACATAACATATATTAAATTGTTGAAAGATTTGCAAAAGAAAGGTAGATTGGGAGTGTAGCTTAGTAACAAATTACTCCCATTGCATGTATAGGGTCGGTTCAATCCTAAGCACAGCAAAAAACAAAAAGATAGGCCATTGAAATGGCTCAGCTGATAAAGGTATCTGTCACCAAGCCTGATGACCTAAATTTGATCCCCAGGATCCACATACGAGAAGAAGAATCAACCCCTGTTGTATGCTGACTCTGCCCCCTGACAATGGGTGGGACACGGATATCGGCATTCAGGCAGATACTTAAACAGCTCAAAAGGGTCCTGTGTTGCACGGCCATGTCAGGCATTATGGGCTGTGTAAGGACTCAGCACGCATGTGCAAGCCTCCCCTTTTAAGTTTGTACCTCCATATTCTTTTTCTCTCTCTTTGCTTGCTCTCTCCCTTGATCTCTCTCTCTCTCTGTTTCCGGTGGTTGACCATTAATTCTTCTCTCTTATTCTTCCCTTTCTCTCTTACTCTCTACTCTTCTCTTGCTCTTACCTTCCTTTCCCTCTCTTCTCTTACACTATCTCTTTCTCTTCTGTCTCCTCTCTCTCACCCTGTCTCTCCCCTCTCGCTCTCCCGCCCTGCAATAAACTGGTTAATGTACTCTATCGTTCGTGTTCCATCATGTAAGTTCCATCTCCAGCCCTTTCTAATTTTTAAACTTAAACAGAAGAACAACCCCTGCCAAGTTGTCCCATGACCTGCACACAGGTCACAGCACAGAGATGCACTCATACATGCAAAATAAATAAATAAATGTAATTTTAAGAAGACAATAGTGTTTTTATAACACTGGAGAGGAGATGGTAAAGAATCTGAGCTGTAAACAACACAAAAGTGTGAACTCTGATAGCCTGATCGCTATTTAACTAGCTGGTGTTAATCTATTTTGTTAATCTTTTTATTGTTGTTGTTAATTTTTGAGACTAGGTCTCCACTGTAACCCAAGATGGTATCAAATTACAGCAACCCTCCTGCCATTGCTGGGATTATAGATGTCAGGTAATGGGCTTAGCTAACTGTATAATCTTGATCACGTTAGTTAATCTCTGGCAGTTTCCTATACAATTAGATCAACATTCCTAATCCAGAGATGAGCAAGACAGATGCTTCTCTAAGGAGCCATTGTTCTGCAGAGAAGACAAAAATCTAACCATAAACTACAGTTCAGGCCTGGAGAGTGGGTTAAGCAGTTAAGGGCACCTGTTGTTCTTGAAGAAGACCTGAGTTCAACTCTAAACTCCCACACTGTGGCTCACAACGATTTGTAATTCTAGTCCCAGGGAATTTGATGTTCTCTTCTTGTGCCCCCCAAAAACACCACATGTGGTACACACATATATAAAATATAACAACAATAACAATAGTAATAAATCTAAAATTAAAAAGGCCCCACAATTCCATACAGTGAGGGCTACATAGAAAACCTATAAAGTACTATGTCTATAGAATAAATAAGGACACTAAAATCTCTAAAGACAATATATCAGGAAGACTAGAACAACAAGCATGAAACAGTCTTCAGGCTTCACCTACCTTCCCACCAACATCATGAAGAACTATATTTTCAGGTTTCAGATCTCGATGTATGATTTTGTTTTCATGCAAATATCGAATTCCAGATCCTAAATAAAATTTCAAATGTATTATGAAATACCATTTGGAAAATCAGATCACACTTTGTTTTTACTGTTAGTGTTTTTGAGACAGTGTCTCATATAGCCCTGTCTGGTGTGGAATTCCCTATACAGCTGAGAATGACCTCCAATTTCTAATCTGCTCGTTCTACCTCCCAAGTGCTGGGACTGCAGGTGTGCACCAGCACACTCAGCTGTAGTGAGTATTGGCTCCAAGGTGCTGGGACTGCAGGTGTGTACCAGCACACTCAGCTGTAGTGATTATTGGCTCCCAAGTGCTGGGATTGCAGGTGTGCACCAGCACACTCAGCTGTAGTGAGTATTGGCTCCAAGGTGCTGGGACTGCAGGTGTGTTCCAGCACACTCAGCTGTAGTGAGTATTGGCTCCCAAGTGCTGGGACTGCAGGTGTGCACCAGCACACTCAGCTGTAGTGAGTATTGGCTCCGCCCATGACCTTGGGCTGTCTGGCTAGATAGAGGCTGTGCATGTTGTCTGTCCACGTGACCTCTTAAAAGGAAGGGGGTTGTTGCTTGCTTTATCTCATGTGGTAGTCAGAGATCAGACTGCTGGTTCCATTCACCCCAGGGCAGAAGAGAGGACCACTTCGGCTCTTTGCCTAAGTGTATCCTAAGAAATCCTTTATACCCCTTTAAAGGGACTCTAGTGGATTCCCCAACACTCATCATTTTTTAGACAGGGTCTCACTATGTAGCCCTGATTGGCCTGCTAGTCTTAAACTCACAGAGATCCATCTGCCTCCCCTCCCTAGTGTTAGAATTAAAGGTGGGTGCCACCATGTCCAGCCACATTCAGTTTTCACCTCACTTTACAAAGATTACAATGATGCACAAATTTCTATGTCCATAGGCTTGGAGACGGCTCAGTGGGTAAAGGTCAGTGCGCTGAACGCAGGAGGACCCGAGTCAAATCCCCACCACCCACATAAAAAGCCAAGCAAGGCTGTGTGCAACAATAACCCTAGAGGAGTTGAGAGGAGAGAGGCAGATCTCAGGAGCTGGCTGAGGCCAGCCTAGCCCAAATGTGGAGCTTCCGGTTCAGTCAGAGACCCTGTCTGAAAACAATCAAGTGCAGAGAAACAGAACATGACATGCTGCTCTGGCCTCCACATGCATGCTCCTGTGAGTGTGGCCAATGTTCACACCCATGTACTATACATTTAACAACACACACCCCCACACACTGAAATGATCCATCACTGCTGCATCACCAACATTAGAGCAGTTCATATTTTCCTCACCAAATGTATCATCAAATAAACACTGAAAAATTGTATACTCATTTAATTTAGTCAAATCAACATTAAAAGCAAATGAAACAATTAAATTTTAAGAAATACCTGTAAGCCTATAGACTTTTCCTCCAACCTAAATCACATTTTTAGACTCTGCTGCCTGTGACCTAGGAAGAGCAGCAACCGCTGACACAAGGAGACTCAGGTCTCTCAAAGGTTTAAATCATAGTTACTTTAGGGTTTACCAGTAGGATTTCTGATTAAAAAGAGACTTTCATCCCAGGACAACTTGAGGACCTATCCACCAAAAGATATGATTCCATTATAAACAAAACTACTATGAGAGTGTTGGGGGAGTTGTGAGAGGGGATGAAATGATTGCTATTTCATATCATTTTTGTTATCATTGGAACATCTATCGGACAAGGATACATAACCAAAAAACAAACAACAAAGAGAAACCCCAAATAGAAACAAATGCCAAAAGTCTATTAGTTTTAATTAATATTAGAAATGGGTTTTTCTTTTCTTTTTCTTTCTTTCTTTTTTCTTCTTTCTTTTCTTTCTTTTTTTTTTTTTTTGGTTGGTTTTTTGAGACAGGGTTTCTCTGTACACCTCTAGCTGCCCTGGACCTCATTCTGTAGACCAGGTTGGCCTTGAACTCACAGACATCCACCTGCCTCTACCTCCTGAGTTACTGGGATTAAAGTTGTGTGCCACCACTGCCCAGAGATTTTGTTTTTCCTCATTTTTTATAAATGTTAAAAACCTACATGCTTTGTAGAGTATACACACAGTTCTCTGTAACTTCTAAGAAGTACACAGAAGTTTTTGTGGACCAAAGAGGCATTAATTAAATCACAATGATATTTTAATATTAGTTACATACCTATGTCACACAGTAAAGAAAGTATCTGGCTTTCTTTAAGTCCACAACAATTTTCTGGTTTGTTGAGTAGCTAAAGAAAAATGAAAACAAATAAATAGATAAGTCTATAATTTTATACTATTGATGGGTAGCAATAGCAACACACATTAATCACTAAACTGTCTAAGAATATTCAAATAAAAAAAAATAAGTCACAATAAAGAAATTATAAGGATTGGGACATGTCTACAAGGCCAGCACTTGGGAAGATGAGGCAGAAGGACCATGAGCTCAAGGCCAACATGAGCTACACTGTAAGAGTCTGTTTCAAAAACTGTAACAATGGGATGGAGAGATGGCTCAGAGGTTAAGAGCACTGACTGCTCTTCCAGAGGTCCTGAGTTCAATTCCCAGCAACCACATGGAGGCTCACAACCATCCGTTATGAGATCTGGTGCCCTCTTCTGGTGTGCAGATATACATGGAAGCAGAATGTTGTATACATAATAAATAATAAAATCTTTTAAAAAATGTAACAATCACAAGAGACATAAGAAAAAAAATAGTCATCAAATACATATTGAGGCTGAGTAAATTTCACAAGAAGGCTCATAAAAAGTAAAGACAAGGGCAACTGCACTTGAAATTGAAAAATAGCTGACAAATACATTTAAAACTAAATAGAAAGAATAATTATAATAAAGACAACTCTTTTGTTTTCTCCCCACCCCCCACCTTTCTTTTCTATTTGTTTGTTTGCTTGCTTGCTTGTTTTTTTTTTTTTTTGGAGGCCAGGTTTCTTTGTGTAGCCTTGGCTGTCTTGGAACTAGCTCTGTAAACCAGGCTGGCTTCAAACTCACAGAAATCTGCCTGTCTCTACCTCCCAGGTGCTGGGATTGAAGGCGTGCGCCATCACTGCCTGGTAAAAGACAACTTTTTAATAAGCCTCACAAAAGTATTTTATTTAAAATGGCCAACACAGTCCCACCTTGGAAACAACAATAAAAAGGCATGTTCTAAGCCAGGCATGGTAGCACATGCCTTTAATCTCAACACTTGGGAGGCAGAGGCAGGCAGATCTCTGTGAGTGCAAGGCCAATCTGGTCTAGAGATCGAGTTCTAGAACAGCTTGGGTACACAGAGAAACCCTGTCTCAAAAAACCAAACCAAAACAAAAAACCAAACAGCTGATGTGGTAGGGCTCAGGCCACCGTGTAAAGTGCCACTTGGGCAGGTGTTGATCCTGGGTTGTATAAGCAGACTGAGCAAGCCATGGAAAGTAAGCCAATGAGCACTGTTCCTTCATGGTTTCCACTTTAGTTCCTGTCTTGGGTTGTGATCAGGATACACTTTTATTTCCCAGGTTGCTTTTGGCTGTGGTCTTTATCACAGCAATAGAAAGCACTAAGACAAGGGTTAGCAAGTATTTTCTGTAAAGAGACAAACATTAAGTACTTCAAGCTATGGAAGCCGTGTAATCTCTGTTATATTACTCAATTCTAGATCTGTATATAAACAGCCAGAAACATCCAGTTCTGTGCTCCATTAAAAGTGTGCAGGTGGCAGGATTACTCTTGTCTATCCTTATTTTCCATGATCCGAGGCCACATGATTCAGACACTGCTAATGCTTGTGATTTACTATCTCAGTATCTCAAAACATGCACACTACCTTCCGGAGATCTCCTCCACAACAGTACTCCATTGCTAGAAGAGGCACGTCATTAATTAAAAAATTCAATTCCTCGGGAACATCACAGGCCTTTATGATATTTGCATGGTTCAACCTAACAAGGAGAAAACATTACAATAAAAAAAAGTTTTCCAATGAGGAGGGACTGGACTTGAGATGATAATTGGGGATTAACTGGTGAGATAAGACTGGTTTTATTTACAAAATTCTAAATTCTGATTGTATTGCATTTAATCTTAGCTAAAAGGCTAACAAGGTGTTAATTTCTGAACTGGTTGATTAAAATAAACCAGTTTTACAAGGAAAATATACCTAAAAATACCATCGCTGTTCTTTACATGTATCAACATGGAAGTACTTCTGGTAACAGTATCATCCATGAGAGAAATGAAGCACAGATTGGTTAGGTAACATAAGACCTCACTGCACAAAGCCTACATCACACTGCCTCTTCCACAACCATAACAGTTACCCTAAAAATACGGGCCTTTCCTTCCAGTTTTAAATATAAATACAAATGTAGTTTTTTCAATAAATATGCTCACATTAGTTACTGATTTCATCTGTTCTTAATTTTTTTTTAAGGTCAGAAGAGGGTACTGGATCCCCTGGAAACTAAGTTACAGGTGGTTATAAGCCTGATCTTCTACAAGAGGAGTTAGAGTTAAGTGATCTTAACTGCTTATCCCTCTCTAGCCCATAGTTCTTCCTTTTTTAATGTAACAATCTATTATCATCTTTATGATCATCCTCACAATGTAATAGAACTTGGAATTTATATTATTAAATTATATTATTCTTCCACATAGCCAAGTTTGAAAGCCAAAATAAAATGATTTGAGCACAAACTAAAGTCAGAAAATGCTCATTTCAAATCCAGTACAGTTGTATGACTGTGTGTTTCATCTTTCTTATCCACAAAACAGGACAATACCCAAATACACAGTTAGATGACAACTACAGGAATGGAAGCACACTGCGGAAATTAAAACATATCCACTGTCCCCTCAAAAGTTCATTTCTATTCCCCTTAAGCATACACACCACTCTTAGTGACGGATTTCTAACAGAATGCAGTGAGAAAATATGAAATATGACTTCTAAGGCAATATGACTTCCCTAAGAGATCTGTCAGCTTTTTTCTTATTCTCCCCCATTCAGATGACTGGTCTGGGGAAGCTAGCTGCCACGCCATTAAAGTATGTGCACTACATCCCTGTGGAGAGGTTCCCTTAATGAAGAACCCACATGAGTGAGTCTGGAAGTTAATACTCAAGCTTTGGCCAAGCCTTCAGATAACTGCAGCTCTATAAAGTCAACATTTTCAGATGTCTCAGGAGAGGCCCTGAGCTAGAACCACAATTAACTCAGCCATAAACTACAGATACTAAATATCCAGTTTTCAGGTATGAAATTTTGGAACAATTGTCTACAAAACAATAGATTCACTATTTTAAAAAAAAGTTAAGTACAAAAAGAAATGATGTATATACTAGTCATAAGTTGTTGCTCAATATTCAGAAGAAAAACTTAAAGAGACAGGTTGAGAATGTTACCTAGCTGATTTAAACTATAACTTTCTTAGCCATAATGTGATAAAACTAGCTAAAGTAGAACACATATATTCAATGACCAAAAAGATCTCCTTGAGAAAAGTGAAGCTTCATCTCTTTCCCTACTACTGAAAACTGGTGGGGTTGTAGAGCTGAAGCACAGACTTACTTTTTCATGATCTGGATTTCATGGCACCAGCGCTCTCTGTTTTTGGTACTTAACTCTAGGCGACAAGACTTAATTGCTATTTTGATATCAAGTTCCTGTCAAAATAGAAAATATGAATAAATTAAGTTCTTGTACAGACTTGCTTACAATCAAAGCAATGTCAACCCAGGAAAATAACACTCTTTTAGCTTTACTAATTAAACATATTATCCGCAGCTCTCTTTAGCCATCAGTTATATGAACCATACTACTATTAAACCAATGATTTGAAGCTATCAAACACACCACAGTATATAAGCAAAATCTGACTGAGGCAGACCCTACAATAGGTCTCTTCAGAAGATTAGAGATACTTTTAATAATTTAGAACTACTATTAGAAATATACAAAGATCCCATTTCTCCAACAAGTTCCTACTCCAAGCTTAGTCAAGACAAGAAACAAGGGCCCCAAACTCTAGTATAACCAGAAAGAAGAAAGTTAATTCAGGGATCCCAAACCTCAAAACAGCAAGAAATAGTTTTCATATAACCAAGTCTAATGCAAAATAAAACCCTCCAAAACTCGATCCTAATCTTTGCATTTCAAATGGCATGGAAAAACATCCAAAGAACTGTACTCCTACTGAAATATCTACAATACAACCCTAAGACCTCTTGCTTGTGATTAGTAATTTCACCACTTCTGCCTGAGTATCCTATGCACATTTCAGGTAACAGCCAGGCTTCATCATATTCTGACAACACCACTAATACAGTGTCAGAACCAAACAGGCCAAACTGCATTAAGTGTTCAAAAGAATGTCTCAAAGGTGTGGTCAAAGTGGTGAGTGCAGTATGCAGGGGCTGAAGGGGGAAGCAGGGAGCAAGATAGCTTAGATAGGATAGCCTGGATTAGGAACGAAGAGAAAGGCAAGGCAAGACAGTTTCTAATGCAGGGGTTGGGGGCTAATAGAGACTAAGATAGCTTTACCACAGTGCTCACTCCTTTTAGCTTTTGTTATAAGCAAACAGGTTATCTGATAGTAGTTACAACCTACATAGAGTTTTGCTACTATGGTGACTTGTAAGCCCTAAATTCTGATATGAATGAGACAGGAAGCTATCTACCTTATATAGGTCCCAACCACAAGAGATCCTTCAAACGCCTTGATTTATAGTTCACCTCCTCTGTAAAACTCAATCGACTCACAGAGAATGTTCTCTGGAAAGTTTATAGTTGCCTAACAACAACAAAAAGGCCTGTTTGTTAAAAATGAGACTAAGTTGGGTGTGGTAATATAAGTCTATAGTTCCTGCTATTGTAAGACTGAGGCAGGCAGGAAGTCTGAAAACACTAAGTTAATCTCTTTACTTTTTGGAGCTTTTAAATTGGATTCCCAATTTGAATTTCGATTCTCCAGGCATTTACCCAAAGTATTTGAACTCAGTGAAGTTGCCCTCAGTCTGCAGATGACAGCTTCTAGGGCCTCCAGAGGACGCTGAAATCTAGAGGATGCTGCCCAAGTCCATTGCAGTATTTGCACACGACTGACATCCATCCTCTCTGTCTGCATATGTTTTGTGGACGCATTTCCTGAGATCCCAAGTCCTACCCGACCAGATTATTTTCAGTGTGTGGCAGGTAGATCTATAGTACTGAGGATAGAACCCAGGGCCTTGGGTATGTACTTTATCACTGAATTACATCTCCTTCCCATACACACTTCTTTAAAAAGGGAACACTCTGTGGCCCATGGACCTCAGTCTCCCAAGTGTTCCCACCATGCCTGGCTTCTTCCAAATTCTTTCTTTAATGTATTATATGGAACTAGGTTTTTCAAACACCCTTTGAGAACTTGTACCCTATTCCCTAGGGAAAGTTCTTTGGCTACTCACACTGCCAGTACTTTCAGTGTCTAGGATTACACTGAACCCATGTTTATTTCTGAGACAGGCTGGCCTTGACCACAGTATGAAGCCCACTCAGGGGCTGGCCTCAAACTCAAAATTCTCTTGTCTCTGGACCCTGGGTGCTAGGATTACAAGTATATGCCACTATGCCCAGATGTACTTTGTGTCTATGTCAATCTCTCTCTGAAATTAAGTTTCCTTCAGGGTGGAAAATACTGTTCTTGTTGATTGGGGCGCCTTTAGTGCCCAATACAGAAATCAGCTAACACTCTTCAGGAGAGCAAAACCCTCAGTGGTAATACACTGGTTTGTATGAATATTAATTTTTTGAAGAGAAGATTCATAGTTTTTATTGAATTATCAAAAGACCCATGACTCAAACCTGATTAACTGGGGCTAAGGATGTGTAACCCAGGGTTAGACCATTTGCCTAGCATGTGCAAAGCCTGTGTTCCACTCCTACCATCAACAACATTAAAATAAGGAAGGTGAGGGTTAGCTTTAAAATCCTTTAAAAGTACAAATAACTGCTGTTGCAATGGTTAAACATTTTCAATTAAATCCAAGCAAATTTCCCGAACCTGATGTTAGTTGTCTTTTACATAACAAACCCGTCTTTTGCAGAACAAACCCCTCAGTCTATTTCCTTCTCTTTGAAGCAAGGATCATTTTACCACCTCACCCTCACACTGTTTCTTGCCTGGACTGGAATGTGCCAATTCCAGAGTCTGTCAATGTTTCCACAGGTTCAACTCTGGACACCAGGAAGGACTTTCCTTGTTTACTCAAGTGTGCGGGCAGGGACACACACAGAGATCCTTGATATTTGTACATACTCCTCGTCACCACACACACACACACACACACACACACACACACACACACACACTCACACACACACACAGAAACACATGGATACACACACAGACACACACACAGTCACACAGTGTCACACACAGACACACACACACACAGACACAGAGACACACACACATACACACATACACACACAGAGACACAGTCACACACACACACACAGACACGCGCACGCACACACACTCTCACACACACACTCACACAGTCACTCACACACACAGACACACACACACAGTCACACAGTGTCACACAGACACACTCACACACACACACACACACACACACACAGACACAGAGACACACACACATACACACACATACACAGTCACACACACACACACACACACAGACACACACAGTCACACAGTGTCACACAGACACACACACAGACACAGAGACACACACACAGTCACACACAGGGACACACACACACAGACACACACACAGTCACACAGTGTCACACACACACACACACAGTCACACAGTGTCATACACACACACTCACACACACACACACACGGACACAGTCACACACACACACACTCACACACAGACACATACACACACACACACAGTCACACACACACACATTGTCACACACACACAGACTCACACTCAGTCACACACACACAGACTCACACTCAGTCACACACACACAGACACATACACACAGAGACACAGTCACACACACACACATTGTCACACACACACACACACACACACACACACACACACACACACACACACTCCTCGTCACCACACACAGCTGCAGCAGCTTCCTCTCTCTCACCCGGCACCCGGCCGGCCACCAGGCTCACCAGGGCCCTAAGTGCGGCCGCGCTCGTTCACCGGCCCCAGCACCCCAAGGTCTCCACGCCCCCTCCCGCTGACTGACAGCCGCTGTCCCAGGGCCGCCCGGACCGACCCGGCGCCGCCGCCGCCGCCCCCCACCCCGCCTCACCCGGTGCTGGTACAGACAGACGTTCCCGAAGCCGCCGGTGCCCAGCCGCTCCCGCATCTCCCAGGGGCCGCCCGCGGCCGGCCGCAGCCCCGGGGGCCGCTCCATGGGGCGGGAGCGCCAGCCGCCTCAGGCTTCGCCGCCGGTCCAAGGCCGGTTCCGGGCCGCCGAGCTCGCGCGCCCTTCTGCTCGCGAGACCTACACGTCACTTCCGATAGCTTCCGTAGGAAAAGTCCCGCCCCCTTCTCCACCGGCCTGACACTGGGGATGCTAATAACTCGGAAGCGTCAGGCTCGGCGTAGGGTCGAATTCTCAGGGTCTGTACGCAAGTCGATGTGTTAGGGGTCACGGGTCATGAGTGGTACTCGACTGATTGATTCTATGATTTGCATGTAGTCCACGGAATTGGAATTATCAGACTTGAAGGTAATAGCAAATGAGCCTCTGAGAACAGGTCTCTTCTGGGATTGGTGCGGGCGAGTGGGCTGGGCACGAGCGGGTGCACCGAGAGGACCTTCGTGTGTGGGATTTTCATTTTGAGATTTGTGTGTGTGTGTTCTTTGAGGGTTTCATGCGTGTCTTTATTTTAACATAAATCTCTCCAAACCCTAAACGTCATATTCTTCGTATGGTCCCCACCCCGTCTACATTTTATCTTTTTCAGAGCCCTGCCCTACCGTAACCCACTGGTAAAGGCCACCATAAACATGAAAGAAACCGCGCTAACCGGCCCGTTTATTCATTACCCTTTCCGTACATCTTTTCAAAACCTCTTATAATCCCAAACCACCCAAAGATATGACGTTGTTCCAGGGTGAAAAGTTTCTTCCGGACATGTGAGTCTCCCATCCGACCTCACGGATCCTGCTGCTTCTCAGCCTTGCTGTTTCAGGCTTGCCAGTGCAGTGGTTCTGGGTTGGAATTGTTCCTGGATGCACTACAGGGTTGCAAAGACAAGCTTGGTGTGCTCTTGGTCCAGTAAGGCATATTTCTGAGTGGTGGGTTGCACAGGGGAAGGTATCCGCCTTTCCATTTGAGTGGGTTAACTGCTTCATGGAACCTAGGTGTTTTGTTTTGAGACGGGGTCTCATGTAATCCAGGGTGGTCTAGAACTTGTTATTCCTCCATCTAATTCAGGCTTGTCGCACTCCACCAGGCTGACAGTAGGGATGCTAATCACTCAGAAGTGTAAGACTTGGCATAGAATCAAATTCTCAGGGTCTGTATGCAAGTCGGTGTTGTGGGTCACTGATAATAAGTACCCGACTAATTGATTCTATAATTTTCATGTATTCCATGGAGTTGGAATATCAAACTTGAAAGTAATAGCAAACGAGCCTCTGAGAACCTCATTTGCTGTGTATGGCAGATAGGAGTGTTTCCAGTTTCCACAGATGGGATATAATTTCATAATTTGCCCTCAAGAATAGGAGATACTTAAAACTACAGACAGGATAATGTTGACTGGGCCATTCAAATTGGTTCCTACAGTTCACTTTTTAAATATTCTATTCTTAAAACATAAGTCAAGGTTTGTTGACATATTTTTGTTTTTTTGAGACAGGGTCTAAATAGCCCTGTCTGACCTGGAACTCACTATGTAGACAGACCTCAAACTCAGATATCTGCCTGCTGACTGCTAAGATTAAAGGCCTGGCCTTTTGTTATGTTTAGCTGTAGAATGGCTCCACACTCTTCGGGTTTCCTAGACTGACATCCCTCCCCCCCCCCTTTTATATGTGAAAAGGAGGGTCAAGAGATTTTTGTGAGAACTAAGTGAAAATGTATCTGGACCTTAAGTGACCAATAAAGAAGGAAGGGCAGTTCTCTTCTGGCTTCAGATATGTGGCTTTCTCCTGTGGTCACACAGTTCCTGCTCCATGGACTTACTGTTCACTGGATCACTGTCTCCTTAAATCATAGTCATCTTTAGGTTGGGACTGACAGTACTTGCCCTATTTTATTTTGTAATTTCACTATGGTCTATACCCTGGTGATCCCTAAAGTCCTGCCTCGAACCTAGATCTGCAAGAGTTTGAGAATTACCTAACAGCACTCTGGGCACACCCCTGTCAGATAACTCCGTTATCTTAAACATCTAAAATTCATCCAAAGCCCCACCACCAACCCCGATCGCCTGGGTTTCATAAGTATCTAATGGCAATTTATTGGAGAACTCCAGTATTTAAAGCAATACATTCAAGGAAGAACTCATTTTCTTAAATCTGCCACTTCCTTTCCCAATTAGACTATAAACTCCATAACAAGAGGCACCATGTTAGGGCACTCACTGGATATACTCCTGGAACTTAGAAAAATTTCTAGCGTAACAGAGTTAAATATTGGAAAGATGGAATGGATTCTTTTATGTAAACATGATGCTGTGAGAGAACATTAGCAAAAGCCATGCGTTTCCCTTCCACAGACTGAGTTGCTGTTACTCTGGAGTAACTGCTAAGTATAAAGTTCTTGTCTCTATTACACACACACAACTTCACTTCAGTGGTGGTAAGCACTATATAAGACAGTTATCAACCTTAGAAAATTACTCCCTTTTAATCATTTACAAGATTTGGGGCCCGTTATTTTTGTTTTCTTTGGTGGGGTTGGGGGATGGGAGGTTAGATGGGTCTTACACCACAGCCCAGATTGGCCTGGCCTGAAACTTGCTATGTAGATCAGACTAGCCTTGAATTCATGGCAATCCTCCAGCCACAACTCCTCAATTTCTGAGATTACAGGCATGAACAACCACACCCAACCTCAAAGGTTTAAGTTTGTGAAGATGTAGACAAACACAGCAGTTCTTAGAAATATGTAGCAGACACTCTTTTAACATACAATTGCATCTCAGAATGACTTCTTTAAAAAAAAAAAATTAAAGTCAATCCTAGACCTCTTGCTGCAGGCAGTTTCCATGGGAATATATGGAAAAGAGGCAGGGAGGCAGCCCCCATGGGAGACTATAGTTTCATTTCAAAAACAGGCTCTGACAATTTCCTGTGAGGTTCATAAAGTGCCTTTTCCTTTGTCTAGTCATCCAGAGTGAAGTCAAAAGGTTCAAAGTCTTTCCGGAAGCGTCGAGCCAGGGTCTCCTCCTCTTCCTTACTAATTTGACACTGCCTCCAGTCAGCCTTGTCAGGAATGTTGAGAATGGCTTCACTGGCCAGTACCTCCCTGGGGAGAGAGTACACAGAAGAGAAAATGCCAGTGGTAACTGAAACTCACCCATCCTCTGTTCTCTGCAGCCAGCCAGCCAGCCAGCTCTAAACAGCAGCATCTAACGAGTATGCAGATTTCTTACCGCTCATACTGGTCTCTGGCCCCGACTCACATCTCCCCATCCTATCTATCAAAATCGATGCCATATTGAGTGATCTCTCCCACCCCATTTATTTCTCCTTCCCTGGAAAAACTTGGAACCATATGAGTACTTGGGAAGGAACACCACATACAAACTATACAATAGGCCCTGGTGTCAGGAAAATCAGATAATTAATTTCTTTCCAAGCCCTGCTATTTGATGTCTATGACTCTTCCCCTTGATTGCAGGTTCACTTACAAGAGCGCCTTCCATATAGGATTTGGTGGAGTACAGAAGCCATACAACCAAAGCACATTCCCAGCAGCTGTTACATATTGTCTTAAACCATAGCTCTGGCATTTGGACTAAACAGGGAGTTGGAGGGCCTGGTTCAGACACGTCATACCCATTCTCACTTAAGACTCCTCCGCCCTGTCCTTCTAGGCAACTCTCATTTGCATGAGTCACTGAGAAGTTCAATGTGAAAAAAACATTGTACACAGAAACATACAGTTGCAGCTTCTGATTTCTAATGGTTTATATTTTTACCTTTATTTTAATATAGTAGAAATAATTCTATCTGACTCATTTCAACTTTGATAATACAATAAATAAAAAAGGTGAAAATGAATCACAGTGGTCCTCTGAAAGTCAAAGGATCTAAACTCAAATTTTGGTTTGCCTGGCAAACTTGAGCATGTTTCTTCATATGTAAAATTAAGATATAAACATTTTCTGTATTAAGTATAAATACATCAATTGTATGGCTCCTCAGTCCCATTTTCAAGTATCCAACAGCTACACATAACTTGCGATTACTGTATCAGTGCAGCTCTATAGAGCATTTTCATGTTTGTATGAAGTTCTGCGGGGCACTGCTGAGAGCACCATGCTTCACTCCGGTAACTGGGATAACAGGATGTAAACAACAAAACTGGAAGGTTAAATGAGATGACACAGTGTGAAGTTCCTGCTGGTGTCTGACCCAGCAGCACATGCTCAGTGGTAGCACTTTATTCTACGAGGAATGCTCCCATCCTGTCTTTTCCCCCTTTGGTCTATCTCTAAGTTCACTTTCAGCCCTTTCTTGGGATCTTACATTTAGTAGAAATGAGTCCTTCCTTCTCTGAGTTTCTAAAGTACAATATTCCTCAAAATTCAATCATGGTACTGTATGGTGATATATTATTTATGATTTATTAAAGATTGCCTGGTTGGGCGGTGGTGGCGCACGCCTTTAATCCCAGCACTCGGGAGGCAGAAGCAGGCAGATCTCTGAGTTTGAGACCAGCCTGGTCTACAAGAGCTAGTTCCAGGATAGCCTCCAAAGCCACAGAGAAACCCTGTCTCGAAAAACAAAACAAAACAAAACAAAACAAAACACAAAAAAAAGATTGCCTGAAGACCAGAAAAGCAAAGCAGCCAGCCACTAGCTTTTACTCTACCTCAGCTCAGACCAAAGGAGTGATCCTCAAACTGCTCCTGACTTCACTGCTCCCCAGATTCACTCAGACTGCTATGCTCTGCACAACGTGGCTGGAGACTCCTGAGGCAGACGACAGAAGACCCTGCTCCTATCTTTCATATCTCTCTAGTGCTGGGATTACAGGCGTGAACTCTATTAAACTTTCAGACTGATTCATCTCATGTAATCTGGTGACCTTAAACTCAGAAAGACCCATCTGCCTTTGACTACTGAGTCCTGGAATTAAAGGTGTGTACCACCTGGGACTGGAGAGGTGGCTCAGAGGTTAAGAGCACTGGCTGTTCTTTCAGAGGTCCTGAGTTCAATTCCCAGCAACCAAATGGTGGCTCACAACCATCTGTAATGACATCTGGCTCCCTCTTCTGGCCCGCAAGCATAGATGCAGGCAGAACAATGCACACAAAATCAATCAATCGATCAATCAATCAATCTTAAAAAAAAAAAAAAAAAAGGTGTGCAACACCACTGCCTGATCTCTATAGCTTGAAGCTGACTTTGCTTTATGAATCCTCAGGCAAGCTTTAATAAATCATAAGTAATATGTCACCACACTTCCCCTTTTTGTCTAATACAAAAAGAAAAACTACTAACATGTATCAGCTCAGTACTGTTCAAATTCTACATCATATGATGGTAACACTGACCTGCTCTAAAACTGTAAGCTTCTTGGGGACAGACCATTCCCTAGTTGGTTTTTCATTGACTATGTTTTTATTATAGGTCTAACGAAATATACCAAATAGAGTGAAAACATACAAACCTTCCAAATTGCAAAGGAAAATTCTTTTTAATTCTGTGGAATAATTTTTCTCCTGTGTCGAGTTCAACATAAAAATACGCTGCTCCCGGCTGTGCAATCTGAAATGAACAGAGTTGTATGAGAACAAAGATCACAGTTAAAAAGCTCACTCGTCTCCTGTAAACTCCAATTTAGAAAGAATTTGGCCTAGAATTTTTTTTTTTTTTTTAAATGTAAGACAATATAGGAGTTAGAGTTTAAAAAGCTAATCTATTCCTAGTGGTACCCATCCTTCTAAATTCCCATTTTAGGATGTGTCTAATTTCTTTGTCTAACTCATATGTGTTTGCATATGTGTATACCTATTCCCATGTGTGTGATTACATATGTAGGTGACTCCACATGCCTGTGGGGGCCAGATGGCACTGGGTGACTTTTTCAATTCTCTCCACCTTGTGCTTTGAAACAGGGTCTCTCAATGAGCCCACAGCCTTTCAATTTGGGCAGAGATTGGGATCCTCTTGCCCTTGCCTCCTCAGTGCTCGGATCATAGGCACCTGTCCCAGTGCTTGACCTTTACAAAGCTGCTGGAGATCAAACTCTCAAGTCCTCTCTGAGCCATCTTCCCAGCTATGACGTGTCTAATCCCTTATTCTTCCTAGGAAACCACTAAGACTTCATTATAATGCTCTCTTCATCTCCAGTCCTATCAACATTCTGTATTCTAGTACCAAACGGCCCACTATTTAGTAGTTTTGGAATACCTTGACAGTACCTCTGATTCATCTTGTCAAAACCCAGATCTTAACCCCTCCCTGAACATCACCACCCGTTCCTGCTTCACCTGCTTGATGTCTGAGTGCTCTGGAATTTCCAACAGCTCTATCTGTTGCTCCTGTGCCTGGGTAATGAAGGCATCTTTAATATCATCCGTAACACAGCAGCTGAGGGGCACAGGAATGACCTGGGTTGGTGTGGGAAAAACACAAGAAACTCTTTGTCCTGATTCCAAAGAAGCTGTCTTTAAAGTCTTAGAGGAATAGGAAATCCATCACTGGGGTGGTGGTGAACACCCCTCAGCACACATTCTCCTCAAGCCAAACGGCCTCCATCGGCCTGGCTATAGGACTTAAACTTATGAGAACCAGTTACTTATGGGAGCCGATCTATCATCAGGAAACTCCCAAGAGAGACTCTTTGTCTCTAAGACTTTGCCGGCTCCTGCATAATGTACGTGGCAGAGTCAGGCCCATCTGAACACTTAACAAATGTGCCAGAAAGACGCTACCACCAAAGACACAAAGCACTCAACTGCTGATGTACCAGCCCATGATAGCTGGAAACTGCTTCCTACCTCTAAGCCTTCAATCATGTGGGACTTCCACAGCCCATGTCTTTACCTGCCTTGGAACCTTTCTTAACTACCCACTCCTTCTAAACAGGGCACACACCATCCTGCTAGTCACTTACCCCCAGTATGAACTTCCCTATGAAATCTCTGGGATTATCAGGAGATACTCTCAGCCCTCTAAATAACCACTATTGGAATATTATCATGAAAATAAAATTAAATGTTCTAAGTATTAAATTCAATACTGAGGTCATAATTACTTAAATATTTATCAATCTCAAGGTCCCCATAGGATCTCCAAGTTCCTGGGCAGATGACACCTACCTGAAGCTGGAGATGATGGCTCCTATAATTTCTCTCAAACAGGACACAGCGCTTCCCCCGACTCTTAAAGAATCGTTTCAGAGTAGCCTTATACTTCTCCACTTCTTCCACCACCTCTGCCGAAAGCTCCACAACTGACTGGTAGTGTCCAATAGGCAGGATGAGTACATGGTCATCAGATAAGCCTCCTTTAGCCAGGGCAAGGTAGCACTACAGAAGAATCACGGAGCAAGACAGAAGCTACTTACACAGATGATCTTCCAGAGAGAAACTCCTATACATACACAGTGAGCCTGACATACATGAGCAAATGCTCAAGATGTGCTGCCCGCCATCCCTGCAACCACATAGGTTGACAGGATCCTGCTATATTATACAGGGCAGCCTCAAACTCACAATCCTCCTGACTCTGCATCCCGAGTACTAGGACTACAGCCCTGCACCACTACACGCAATCCAAGATGTTCTTAACAAAGATCACATTTGAAAAGATTTGATTTTAAAGGAACAGGAGCTGGAGAGATGGCTCCGTGGTTAAAAATACTGGCTGCTCATGGGTGGTACTTTTTGGGATGTAAATAAATAAGATAGATGCATGCATGCATAGATGGATGGACGGATGGATGAGAGATATTCCAAACACTAAACTGTAAAATAAAATAAAATAAAAATGTAAATCAGTGAGGTGGCTCATGCACTAATCCCAGCAGTCAGAAGGCAGAGGCAGGTGGATCTGAGTTTGAGGCCAGCCTGTCTACTTATCAAGTTTCAGAACAGCCAGGGCTACACAGAGAAACCCAGTCTCAAAAAACAAACAACAACAACAAAGGTAGAAGATTAAAGTCCAGCCTCAGTCCAGGCAAAAAAACCAATAACAATAAAACAAAATCAAAATCGTCAAGAATGCTGCACTGTTCTAACAGCCATTGTCTGCACGGTAGATGCTCTGAGTGAGCAAGCAAAGGGCCAAGGAATATGCAAATACATAGGGACTATCAACACGTGCAAATACATAGGGACTATCAACACGTGCAAATACATAGGGACTATCAACACGCGCAAATACATAGGGACTATCAACACGCGCAAACACATAGGGACTATCAACACGCGCAAATACATAGGGACTATCAACACGCGCAAATACATAGGGACTATCAACAGGCGCAAATACATAGGAACTTAAAAATAAACCAGTTGTAAACCAAAGCACGCTCATCCTTCATTTAATCAACAGAGAACTAAGCACACCCACAGCTGATTTCCCACATGACCTAAGTTCACTGACAAACACCTCAAGGAGCAGGTGTGGTGATACACACTTGGAGTTCTACCTAGTCAGGAGGCTAAAGCAGGAGGGTCCCAAACTTGAGGCCAGCTAAGTAACAGAGGGTCTCATTACTAATAACCAAAACAACACCCTCCCCAAACCCTCAGAGGGGGCTGGAGGGCAACTATAACTCTGGTGATGAAGCAGGCTTTGCAGTAAGTAAAAGAAAAAGACAATTATCATTACAGAGCCTGAATATGTAATGTCTAATTGAGCCCCCTGAGGAAAAGTATCTGAGAAATGTGACCCTGAATGAATTCCCTGAGACATAAGATGTTCAATGGGGATTTGTCTAGCCGAGTCATCACACTCAGGGTCATCAGCTCCATAGATGATTCAATGTGCTGCAATCATGTCACTAAAATCATTATCCTAGAAACATCAGGCATGGTACATAGTTACCTGTGATGGCTTGATTGTCAACTTAACTACATCTGAAATTAACTAAACCCAAATATGGAGGGCACACCAGTGAGGGGTTTCTGCTTAATTTAAAGTGGGAAGGTACGCTTATAATGGGGGTCTTTGAGCTGGGAGGACACGGCTATAAACCAGATCTTTAATCTAGATCTTTAGAGCTCGCAAAACCCATCTCTAATCTGGTCACACCTTCTGCTGGAAGCCTGTAAAGAACACAGAAGAAGGAAGCTTTCACTTTTTGCCTGCTTCCTCTCCTCGTGGTAGCAAGAAATACCTTTACTGGCATTAGAGTCTATTGCTTCAGGATTCCAGTGTACACTGAAGACCAGCTGTGACACCCAGCCTTATATACTAAGCAACTACTGGATTCTTGGACTTTGCATTCATAGTCAGCCATTGTTAGATTAGCTGAACAACAGCCTATAAGTCATTCTAATAAATACACACACACACACACACACACACACACACACACACACACACACACACACACACGTTATGTATAGATATAGACATATAGAGAGATTCATTCTATAAGTCCTGTTACTCTAGAGAACCCTGACTAATAAAATCCTTGACTGCCAAACTAAATTAATCACTTTAGTCTTTTTAAAATGAACTTGCTTAATGAACTTCAGTTCCTAGTGGTTTTGTTGTATTTTTTAGACAAAGCCTCACTCTGAAGTCCAGCCTAGCCTAGAACTGACTATGTAGTCCAGGCTGATCTTGAAGTTGTGACAATCCTTTTGCCTCAGCCTGAGTGCTGGGATTACAGGTATGAGCTACAACACTGGACTAAAATATCAACATTTTATATCTAGTATGTGTATATAAGTCAGACATGACTCCCTTTTCTACTATTTAAAACAGGGAAAACAGATATATTTAAAACAGTGAGAAATTAAGAAAACCAATACTCCAAGAAGCATAGATGAATCTAGGAAATATACAGAAGAGTCATCCTATAGAGGGAGACAGGCAATGAGTGCTTGTGAAACTGATCCTATAAAACTAACATCCATGTGGCTCTGTGGTGCAAAGGACAGTGCATTGGACTTCTAGTGACAAAAACTAACATCCATAATCAAAATGGCAGAGAACGGGCTAAAGATGTCTCTCAATAGCAGAGTTCTTGCCCAATATGCACAAGACCCTGGTTCAGTCTCCAACACTATCAAGAAAGGAGAAGCAAGACTTTAAGCAGTATTAATAAGGATATGGAAAAACCAAAACTGTCAGAATGTTGCTGCTGGGAGCATAAAATAATGTCATTGTGGAAATCAGTTTGACAGTTTCTTCAAAGGTTAAAAGAGAGCTGGAGAGAGCTTGGCAGTTGAGAACACACACTGCTCTTGTAGAAAGACCAAAGCTCAGTTCCTAATTCCTAACACTCATGTCAGGTGACTCACAGCTTCCTCCTCAGGCAGCGCACTCACAAGAACATATACCAACAAACACACACATGATTAAAAACAAAATATCTGCTGGGTGGTGGTGCACACCTTTAATCCCAGTACTTGGGAGGCAGGAACAGAGGCAGGCAGATCTCTGAGTTCAAGGCCTGCCTGGTCTACAGAGTGAGTTCCAGGACAGCCAGAGCTACACAGACAAACCTTGACTTGAAAAACAAAACAAAACAAAAATCTTTTAAGTTTAAACACACATTTGCCAAAATAAACATATGATTCATGTTTTCCATTCACAAACACATGCAAATATTACATTATCCCTGAGAGTAATAAAATGGTATCAAGCGATAAGTGAATAGAAAACAGTTTGGCTGTATAACACTAATTGTCAATAAAAAGGAATAAAACATTTATACATGAGCTACAATATGAATGACCCTTAAGAATATGATGCTAGTCAAAAAAGCCAGACAGAAAAAGCTTCTATTTTATGATTTCAACTAAATGAAATGTCTAAACCCCACAAACCTAAAAAGACACAAAGTATGCAAGTGGTGGCCAAGGCTGAGGATTGAAACTAAGATTACTGTAAATATGTCTAAGAAATTTTACTGAATTGATGGAAATGTTCTAAACCTTTATTTTATATATCCTTTCTTTGAGACAGGGTCTCTCTGTGTGGCCCTGGCTGTCCTGGAACTTGCTATGAACTAGAGCGGACTGGCCTTGAATTCAAGAGATCTACCTACCTCTGCCTCTTAAGTGCTGGAATTAAAGGTGTACATCATCACACCTCGCATCTAAACCTCTATTATATGACGGTTACATAATTTAATAAGCTTACTAAAATATCAAGGAATTATACACTTAAAATGGGCAAATGTGGTGATATTTTGTTTATGATCTAACAAATAAAGCTTGCCTGAGGATCAGAGTGCAGAGCTAGCCACACTAGTTAGCCACAAAGGCCAGGCAGTGGTGACACACACCTTTAATCCCTGCGCTTGGGAGACAGAGGCAGGAAGATCTCTGTGAGTTTGAGGTCAGCCTATTCTACACAGTGAATTCCAGGACAGCCAGAGCTATGTAGAGACTCTAGGGGAGGGGAGGGAGGCAGGGAGGAGAGGGAAGGAAAAAGAAAGAAAGGAAGAAGGGGGGAATTTGATAAGCAGATCATATACCATGCAGTTAGTAAAACAAGTAATAGGCATTTTCTTCTCTGCTACCTATCAATGAAGTAACTTACATGTGTGCCAATGTTGACCACCAAATGCTTTTCCACTTCAGGGCTGGCAAGGCAAAACCAACAAGGTCCTGGAGGCTGAGCTTCATATGAAAGAAACAGACATAATCACCCTACAGAATTTATCCTTGTGGCTGGTGAGATGGCTTAGCAAGTAGAAGTGCTTGCCACACAAGTCTGACAACTTGAGCTCCATACCCAAACCCTCAGTGGAAGGAGAGAACTCAACCCAGAGTTATCCTCTCACTCGCACGTGCACACTACAGCAAGCATGTATGCACACTCGCACATACCAACAACAACAACAACAACTCAAAATTTGAAATAGAGAGTTCATTGTTGTCTGATCTATACATACTGCAAAGACTGCAAAGCACTGCCCCAGGGGGCTGGACTTGTGTTTCTCACTATGAGTGCCCAATGCCTGGCACCATTTTCAATGAAACTAAACCACTATTGAAATTGATAATCAATCCACAAATAGATCATCACATATCGAGTAAAGCAGCATGCAACTGGCAAGGGGCTACAATGAGAGAACACTGACCTGGGTGGGGGTTTGTCAGGCACCCCAGTTCTAGTCCCAGCTATGACATCAGCTAGCCACATAACCATAGGACCTTCCTAAGGTCACACTCACCTCTTTAAAATAACGGTGAAGAAAAGAGAATCTCAATGAAAGCTGGTCTGGAAGTCCTTCCTCTCAGTTGACTATTTTATTATTTCATGACTCACATCGGTTGTATACACTCTAACCATGTTTGACAGAGACAAAAGGAGCATCTTCTATTCTCTTATAGGAAGAGTCTCAAGCAGCCTCATAGTCAGGCATTTTTATACTATTCTATTTTTACTTTGCTCTCCACACAATTTTTCTTTGCTGGCAGATGCTCTTAGCAATGCTACTTTACAAACGATGCCACACACCCCCACCCCCACCACAAGGTTAATGCTTCCAAAGGTGACCAAGGTACTTACGAGGCCTGCGTGGCTGCTTGGCCTGAGGAGACTTGCTATCCCTGCCCGTAGATGACCGTTTCCTTCCCTGCTTTTCATTCAGATCGAAGAAGAATTGACAGGCTGGTTCTTCCTGGAATGGCCCAAGTGGGGAGGAATATGCTATTCAGCTAGCCTTTACACAGTAACCAACCACCAAACAAAAGGGAACGTTCCTGTCACTCATATCTATGTTTCCTCTCAGCCCTGCCCTGCCCGGCCTATTCTAGGGAAGAGAAGTATCTTCTGGATTCCCAGTCCTGGACCTCAGCACACCTATCCAACCACCACCACATTTACCTCTTCTGAAAGATAACGTATAGCGCAATTCTTCCCCGAGCCGGAGCAGTATGAACCCAGTTACATTGTCTCCCCTCTCCCAATAATGACATGGAGTGGCCCTAAAATTTCAGGATGAAACAAGTCTGGTCCAACTTCAACTAAAGAGATAAGTGGGTCAAAGAGCCATTTGGAGCAAAGGTAAAAGGAGGAGGCAGAAGAGTGCTTCTCAGTGGACAGAAAGGTCCAAGAAAGCAGACCACGCCCCCAACATGAAAACATGACGGTCCTTGCTTTAGTGGAGAAAAGTTCATTTCCAAAAGTCTGCTACTAAGAAACTTCTTCAAAGTAAATTTCTCTACTAAAAATCATAAATGTCTGCTACCAATGGGCTCTTGCCTGAAAAACCGAGAATAATCCATTTCAGACAAGGAGAAACTGTATGAATTGACTTAGGCAAATACTCAACGTTGAACTGCTAACCTCAAGAAAAAATTTAAAAAGTGAACTCAATTACAATCTTTTAGAATCTTCTAAATATTATCATGATTTGCCAAGAAGAAAAACATTGAATCTGAATCTGAACTTGCTTAATGTATGAAACTATGACCAGAAAAAGCATACCTACAGAGGACAACCTGGCCCTGAATCCCAGCCCACAATCAGAATTCACCTGAGGGGCAGGAACATGTTTTCCTATAGCTGCTGCCTTTCCAGACTCTCGGTAAGGATTCTCGGTGACATCCGGAGGCTGTTTTACCAGTTCTGCTGCAGCCATTAGCTTCATGGGAACAATACTGAATGCATAAAGATACTCCAGAACAAAAGAACATAACATTAGGGAAAATACTGTTGTCTCAGTATATTCAACCCAGGTTATGATGACAATTTCACAGAAAGTCTCCGACATAAGTAAAATCACAAGCATGCTTGTGGCTCCGAGAATGCGCTGCAGTGGAGCAAATGCTATTCCAGTGGCCTCTGCAATGGCTAACGAGGGCCTGCACAGTAATGAGCACCAAATCAAAGTCCCGGACCTTAGACAGACTAGGTCCTTCACTTGGATAAGGGAACAGTGACAACCCTCCCTACAAGGCTCAGGGGACTTGTTCTGTAAGCCTGGAGGGCATTTCGGCTGCTGTCACTGCATCTTCTGTTTCTGGGGACTTTGTCAACAGAATCGTGGCACCTCTTTCCGTCTTTTTAATGAACACTCCAACTGGACTAGGTAAGCTTTCCCACTCTGACAATACACAATTCTTACATGTGCTGATTCATTTCCTTGGGAACTAGCAGCAAACAAGGAAACAATTCATATACGGGCTAATGGCATAAGGTAGACAACTTTAGGCATAAATATATCTTTACCTCAACACAATATAGAAATGAAATTTGAAGTTCAAAGGATACACTATCTTCCATTTAACTGTACTAGGAAAAACTGACACTATCCAGTCAAAGTACAGAGAAGCAGAAAAGAATAACATGCACAGCTGTTAAGGATATACATGTAGGAGGCGCTGGAGAGATGGCTCAGAGGTTAAGAGCACTGGCTGCTCTTCCAGAGGACCTGAGTTCAATTCCCAGCAACCACATGGTAGCCCACAACCATCTAGAATGAGATCTGGTGACCTCCTCTGTCATATAGGCATACATGCAGGCATGTATACATAATAAATAAATCTTTTTTAAAAAGGATATACATTGGAACATAATTTTGAGATAAATGGGGTTTGTCAAGTTAAAACTGTGCACTTTTGATTAAGACATGAGCTGCAATGCACATCTCTGAGACTGAGTAAGAGGCTAAAATCACAAAGCACTGCTCAGTCTGAATGGTCAGCTTAAAACGTGACAGTTTAGACCTGCCAAGAATAGGTTTCAAAGCTTAAAACAGAGAACAAGCGCCTTTTCTTTTTAACACTGTCCATAACATGCTATAGAAAACAATCAGCTTAGAGAGGACGGTTACTCTACTCTCTCACTGAACTGCTTATTTTGATATTAGCTATATAAATCAACAATCTAGTTTTTAGCACTAGCAAAACATACAAACTACTTTGCTGATTCATTTTCTTTCACCATCTGCACTATTTTCTAGGTTCCAGTATAACTAATAATTCAAAAAGCTAAGGAACGCTCAATTAACATACATACATGTTTCATTATGTTTGCTACTACTGTTGTTTTTGAGACAGGGTCTTAGCTGTCCTGGAACTCACTACATAGACCAGGCTGGCCTCAAACTCACAGCGATCTGTATGGCACTGCCTCCTGAGTGCTGGGATTTAAGCATGTGCCACTGCACCAAGCTTTAAGAATATTCCTGAGAGGATTTTATTATTTCCGATCAATGACGCTGCTGGAAGCAAGTAAGCATTTCACCTGAGGGCAAACCATGTGAAACCAGCGGCAACCACATGATGCGGGCGGAAGGACACCATTTCTTCCTTTGTCTCATCTCACTGAGCCTTTCTTTAAGGCTCCTACAAAAAGCACTCAAGGAAACCCGCCTTTAGAAAGGGGTCCCTGAAGCTGCTGGGAACTTCCAGTTGGAGGCCAGAAGGTCTGAATGCCAACCTAGAGGAAAACCATTTCCCAAGCAGACAATGAAGAGTAACCAAACACTCAAATCATTACCTTTTTCTTTTCTGCATTCCCAACATTCGCTAGTGCTATGAAGCGGGTAGCATGCTGTGTACTTTCTTGTAGAACAACATGGTTTCTAAAATATAATTGAAAGATAACAGATCTCAGTCACTTTACTTTATTATACAGAGTAATGGGTTTCATCATGGATTTTCATATGGGAAGCTTGATACCTTGCTTTAATTCATGCCCCTCCCCTTGCCACCTGCCCTGGTTCTCTTCCTTCCCTCAAACAGTCCCTCCTTCTTCTTTCATTCAGCACTATAGATGGTGGTGAGGGTGGGGACAGCAGAGTCCTTAAATGCGGCTGCTACAGCACTAGGGGACCTCTCATACACCACAGTCACAGCCACCCTGTGACCCTGATGTACCACGAGGCTTCTACTCAAACAATGTGTACATCCAGGCTACTTCTATACTCTGCACTTGGAAGAAAGGAACTACCTAACTGTGTACCACATGAATGGATTTTAAAAATGGTACACATACACAGTGGAATTCCCAACCACAAATAAAAACAAAAGCAAGACATGTGCAGGAAAATGGACTGAACTAGAAATCATTAGGAGAAACAAACTACTCAAAAAGACAAATACTACACATTTTCTCTAAAACCTAGATTTAAAGTGTGAGCGAGGCGGTGGTGGCTCACGCCTTTAATTCCAGCACTTGGGAGGCAGAGGCAGATAGATCGCTGTGAGTGCAATCTGGTCTACCAGTGCAGAGCCTGGTCTACATAGTAAGTTCTAGGACAGCCAGGGCAAGACAACAACACAGGACCTAATGATCCACGATGACCACCCAGCATTGTAATGGTAGACCCTGAATTTTTAAGGAGTCTTCTAGTCAGTCTAACCCCTTCTACTTCAAGTTAGGAAACAAATTCAGAGAAAATCAGTGACTCAGGAGTGTGGCGTCTCGATGGGAAATGTCCTCCAGAGGCTCATGTGCTTTTTGAACATTTGGTGGTGCTGTTGGGGAAACCTGGGGAGGTGGAGCCTTGTTGGAAGAAGTCTGTCAGGGGCTTTAAAGGTTTAGAGTCTTAGCCCACTTTCTGGTCTTTCTTTCTCTGCTTCCTATGTATAGATAACATGTGACCAGCCAGCTTCCTGCTCCTGCTGCCATGCTATGCCTTCCCCTCCATGGTGAATCCTCCTGGAATTAGAAGCGGGAAAATAAACCCTTTCTTCCTTACATTGCTTTTGGCCATAATATGTTAGTTACCAGAGCAGAGCAACAAAAAGAAACCTGAAACAGTCACTCACTTGTTTTGGTCCCTTAGCATTAGAAGGAACCAAGATATATGGCTAAAAGTGAACAAGATGATGGCAAGTTTCCAGAGAAGAGCCCTGAGATGTTACTCACCGGTATGGGAGTCTCTCGTAATACGACTTCTCCAAAGCAGCAAAATGATACCTTGGTTTCAAACTTGCGGCAAGACTGGAGATCAAGGCTGAGCCACATTTTTTGGTATCCACTTCTCCCTAGTAAATGGGAACTTGGTTATCCACAGACTCAGAAATTATGAAGAAATGCAAAGAAACAAGAAAGTGTTTCGAAATATCTTTCAAATAGGACTTGTAGTGAACTGCAAGATTGTAGGGCAATCAAACACATAAAAGTATTGGACTATTACAATTAGAGGAACAGCACAATTGTTGGAAACGAGCAGGTACAAGATAAGACAACGCCTCCATAATAACCTCTAAAGCACACATGAAGAGCTCTTTTGAAGACAGGGCTCTTCCTACAACTTATAAATTATGTCTCCATAAATAGCTTCACAGTGCACCTATGTATCTGACAGAGGCATGGTCAGTGCAGAAAAGGAACCTAAATATTAACATTCAGAGCTGCGGGCATCCAGCAAACATCCAAGGGACTCATAAGCACACAAGCCTTTCTTTCGTTTCAGCCAAGGAAGTGGTACAACCACACCTTTGTTAAAAATCTTCAACCCCAACACTAAGGAGGCAGAGGTAGGCAGATCTCTGAGAGTTCAAGGCTAGCTTGGTCTACAGAGCAAGTTCCAGGACAATCATAGCTGTTACACAGAGAAACCCTGTCTGAAAAAAACAAACCAACCAAACAAACAAAAAGACTAACAAAAAAACCTATATGCATATTTATAAACTTTGACTAAAGTTTCCATCCCTGCCGCCCCGAGCTGACTTTTAGCTGTCGCCAGAATAAGGGGCTTCCTTTCTAGAAGTGGAGTAACCATGGGATGGCAGATGGAGACGTCGGTTGCTCTTCCTCTGACATCCTCCTGAGTGTGCCTGGCATCTTGCTGACTTTTATGGTCATGGACACTTAGTGCTGAGTCAGCAAGGACTGATCCACACGGTACATTCTGGAACATCACTTGCAGTTCTGAGTCTATTGGGAGGGCTCATTCTCCAATTCAGTCTTATCTTTCCCCCCACTGAGGCTCAGCTGAGGCTTCTGACCTTACACAACCTTTTCAGGGTCTTCCTTAGGCCATGTCTATCTGTCATAGTTTACTTGTAGGGCCCCTTCTCAAGACTATTTATGAATGCTTAGATGCATGTCATGTTAGTGCCGCTAACAGACAATTAGTATTCAGCAGCCTTTCTCACCTGTAGATACTTCCATTACTAGATTCAACCTTACAATGGCCCAATTTTAAGATATATTTTGATGGCCCCCCAAAAAAAAATAAAAAAAAAAAATGGAGAGATGCCAATAACTGTAAATCTTTCCACTGAGAATTCATAAACTTGCAAAATATATAAAGACATAGGCAAAGGGAGGGCACTTGTAGAGAAATACTTTCAGGAGCCACTCATTTATAACTAAGGTTCAGCAACCTCATTTTTAAATTATATTTTATGAGATCAACTGTTTTTGTCAGTAGATGTAGCTTTCAGAATCTTGAAGGCTTTCACAAAACATTTCTAGTAAAAGGTACTAAGAGTTAAAATATTCAAAATAAAGAGAAAAATGTTAAAACCCAACTTAAACAGTGTAATTTGCTTTAAAATTTTCAGCTGAACAAGCACTACTCACAGAGGAATTCCCAAAGTTCCCCACATACTTGGGCCACGGGGATGTGAGCAAGATATCAACACCCTTAAACTGGGAGGCCGAACACAGCATTGTTCTCAGGGAAGACACGTCCTTGGGACTAAAACTGTGACTCGGGACTGGTTCACTCAAGGACTCTGTGCCACTGAGATAGACAATCTGCAGCCCTGAGCTTCCAGTAAAGAAACCTTTTCGACCTGGGTTCAAAGAAAAGAAACGAGCTTTAGTCAAAACTGCACAAGGAAATATGCTGCTTACTCTCTTTCCCCATGCCTCCATCTCCTGGCTCTCTGCCTTTCTACACGCCTGAAGGAGTAGAGCTCCCGCAGCTACAGTCCCACCTGGCTGTGGGGATCCAGACTGTCTGGTTCTGACACTATTCTTGTTCCATGAGTATGAATACCTCTTACGTGGCGGTTGCTGGTCACTGACTGAAACTCCCAGTGGCCTCTTACCCTTCTCTCAGATTCTCCCAAGCTGGTGTCTGTACACTCAACTGTCCTCAAGCATCTGGCTCCCCCACTCCATGACAGCCTCTCACCAAATACTATCATCTCCTTGCTTCCCCTCACTCTATTTCCTCAACAGCCTGACCCTCTTCTCAGCTTTTACTTTTCAGTTCAGTGGCACAGGTCCACCAACAAGATCCCTGTTGAAAGACATGGCTCAGTGGAATTCACCTCATAAGTTGCTTGACAAATATAACAGTGTTCTTAATACAAATCGAAAAAGCACACTGATTGTGACAAGTCAGACCAATGTTCGTATCTCTAACAAATGGATTTGAGAATGTCTGTCTCGCACCTGTAGCTAAAAATCAATAAGCAGAGAGGCGAGAGAGATGGCTCAGCCATTAAGAGCACTTGCTGCTCTTTCTGAGGATTTGGGTGTGGTTCCTAATACCCATAAAAGTCTGTAATTCTCTCCAAGAGCACCAGGCACACATGTAATGCACATACATGAATACATATATGTAGGTAATACACCCATACACAGAAAATAACAATAAATCCTTTTTTAAAAGCAGGGCTGGTGATGTGGCTCAAGGAAAGATGTTTGCTTTGGTCTAAAAACTTGAGTTCAGTCTTAGGACTCACATAAGGGGAGAGAAGAGAACCAACTCACAAAGTTGCCCTCTGAGCTCCAAACTCACACTGTGGCAAATGTGTGCACATGTACACACACACACACACACACACACACACCTACTAATGATGAAGAATTTAAAAACCATAAACACAGGGACTATAGCAACAATTCAGTGGCAGATCACACACTTAGTAAATGTGTGAGACCCAGGGTTTAAATCCAGTAACACAAATAATAATATAATAATAAATTTTAAATCATATAAAACATGTTTCCCTCAACAATTTGCATAAAGGAGTTTCATATGATTGGAGAAAGCGGAATTGGCTTCTGTGAGGACCACTCTGCATGGAGGATGAAAGGCAATGGCAAAGTATGGTGGGAAGGGTGAAGGAGGGCATTTCTAACATGGCAACACAGAGCTCTCGAGAGACACAAGACCACAAAGGAATGTGAAGGAACCAAATTAGAATATCATGACTTGAACGATCCAGGAGACAGTAAACTAACAGCAGAGGGTGGGGAGAGAACAACAGCAAAACTTGACAATTGCTTTTATTATGGCACTGAAGAAATGCATGGGGCTCTGAACAGTTTTAACCTAGAATTAGGAAACAGGAAAAAAGACAAAAAGAATGAAAAAGCCCAAGGATAAAAACTAAAAATTTGAGTTGCCAAGTCTTAGACTGAAGCCTAGAATAAAGCTAGTTGGCCAAATTAGTAAGGAAGGTCTATGTATGCAGCAAGACCTACGACAAAGATGGAATTTCTTTTATTTGAACATAACGTATGCCTTAAGTGCTCTATAAATTGTGAGCAAGGCACTGGTCACTCAGGTTGGCTGAAAAGTGTGTACAGAGCTATAGGAACACAAGGAGATTGAGGGGAAGAGAGAAACAATGAAGAAGAAACATCACTGTCCAAAGGTACAGATGCAGACTTGGAGGGAAAGTCTTCCCCAGAGGGAAAAAACAAACAAACTCCTTATTTTCTCAAGCAGCAATGGCAGAAGGATCCAGTGAACACACACTCCTGAGAGACTGATCCCTGGGAATCTTTTACTAAATTCATTGCAAACAACAAATATTAACTCACCCAGGTAAGTGATGTTCTCAGCTAATTCACACCCATCAGTGTCCTGGAAATACTGTACTGTCTCCGGGTTGTTGGCACCAAGCACATATGTCTGAATAGGAGCTAATGAGGGAAACGTGTGACACGATGTGGTTACTGGATCTGCTCTGAAATTCCAGAAATGCTTCCTCAAAGGTAAAATAGTCATAGCGAGAGTAAAGAGCCTAAGAGTTCCTTCCATAGCCATCCTAAATGCAGAACAGGCTCACCACTAAGGGTTCCTAATCCAACCCTGTGGCTTGACTACAAGATGATCCATATCTAGGCCAATGAATTACCATCTTAAAAGTAGATGGTCAATGAATATATAAGACAGGGCTGGTAGAGATGGTTCAGCAGTTAAGAGTACTATCTGCTCTTCCAGAGGACATAGGTTCAATTCCCAGCACCCATATGGTAGCTCACAACTGTCTGTAACTCCAGTTCCAGAGGATCTGGTACCTTCACACAGACACATACATAGACAAAACATCAATGCACACAAAAATAAATTTTTTTCTACAAAGTGAGCTAGGAAATAAAGAAAATAAAATATTTTTTAAAAGCATTTGATAAAAAAGCACTAAACTGAAAACAATGAGGGCTGGAGAGATGGCTCAGAGGTTAAGAGCACTGACAGCACTGACTGCTCTTCCAGAGGTCCTGAGTTCAATTCCTGGCAACCATATGGTGGCTCACAACCACCTTGAATGAGATATGGTGCCCTCTGCTGGCATGCAGACAGAAGACTGTATACATAATAAATAAAAGCTTAAAAAAAAAACAAACAAACAAACTGAAAACAATGAAAGGGCAGGCTTGCTGCACAGTCCATTGTTGGCAGTCTAAATGAGCATTCTTTTGGGTTAGAATGAAACTGAACAAAATTCAAAATGTGAAGAAAATGGATTATACATATGCATTCTTTTCAGCCCAATGCAGAGCTCAAGAGGGACATACCACTCTTCATTATTCTGTTTTGTTAAACACTCTAGCCATGTAGCCCAAACTGGCTGGCTATGAATTTACGATACTCCTACCTTAGTCTTTCAGGTATTAGCACCACAGGCATATACCACCAGGGACAAGAGAGAAACTCTCTGAGAGCATCTATGCTCACCGATACATGAGAGAAATCTTCGGCAACTAATATGTGAAAAGCAATCCAACAACTACAGCCCCTGACATTTTGTTAGAACACATTAAATAATAATTTCTGTACCTTTCTTTTTGCCAGTCTTATACTCCTCCCACTCAGCATCTTGAGTAGAGCCGAAGAAATTTCCTACACACAACAGCAGCTAAAATGAGTTTTTTAAAGATATATGAGATTAAAACAAAAGAAACATCACATTGTTGACTAATACTTAGTTAATTACTCTATGTAGTAGTCTTAATCCAAGCACTTATTCTTTGTTAATTTGTAGAATTTTAAAGCATCTTTAAGAAAAGATAATTAACTGATAATTCTATGGATTATTAAACTCCAATGCACGGATAATCAAATCTCAGTTGGGGTGGGGAGAGAGAGTGGAGGATATGAACTTTGAGAAGGCAGAATTTAAGTGTTTTCCAAAGATTCCCAGGGCCTCTTTATCCTTCTCCTTCCTTGGAATACACAGTGGTGTTGAAACAGACATTTAAAAAATTCCTCTGTGAAATGCACAACTTAAATATTAGCCTTCAGAGATACGGAGCATCAGAACACCACATTTGTTACCCACTGTTTTTACTAACCTTTAACACAGTGAACAAATTCTCCTTGCATCTGCCTTACGTTTCTGTATTCTATGAACTTTATCTACTTGGCAACCACATATAACACTCATTTCCAGTTCTTTCTTTTGTGAAGCACTTGCACATCTGTTACCCGATTTAATTCCCAGCACACACTCATGAAGTAGATCTGTGCTTACCAAACCTAGGTGTCACAACTGCCTAGCTCTGTTCAGTTGGTTTGGTTTAGTTTTGGGCACAGTAAGAAAGTAACAAGATTGAAATTCACACAGTATCAACAACTGGACAGTAAATAGCTCTCCCTTCTCCTATCAGTCCATAGCTACTACGTTCATATGTAAAAAAAATTCAAAACAACAAAATGGAGTCAATCATAAACTAACAAAGGATCCCACACTTTAATGTTTGACTACAGTAGTAAAGCATCAGTTAAAATGGTCATCTTACATCAAAGTTCCCACTTTTCTTCTGTATTGTTCGAACTCTGTTGAATAAAACATCAAACTTTCCGTCCACGTCTCCACAAGCCAAGCTGCAAACAAGAGATAAACACAGCAATTCAGGAGACACAAATGGATCTGTTAGGCTTGGTATCCACACATCTAGTCTTCTGGACTAGAGATATGACTCAGGCTCGAAGTATCTTCTACCCTTGCTGCATTTTAACAATTACTAGCCACCAGATGGATTTTCCTGGAGATCTCACCAACACCTCCAATTCACCATTTCTAAAATTTAGTTCTTCCTGTCTTCAAAATTGAGCCACCTCCTTCTCATTCCCAAGATTTATGGATAGGTTTATCACCAACATAGCCACTGGGAGTCAACAAGTCCTTTATTTAACCAGAATCCAAGTAAATCTTTTCTCCAAACATTTGTTATAACCATTCTATTCTCCTGCTTCCACTGCTGTACCTACTACACAGCTCCAGTCATCATTCAGTAAACACAAACTGAACAACTATACTGTGCAAAGTTCAATGTGCCAAATACTACCCTAAGGACACAGTAGAATTATAACAGGAGGTAGGTTCCTTTAAAGTCTCAGAGTTTACAATAAGGGACTCTCTGATCATAAATGTATATGGAAGACACTATGATGGGAGGTGAGCATAGTGTTACAGAGCTGGAAGGAGAAAATGACAAGAGCTGAGGTTGATTAGGTGGACTACCACAAGCTGTGAAGTGACTTGTCCCGACAGCTAATTTCTGACTTTCAAATTCTGGTTTACATTGTTTTTTGTTTGATTTAAGGTTGGGGGGGTATTATATAGGGGAGGGCATATATGTGCCACAGGGCTCACGTCAAGGACAGAGGACAACCAGAGAGAGTTAGTTCTCTCCTGCCACCATGTGTGTCATCAGGGATTGTACTCAGACTCAGGTCATCAAGTTTGGCAGGAAGTGCCTCTACACTGGGCCATCTCACCAGCCCTTACTTATTTTCTTAATGTCTTTTAACTCAAAACACTATAGTTTCTATCATTTTGTCAGTATGTCTCTCTGGGTTCTTTTATTGTTTCTACCACTGAACATTTTCTTTCTTTCTTTACCCGAGACAGGGTTTCTCTGTGTAGCTTTGGAACCTATCCCGGCAGTCCATCTATAGACCAGGCTGTCCTTGAACTCACAGAAATCCGCCTGCCTCTGCCTCCTGAGTGCTGGGATGCCTTCTCTTCTTTCTACCCATTCAACATATCAACATTCAGTCATCAGTTTAATGTTCCTTCCTCAGAATCATTACAGGGTGCCCATTTCCTGTAGAAAGTTTCCCTCAGGTTCTGGCCTGTTCTTTTAGTACTTCCTCTTAGTTTTTCTAACTGAGCTCTCCCCAAACTGTCAACTGATCACTCTCTGTCTCTGCTATTACTTCTCTCTCCTAATAGGCCCACTGTACTCATCCTCAAAGTTTTTCCCATCCATCAAGGCCTAGTAAATCTCTGAAGCCTTCCTGGTGAGCTGAGAAAGCCACTCTTTCTCAAAATTTCCAAAGCCCATGTTGTACCATATCAGAACCAACTTTCATAACCATTAAGCCGGGCTTCTGATTTATTCTCTAAGCACCTCTAGAAATGTTTTCAGCCCCCATTGATGATCAATTCCTGGGAGGCACATTCAATATTCATTATCTGGTGTGGGTCCTTTTACAGTGTTTTCTGATCCCAATGACTTAAGACTGAACTCTGTGACCTTACAGTGGGAGTTCTTCACAACCAACATCACCCTACTGATTAACAAGTCATCAGTTCCTCTATTTCCCTCTGCTCTCACTCTAACTAATCCTACCTTCCTTCTACTTTGGCTGATTTGTTTACCACCTTTCCACTGGATCACTTTCCACAAAGAAAATTGGGTCACGCTAAGGAGCTTTTAAACATTTCAATGACTTCTCGGGGTTGAAGACAATATTTACCAGAGTTAAATCTTCACTTTCTCAGGACAGCCTTAACTCCTTCCACTAAGCTAAATACCGTTATATATCCTCCAGAACCGCCAACCTTTTCTCTACGTTTCTGCATTCGTTGACACCTGTTCTTCTGGTCGAAACTATCAGCTATCAAGATATCTGTGCAACGCTTGGCCCCATGCAAGACACACTGCCGATACTCAGTAGTCTTTCTGAATAATGTGTCGTCTTCGCTAACCGGCCACGCCACAAAAGTTCGCCGGGGCCGTGACTGCCGATGCCCATCAATGCACCCTATGTCTGCAAATATTGGGCTAACCAACAAATGCCTCGAGGGGAGAAATGAAATGGAGATGGTGTGTAGGAAGCAGGGTGGGCCTAAAAAAAATTCTGGCTCCGCAAGTTTTTATCTCTTGGAGAGACTCCGAAGACACTGGGTGGAAAAACACCAGGAGAGCAGGAAGCCTCCAGCTCCCAGCAGCCCCGCGACCTCCCCTCCGTCTTCCCCTTCCGGTCTGGAAAACGACCCCAGTTTCTACTCCCGCCTCCCTCCCTTCTTCCTTCCCCCACCGGGTTCCTGAGTCTTCCGATGGCAGGTAACTCACAGTCGCAGCGGCTGCTGAGCCATCGGGGATTACAGCCTGTGCTGGGCCAGCCACCCAAACCTGGAAGCACCAACACGAGCTTAAGGTTAGAACGCCGGGCGCGGAAATGTGACGTCACGAAGAGCAGCCAATGACAACTCACCTATCTACGGGGCGAACAGAGAGTCAAAATCTCTACGCGTTTTCACTTTAAAAGGGAAACTCTGGCAGGGCATTGGTGGCGCTCGCCTTTAATCCCAGCACTCGGGAGCCAGAGGCAGGCGGGTCTCTGTTTATTTCGAGGCCAGCCTGGTCTCCAGAGCGAGTGCCAGGATAGGCTCCAAAGCCACAGAGAAACCCTGTCTCGAAAAAAAAAAAAAAAGGGAAACTCTGGAAAAAGTGAAAGAAGTGGAGAAAAGAAAAATAGTAATTTTTGTGTTGTTTTCCTTTTGTTTAAGAACATTTGGAGCCCGGTGGTGGTGGCGCATGCCTTTAGTCCGCGCACCCGGGAGGCAGAGGCAGGCGGATCTGAGTTCGAGCCAGCCTGGTCTACAAAGCTACACAGAAGAACCCAGAAGAACTACACAGAAAAATTAAAAAACCAAACAAACCTCAAATCTGGTTCTTTTCCCCCCACAATTTCTGCAATGCTTTTTGAGGGTGGGGGAGATATCAAATGATTTGCCTCACACGTACTAATACCTCTGTTTTATTGGTAACTTTTTCTTTTTTTTTTTTATTTGAATTAGAAACAAGATTGTTTTACATGTCAATCCCATGTTCCCTTCTCCTTCCCCTCTTCCCCTACCACCTTCCACAACTAAAACCCTCCCTATCACATATCCTTTCTGCTCCCCGGATGGTGAGGCCTTCCATAGGGTGTCATCAGAGTCTATCTTATCCTTTGGGATAGGGCCTAGGCCCACCCCCGTGTGTCTTGTCTCAGGGAGTATCCCTCTGTATGGAATGGGCTCCCAAAGTCCACACCTATGGTAGGGATAAGTACTGAACTACTACAGGAGGTCAGTAGATTTCCGAGGTTTCCTCACTGAAACCCATGTTCCTGGGGTCTGGATCTGTCCTATGCTGGTTTCCCAGCTATCAGTCTGGGAACTAAGAGCTCCCTGATGTTCAGGTCAGCTGTTTCTGTAGGTTTCACCAGCCTGGTCTGGACCCCTTTGCTCACCACTCGTCCTTCTCTGCAACTGGGTTCCAGTTCAGTTCAGTGATTAGCTGTGGGCGTCGGCTTCTACTTCCACCAGCTGCTGGATGAGGGCTATCAGGTGGCATATAAGTCAGTCATCAATCTCATTATCAGGGGAGGGCATTTAAAGCAGCCTCTCCTCTGTTGCTTAGATTGTTAGCTGGTGTCATCTTTGCAGATCTCCAGACATTTCCCTAGTGCCTGATTTCTCTGTAAACCTAAAAATGTCTCCCTCTATTATGGTATCTCCATTCTTGTTATCTTCTATTCTTCCCCGACTCAACCTTTCTGCTCGCTCATGTCTTCCTCACCCCTCCTTTTCTCCCCTTCTCTTTGGCAACTTAAACCTTTGTCTTACTTACCTTTTGGATAATACAGCACTATCCAGGAGTGACTTTCAAGCCTGAATCTTGAAGACGGGATACTATGAACAGCTAATGATTTCAGAGATGATAAAACAATAGTGAAATATGAAAACTTGTCTGTGAAATTCTGTATTAGTGTTGCAATTGTTGTTTCGGTAGGTCCAAATCTATTCTAAAAGTGAACGTTCATCCATAGGAATGAAAGGTAGCTGAAGATAGCTTAACACATTCTAAGTGTAGGAATAATAAGAGTTTTTTTTTTTTTTTTTAAAGCAGGGCCCTTGTATATATATGAATTCTAGTTTCAGGGGCTGGAGAGATGACTCCATGGTTAAGAGCACTTTTGATTTTGCAGATCTGGGTTCCATTCCCAGCACTCACATGGTAGCTAATAACCATAGGTAACTCCAGTTCCAGGGGATTCAACATCCTCCTCTGATCTCCATAGACACCAGGTATACATGTGATGCACATACATACATACATGCAGACAAAACATACATACACAAAAATCTTTTCTTAAATAAAAGGAAGAAGGAGACACGATAATGGTCTGTAGCAGTCAGGAGAGGTGCAAAGAGAAACAATCTCTGAGTGTGGTATTCAATGTTCTGTTGCTGTGAAGAGACACCATGACCAAGGCAACTCTTATAAAAGAAAGCATTTAGTTGGGGCTCGCTCACAGTTTCAGGGGTTCAGCCCATTATCATCATGGCAGGAAGCATGGCAGCAGGCACGGCAGACACAGTGCTGGAGAAGTAGTTGAAAACGGTATCCTGATCCTCAGGCAGAGAGAGACACTGGGCTTGCAATGGGCTTTTGAAACCTCAAAGCCCACCTCCAATGACACACTTCCTCCAAGGCCATGCCCCATAGCCCTTCTAATCCTTTCTAATAGGCCACTCCCTAGTGGGTAAACATTCAAATATATGAGACTATAGGGGCCATGCTTATTCCAACCGCACTCGGGAATGACGTCGAGAACATCAGGCACCTTGTTAGCTAATAGCATGCTCCCGTAGATAAGGTTACATCTCTTCCCAATCGAACGGGTTCTTTATTAGTCCCTATCGTCTGATATCTTTAGGCAATTGAGTTTCCCACAATCCCCTCCCCACACAGATCCTAGTAGGAAATATGTCACAGAACACTTTATTATATGAATGCTACTCCCCACCCGCCCACCTAGCACACAGACATTGTCTTAGTTAAGGTTTCTATTGCTGTGAAGACACACATGACAATGGCAATTGTTATAAAGGAGAACATTTAGTTGGGGCTGGCTTCAGAGGTTTAGCCCATTATTATCACAGCAGAAAACATGGTAGCATGTTGGCAGACATGGTGCTGGAGAAGGAGCCAAGAGTTCTACATCTTGATCCACAGGCAGCAGATGGAGACCAAGTCCCATACTGAGTATAGCTTGAGAATATAAGACCTCAAAGGCCACCCTCATAGTGACACACTTGGATAAGGCCACAGCCACACAAACAAGGCCACACCTCCTAGCGCCACTCCCTGCGGGCCAAGCATTCACACACATGAGTCTATGGGAGGCATATCTATTCAAACCACCACAGGCACACATATACATCTTGTCTATCACATTTCCAAATTGGAACAGATGTCAAGAGTGTCATCTTACCCCCACACAATCTGAACCAAGTAAAAACTGAGCCTTGTGGTAAAGGCCAATAAGCTCAGCTTCTGGGGAGACTGAAACAGGAGGGTCAAAAATGTAAAGCCTATTGGATACCTCACAGCAGGGGTTCTCAGCCTTCATAATGCTGAGACCCTTCACTACAGTTCCTCACATTGTGCTGACCCCAACCATGCAATTATTTCATTGCTATTTCGTAACTGTCATTTTGCTACCATTGTGAATTTCGATATAAATATCTGATATGCAGGATATCTGATATTTGACCCCCGAGGCCGTCAAAGACCCCAGATTGAGAACCACTGCCTTAGAAGAGACCCAACCTTACAATGAAAGGGGCTGGGGAAATAGCTCAGTGGCTGAGCACTTGGGTAGGCACATTCAAAGTGAGATCCCTCACTGGGGTGGAAGTGGGGTGAAGGAAAGCTCTCATCTACTAAGCAATGGAAACACTCCTTCAACTCCTTCTGCTCAGTCTTTAGGACTAGTCTTGGAGTTAGTTTAGGAGTTTCTGTTATTGGCAGTGTAATGGAAAAAGCAAACTACTGACACACAGAGTATACACATTTGTTTTGTTTTCCTTTTTAATTTAGCATCCTGTTAACAATACATTAGCATCATCGATAGAAAACAAAACAACAACAAAAACCCTGGCCATCTAGAAAACCATGTGCTACCTGAGCACTCCCAGGGACAGCACTCTGGCTGGACGCTGCTGGCAAGCCCAGGTGTGCCCTGAAGGCTCCAGTCTCCCTCTCGAATGGATGATGAAGCATTCAAGCAAAGGACAAGCAGGAGTTCCGAGTCTGAGTTTGTGAGGTGCTGCCTTGGAGGAGACTTGGGAGCGGCCACAGCCCTCTAGTTCATCCAGCATCACACGGCTTTGGGATTAACGTTAGTTAATCCCCACAGATTTCTTTTGAGGAGCTGTGATGATTCATCAGCCTCAGGAATTAGTGGTTATAAAACATTCTTCCATATTTAAAAAAAAAAAAACCACCTGATCCATACAAACATGTTTTCATCGCTTCTCCAACTTTTTGTACTTGGCTTCTGTGTGGGGAAGAAGAGGATTGTATCTTTCAACACCAGCTCTCACAAAGATACTTTTTAGTTAGATTTTTAAGCAAGTTCAGATCTACCTACTATACTCTTAAGAAGGCACTGGCTTCAATCTCATCATCTACCCAAATGCACAGATCCTAGACTTGCACAACTTGGAAGATTCAAATGTATACACCCTGACTCAGAGCCCAGACCACAGTCACTAGGTCCTAACTCTGTCAATAGCACCGCTTGGATAGCTCAGACACAAAGAAGCAAGATCTATTGGCACTTGCCCTATTGGGAGACTTACTGAATTTTTGTTTGTTTGTTTGTTTGTTTGTTTTGAGACAGGGTTTCTTTGTGACTTTGAAGGCTGTCCTGGAACTAGCTCTTGTACACCAGGCTGGTCTCAAACTCACAGAGATCCACCTGCCTCTGCCTCCCAAGTGCTGGGATTAAAGGTGTGTGCCACCAACACCCGGCAACCTTACTGAATTTTTGAAACTCCAGGTACCCTCTGGAACCTGACTGGAACACAGTTAGTATAAATATATGTTTTTGTTTTTATGTCCATTTCTCCACTCTTTTTACCCCCAACCCCACATCTACCTAGCCTAGACAGGTCTCACAAGTCTCAAGCTGAGCTGGGTGGTGGTGGTACACACCTTTAATCCCAGCACTTGGGAGGCAGAGACAAGTGGACCTCCAGGTTTGAGGTCAATCTAATCTATAGAGTGAGTCCTGGAGGACAGCCAAGGCTACATAGAGAAACCCTGTCTTGAAAAAACAAAACCAAATAAAAGGACAAGAACCAAATCTCAATCTGGCCTCAGACTCCATATACAGCCAAGGCTGACCTTGGACTTGTGATTTTCCTGCCTCCATATTCTGAGTGTTGCAGTTACAGGCACGCACATCCGTGCCCTGTTTGTCCATGTGGGTCAGCACTTGGCATCCCTAGTGTTCTAGAGGTTACAAGGTGGTGCTCTTAAACCCAGGACTTCATACACGGCAAGCAAGCACTGTACTAACTGAGCTGCATCCCCAGTTCTTCTATGCTCTTCTTACATCTCACTTTAGGAAAGCAATTTGGAAAAATGCAAAAGCTTAAAGACACAGAGACTTAAAATGTCATCAAATAAGACTCTTTCCTCCCCCCTCCCCCCACTTTGGTTTTTCGAGACAGGGTTTCTCTGTTTTGCTTTGGAGCCTGTCCTGGAACTCGCTCTGTAGACCAGGCTGGCTTGGTCTACACTCACAGAGATCCGCCTGCCTCTACCTCCCTCGAGAGTGACCGGCTCAAATAAGCCTCTTACTGTGAACTTTTTTTGAACAAATTTTCAGACAGCCTAAGGTGAAGTAGCTCATCCTAAATTCCTGATCTTCTTGCCTTCACCTCCCAAGGGATTAATGGCATATGCCAGCACATCCAACTCTTTTCCTGGCTTTTAAAATCTCAATAGCATTTGGTATGACACCTTCTATGTGGTGAGGTTCACAGTAAACAGTTAGTATATGTAACTGTGCATAGTGAAACTGACGGCTACTCTGTACTCCTGTTAAACAGCCACTGACAACCCACTCTCTTGACGTAGCCAGCAAGTAGTGATGGTAGAAATAAAGAACTTAGGGTAAAATCATGTTCATTACTCTTTACCAAGTAAGTAACAGCCAGGGCCAGCAAGCAAAACTTAAAAGCACTAGCTTTCTCCTGGGAGAAAAAGCAATTTTCCAGTAAAACACATAACCAGTGATTCCATTTTTAAAAGGCATGTGCATCTACATTTCTAAGGATAACTCAGCATGTTGAATTATAGTCAAGAGCTTGCCATATATAGGAGCTGGAGAGATGGCTCAGTGGTTAAGAGCACTGACTGCTCTTCCAGAATACCTGGGTTCAATTCCCAGCACCCACATGGCAGCTCACAACTGTTTGTAACTCAAGTTCCAATGGATCTGACACCCTCACACAGACATACATACAGGCCAAATACCATACCATATAAAATAAATTTTTAAAAAAGAGCTTGGCAACATAATCAGACCCTTGATTTATGTCTCTTCCATGTGCTTTACCGTCTATGTACCGTTAAGTAAGTTTCCTTGCCTCTTAAACCATTTACCTTCCCTAGAGGATAGGAATTTTTAAAAAAAATAATTTAAAGAATTATGGGTCTAGTGATGACCACCTTTAATCCCAGTGCTCAGGAGGCAGAGGCAGGTGGGTCTCTGTGAGTGTGAGGACAGCCTGGTCTACAGAGTAAGTGCCAGGACAGTTGGGGCTACATAAGGAGACCCTGTCTCAAAAAACAAACAACAAAAAAATCACTTCCCAGATAATTGGGAGAATAAAGAATACAATATATGCAAATCAATCAGAATAGTACTTGATAAATCAGTAACTACAGAAACTGTTATTTAGTAAATAATTAATTCCTCAAGTTTAATTTGCTTGTTTGTTTTTGAGATATGTTTACTATATAACCTGACCTGAATATGAATTTGCAACCCTCCTGCCTCAGTTTCCTGAGTGCTGGGCTCACACATGTGCGCCACCACATCTAGCTAAGTACTCTTTATCAAATAAAATCTAAGTGGTTAAAGAGGTGGCTCAGTACTTAAAAGCCCTAGTTGCTCTTGCAGAGGACACAGATTCGGTTCCAAGCACCGACATGGCAGCTCAGGACTATCTGTAGCTCCAGTTCCAGGGGATCAGATGCCCTCTTCTGACCACCACAGGTACTGCATACACGTGATGCATAGACACACATGCAGGCCAAACACTTATAAAATAAACCCTAAATAATCAAAATAGAAGTAAAAATAATTACCCAGTTTTTTTGAATAAGCATCCAACTTGTAGGCTGCCTGCTCGAGAGCTGCCACCTGTTCCTCAATCACATTGATCTGGTCCAGATACGGCTGTAGTCCAGCATCTTGAAAAACAAACCAAATGTCCGTATATCATCAGCAAGTATAGAGAAAGAGTAGGAAGTAAGAAAGCTGGCATTTCTTCTGCTGTGCCCAACATAGACCAAAATGGGTGACAAGAGTGTCACCAGCAGAGCAGATGCTGTAGGGAAGGCGCAGTTGACTTACTGGGCACATCATTGACCCAGCCCGAGTTAAGTCGTTCTCCTTTTCAGATTTCCTTCCCTGGAAAGTTCTTTTTCCTTAAGCAATGTTTCTGCTACTGAGTCAGCATCTTGGGCATGCCCATACCAAGGATGTCCTTGTGACAAAGGGCATTTTTCATTGGAAAAGTAAGTCAGACCACTCTAAATTAACATTTTCAATTTATAGATTTTCTGCTTATAAAGCAGTCCTTCAGGGACTTCACTGTTAAATCAATTCTCTAGACTCTCATTTGCCCACTTTCCTTCTAGGAATGTACTAACTAAAAGCCAGGTTTAGAAACAGAAAGAGCCATCCCACCAAAGCACACTCATCTTCATAATGGAAAAAATACTCCTTAGTTGGTAATGCATTCTGGAACTTGAGCTCCCAGGGGGCAGGGATACCATGTGCCCCAAACACTGGAAACATTAACCACGGGCAGTACTTATTCAAGTGATGGTATTAGTACTCACATTTTTGGTTTAAGTCCTTTAGGTTTCTGCTGATGTTTATAGCAATATCTTTCATCTCAAGATACTTCAAGCTTGTTAGCTTATTCATATTTTCCAGGAGTTTATAGTCTTCACTGGTGGCTTTAAAATAACAGAGAATGGGATGCCTTTAGGTTTTATCTGAAGTTACTGGAATACAGAGTTTTAAGTGAAAGGAGTTCAGGAAGGGAATACAGAAGTTCAAGGCCCCAGGTTACTTTCATCTGTAACATTTATACTTAGCTTATAACCTGAATGTCTAAGTAGAAACTAAGGCAGCAATCAATAAAAACTAAGAAAGGTCTAGAAGAGTTTGTGTTATAGTTCGAAAAGAAAATGGTAAACTCATGTCAAAGAGGAAAGGGGAGATAATCTTGGTACTTCTGTAGCATAAAAAAATATAAACTGTGTAGTGGTGGCGCACACCTTTAATTCCAGTGCTTGGGAGGCAGAGGGAGACAAATCTCTGAGTGAGTTCCAGGACAGCCAGTGCTACACAGGAAAACACTGTCTTGAATACATATATTAAAATATCACACACACACACACACACACACACACACACACACACACACACAATTTAGAGGATTTCATCATATTATATAGTATCAACTAGAGATATAAACCTTCTATGTACATATGTGTATGTGTATATTTGGTACCAACTTGTGTGTGTGTGTGTGTGTGTGTGTGTGTGTGTGTGTGTGTGTGTACACGTGTGTACACCGGTATGTTCAGGCTAGAGGGCAATGGGTCTTTCTCAATTACTATCCATCTTATTTCCTTCATATAAGATTTCACTGAAACTGGAGCTCACCAATTTAGCTAGACTTGCCAGGGAGTTCTAGGAGTCCTCCTACTTCTAACTCCCCAGAATTCAGGTTCTCATGCTTGTGAAACAATCAGTCCCTGAACCCAGATGGTGAAAGGAGAGAACTGACTCCCAAAGCTGTTCTCCAACCTCCACACATGAACTATGGCACATGGCTATGTATACATGCATGTGCGTACAGACACAGACACAGACACAGACACACACACACACACACACACACACACTAGTAAATTTTCTTTTCCAAAAGTATTTGTACAAGTAAGAATGAGCAGAGTGGAGAAATAACACTGGCTTAACTTAGTTTTTTAATCACTTAGAAACTTTGGAGCTTTAAGTAATTATCTACAAAAATTATTTAAGGCTGCAAATGTAGCTCACTGGATAAAGCAATAGCTTTGTATATGCAAAGCCCTGGGCTCATAATGAATTGCTCCATCTCCTGACATGTCAGTCTAGGCCCTAAGAGGTCCACCTGAAAGCTCTTCCTTGGCAATCCTGTTCGACATAGCCTTTACCCCCACACGACGCCTCCACTCCCATCACCTGATGCCTCCCCTGCAATGATCAGTCCCTGAGCTCTGGACTCTTATATACGAAGCATCTGAGTGTCTTCAGAAAACCTACCCAAGGGTTTCAGTAACAGTTATAAACAGCCAAGCCAAAACTGAAAGTTTCCCACATAAACATGGTTCCTCTTTTCAGCTTCCTTATTTTGGTTGGCAGTCCTACCCACCCTTAAAACCTCACAAGTATCTGAGAATGCTCGTTACCCACCTCAACAAATCCTGGGAAGTCTACTTCCTTCCTGTGTTCACACCCTACTCTCAATCTTCTTATCTCTTCACTTTGCCTCAGACTCCCATTACTTTCTGAACAGCTGCTCTGTTCCTGTTCTCCTCCACATTTGGTCTTTCACCGCTACCAAATAATAATCTCTCTAAAACGAGGGCCACACACTTGGAAGCCAGCAACAGAATGTGAATGAAGCAATGCAACGGTTTATATAATGCACACAAGGAAGGCATTCACTTCCACAGCGGAGTGTGTTCCCTCTCTGCCCAGCACCCTGTTTGCTAATCGGAAGGGGCTGATAAGGAAAACCGTTTCTAAACTGCAATGAATGAAAGCCAGCAGTAAAAGAACAGAGCTAAATGACAAAGGACACTCAGTCACTAAAGGAGAAGAACAGGCCAGTCGTGAAAACAAATCAAATCATAGTCTTTTTTAAAGCCCGAAAAAATGGCAAGTCTTTAGAATTTGCAGAGAGAACCCACAAATCTAAATTTTGTTACTCGGTTTCTCTTGTTCAAAAATAAATGAATAATCAGGCTGATAAATCAGTGACTTCCACCCACCCCGCCACCCCCCACCCCGCCACTTCTCTATTAAGCCTTTCCTCGTAGATTCTGGTTCACAAACTGAGATCCCAGGCAATTCTGGGGGGGGGGGTAGGTGGGGGCTGTGAATGGCTCAGCTGGTAATGGCACTTGCTACCAAGCCTGCAGATCTGAGTGTGGTACTCCTGACCTCACAAGCAGTCCTATGACCGCTGAGTATGTGTACACACACAAACACAAAGTAAGTGTAACTTTTAAAAACATTCTGGAGAAGTGAAACTGTGTAAGCTCCTATGACGGTGCACATGGCCCAGGCTCTACTTTCTGACTCTACCTCACGCCCAGACCCAGGATGCAGGCACACTGAATTGAACCTAACTATGCTCAAGTCTTCAGACGAACTTTCAGGTCTAATCAAATTGCTTGCTGATTCCAGCTCTTTTACTAACTGTATTGCCCCCCCCTTTTCCATTTCCTTCACAATCATGCTTAAAATACACCTCCCTTGGGGAGGCACTTCTTAACTAATAGTGCAGGATTTTTGTTGTTAGCTGTCGTTACTACATTAGAAGAGGCTTGCGACTTGTGTTTCCAAAGTGGGACCTGAGCTTCCCTGGGGAAAGCGGGGAGGGGGCTCTCTTCCTCCCTTTCAACCACTGACAGAGGCTGCTAAAGCGCCTCTCAGGTTTCTGCCACGCCAAATGCAACTTCACAACCGGGTCAGGCAGGACGGCGTCTCACCTGTCAGTTCCCCAGTCAAGTATGTGGCCATTTTGGAGAACATGTCTCGGCAGAGCTCATTGATGTCAGCTTCGGCGGGCTCCTTTGCTTCCTCGGCTGTCTCCACTGCAGCATCATCTGGCGGGGTGGGGGTGGGGGGTGGAATAGGGGGGAGCGGGTTGGGATGGGAGTGTGTGTGTAAAACGTTCTTGGCCAGACCTAACCCAGCTAGCGCGGCCTCTTCCACGCCCCTCCCGACCTGTGCTCACGCGGTCTGGTCTGGCAGCCTTGGTCCTCCACCCGCCACCTCTCAAGCTCCCCACTTGGCGCTCGCCCTCCTGAAACGCCAACTCAGGGGCCAGACCTTCACCTCAGCGCCCGGCCGCGGCAGGCAGGTGCGCCCGCTCTGCATCCGGACACAGCGCCCCACTAGCCGCTCCTTCTCCATCCGCGCGAGGTAGTACCTCTAGCCGGCTCCTCGCGTCGCGTCGCCGGGACGCCCTCCGCCGCGCCGCCGCCGCCGCCATGCCCGGCCCAACGCCGCTTCCGGTCCTGAAGCGTCTGCGCGTGCGCGCCGCGAGTGCCCCGCCCCGCCCCGCCCCGCCGCGCGCGCTCGCACCCTCCTCGCTTTGCTCTTCTTGACCGAGTCACGCCTCCGATAATTGCCTTTTATCAAAGTGCAAGCGCGAAAGCGAAACTGAAGCTCTGGCAGGCTATTGTGAATCACCCCGCTGCTGAGAATCACCGTGTCTGGTGTTGAAGATGCGTTCATTTCTGCAGCCATACCCTAGAACTGTCTCTTGGCTTGTACCAGCCACAGCCTGTCGTGGGTGGTGGCCCCACAGTGGCCCCATAACTTGTCAGCTGAAGTTATTGGAGACAGGTGCCTCTTCCCAGACACTAGCACCCTGACAAGTTTTACTCACTGAAGAATGGCGGCAGGGAATCCATGTTTTTGGAAATTGTCTCCCACAAGCTTTCAGCCTGGATTCTTGATCCTAAATATTCTCTCCCTTCCCCTTCCCGCAAGCCTTGGATTAATATCGTAACAACTCTCTGAGTCGAGCTTCTTAAACTCCAAGCTAGCCCCTAATGCTGTTTAATTGAAAACACCTTGCTTGAAGCGTCCATCATGGTTGACGCACTGGTTACCTTGATTGCATTTAGTTGTTGCACAAGTCTCTAGGGTTTATAGAGTACTTAACAGGATGTGAGAGCAAGTGTGAGTGAAGGCATTGAATGAGAAGGTGCACTGGGGAGCAACGAAGGTGTGGAGTGCAGGGGGTGGGGTCATGGGAGAGGATGAAGAGGTATGGAAGAATTTTCAGGATACAAGCTCCTGAGCATCCAACATCTTGGTGTAAGAGTTTCTTGTTATTCTTGGTTATCCTCCACCCACCTGTACTTGTGCACACACACACACACACACACACACACACACACACACACACACACACACACACACACACAGATGCCCCTACCCCCAAGCCTTCCTAACCTGACTATTTGAGAACCCATTCTCCCTGGGTGCTTCATCTATAGTAACCATAGTATTTTCCATTTCAAATATTCCTATGAGCCAGGGCTTCTCTTTTACTTAAACTTTTTCTTTCATTTATTTTACATACCGACCACAGTTTCCCCTCCCTCTGGCATCTGCCCCTTCCCATCTATCCCTCTACCCTTTCATTCCTCCTCCATCTCCACTCAGAAAAGGGGCGGGCCTCCCATGGGCTTGAGCAAAGCATGGCACATCAAGTTGAGGCAGGATCGAGCTCTTCCTCTAGCATCAAGGGCTAGGCAAGGTAATCCTGCCTAGGGAACAGGTACCCAAAAGCCAGCTAAGCACCAAGGACAGGTCCTGCTAGGCGCCCTACAAAGAGACATCTACATTAACTGTCACACACATGCAGAGGGCCTAGGTCGAGCAGAGGCTCCCTATCTGTTGGTTCAGAGTCCATTAGCTCCCACAAACTCAGGTCAGCTGTCTCTGTTGGTTCCCCTATCATGATCCCCTGAGCCAGGGCTTCTTACTTCAAGACTCCTGGGACAGCCAAGCTCCTTGACTTTGGCATGGCTCCCACTCCAGTACCTTCCAGAGAGTGCAAGTGAGCATGAGTATCTTACATTTATAGCCTTCTGTCTTCTCTCTAACCCCAGAAGCAAACACAAAGACCTGGTTTTCTAAAGAGTTTTATTGATAGTCACCTTGGAACCCCATGTTGTCCTATGATGAAGAGCCTGAGACCACCACATAAGATTAGTCCAAAGATCAATGAATCCTGATATCACTTCCTTCCTTGATTCCCTTTGGGTTCTGTTTCTGTTTCCAGGTATGAAGTCCCCTCAGTTCCAGGTATTCCATGGAACTTGGGAATTGGAGGATGGGCTCCTCCAGAAGGAGCATTGACTTCACCTTCAAGGGTGTCATTCAACTCCTCAGTTGGAATCTCACCAAACAAGAATCTACTTTCCTCGGGGGCTTTCTTTTGTCTCCATGGGGGAAGAGAAGACCTCAATTATTATATTGATTATAATCTGTTTGGCCCATGGTTCAGGCTTCTTATTAACCAGCACTCTCTTAATTATTAACCCATTTCTATTCATCTGTGTATTTCCACATAGTCTTGGCTTACCAGTGATGCCCAGGTCTCTTACTTCCTCGGCAGCTATATGGTGCCTCTCTGACTCCACCTACTACCATTCTCTATCCCTGTTTGTGTTTCCCACCTGGCTAAATCCTGCCTGTCCACTGGCCGAAACAGCTTTATTTATCAACCAATAAGAGAAACATATTTACAGCATACAGAAGGACATCCCCCATCTCAAGAGTAAGATTTACTGAGAAGTAAGAAGACATATCTATTGCCTACTCTTTGGGCTTCTATCTTTTGAACAATCATGGCTGAGTTCTTTAGGAGAGTCGTTGTGTTCTCTTCCTTTTTCTTGTTTGCTACTGATGTTAATCACTACAGCAGAAGTAAATGCACAGGGAGTGAGAAGCCAGGTAGGAAATGCTACTTTACAGAGGTGTGTGACTACATAGAGAAACACCAAGGGAAATGTCTGAACATGCTACCCAATCACCCACACACAGAAACATTGGCTCAAAATGCCAGACACAGGTGGGACGATACAGCAGCTATCATGAGACATGCAGCTCTAGAAGGGGCGGGAGTGCATACAGAGAAGAGGCTTCTGGGAAGGCATAAAAAGAGGAACTTGCTGTCTGATGTTTTAGGATCCCCCTTTCATTCTCCTGCCTACCCTGGACGCCCAAGGGGGCTGGAGTGATAACTAGGACTGGTTACAGGTTCTTCCAAACAGCTAGCTCCTCCTGTTGGAAGAAAAAGGAATAGCTCATTTGAAGGAGTAATTTTTTTTTTTTTTTGAATCTAACTACAGAGAACCTAGATCGCTATGGACTAATGTTTGTGTCTCCCCCAAAGTCTTATGCTGGCATACTAATCCCCAATGTGACAGTACTAGGAAATGAAGCCTTTGTGGGTGATGAGATCATGAGTGTGGAGCCTTTATGAAGGGGGTTAGTGCCCTTTTTTCCTGCTGCCATATGAGAACATATTAAGAACTGAATTGTCTGTGAAGTAAGAAGGAGGCTTTCACCAGGTCCTGAACCTGCTAGTACACTGGTCTCATACTCTCCTCATCCTCCCAAACTGTAAAAAGTGTATTTCTGTTGTCTATATGCAGTCTGATCTTTGATAGTTTGTTATAACAACTCAAAGAGACTAAAACAAAGGCTCCCCTAAAAGGTCATGGAACTGTATAGGCTGACTTAAGCAACTTCCGGGTCTGCCCTCCACCTCTACTGATCTATGACCACTGTGAGCATTGCTCCCTAGATCTTTTCAGAATGTCTTCTCTAACTGGGAAATCAGATGGATTCCATCTGTAAAGAACTCAGAGGACCCAGCCCTTGGAAGGGTACTCACCATTCCTGGGGAGGGAGCCAGGTCCTCTTTGCTCTCCGGCATCTTCAGCTTTGAGCCCATAGCATCAACCTTGGACACAACTCCTTCCAGAACATGCTCCAGCTGCAGAACTCTCCTTGTGAGCCTGAGAGAGACAAAGGGTGTGTGCAGGGGTATCGTATTAGAGATGACACATTGGTGCTTGTCTGGGTGGGAAGGAGGAAGATGAGGCCCAACTGTGTAGGGAGAATCACAGGGGAACAGAAACGGGATTAGCAAATGGAATTGGGAAGGTATGAAAAGATTCTCAAGAGAAGATATCACAGCCAGCCATCCCTGTGCCCTCTGCCTCCACATACGTGTAGAATTCTTCTCCAGAAACCCAGCCTCCTCCTTTGGCAGCTTCCGTGCCCAATTCACCTCGTGGGCTATATCCAAAGGACTGGCCTAGGTTCTCAATCTCAGCACTGAGGGCCACCTGATTGGGAAGATGGATGTTAGGGGGGATAAGACAAGCTTTATATATTTTTTATTTTAATTTATTTTATGTGCATTGGTGTGAAGGTATCAGATCTCCAGGAACTAGAGTTACAGATGGTTGTGGGTGCTGGGAATTGACCCCAGGACCTCAGGAAGAGCAGCCAGTGCTCTTAACTGCTGAGCCATCTTTCCAGCCCCGAGTTTGAGAAGCTCCTAATCCATCTTCTGCTGTAAATAGGCTCACAATCCTAGCCTTGGGCTCCCTTTCTTGTGGCTGTCCCTCCCTCTCTGATAGCCCTGCCTTTGAATTTTTTGACCTACACGGAATAGGGATGGAGCAGGCATAGTAGGGTCAATTTCAAAATTCCAAGAGAACAAGCACTTCTAGAGGATCATCAGAGATTATCTTGGGGACTGGTCCCTTCTGCAAAGCAATGGTTCTGAAGCTTGGCTGTGTGCTGGAATTGCCTTGGAAATTTTAGAGAGTTTGAGGGTGTTTAAAGGCTCTCTGGAATATTTAATATGCAGATGTTTGAGAACCGCTGTTCTTGAGAGTTGTTTCGCGTTCATGTTTGGGAAGACCTTCACTTGGGTTTAGTTTGGGCATGCTGGGAAGGAGCACAAGTGATGATGTACTTACCCTTCCTCCCCGCCAACCAGTCCTGCTTACCCTCTCCTCTTCCAGACCTTGTCGCATCTGTGCCTGCTCCTTCTCATCCAGAACGCGATTCCCATCCTGATCAAACCTGGTGAAGGCAGCCTTGAGCTCAGATATCTCATTCTCTGCATGCCCCAGTCTAAGGAAAAAATGGTGAAGAAGTTACGGTAATCACTCAGATATGGTCTCCCCGCCCTTTTAGTAGACTCTTTGGTAAGAATCTTGATTTTTGGGTCTTGCTTTCTGGGGAAGAAGAGGATCACACAGGAAAGCTAGAATCTTCAGGGTCTAGTGATTCTACCCACAACACATTCTTTCATTTCTTCTTCCTATCCTGACTCTTGCTGGCTAGGTTAGGCCCTCAGGATCTCATAGAGATTATGACTTTTCTTTGCCTTAGGTAACCTGCTGCCACTATCACAACTCTGGCTTCTCTTCCACTCTCTAACCCTGAAACCCATCCTCTATAAAGAGAAAAATTAGAAAAATTAATATTTTAAAGTTCATGTTTAATACCTGAGCATGGTGGAATATGTCTATAAATCTTAGGTACTAAAAAAAAAAAAACTTAGGTACTTGGGAGGCTGAGGCTAGAGGAGGATCAAATCAAGTTCAAGATGAACCTGGGTACTAAAGTGAAACCAAACTCAAAAATAATAAAATGTAATAGAAAATGCACATCTAAGAGCACCAGTTCCTTGCATTAAAGTCCCCCCTAAGCACCCTATTCCATGGATACAATGGTGATATTCAAGGTCTTTCCCAACATGGATGGCCCTTGGCCATGACCTCGATTCTTCCTATAACTCACCTTCCATTTGGTATCTTAGCAATGCTCAGCTATCACACCAGTCTTCCTCTGCTTGTTCATGTGTAAGCCAGGCATCCTTTAAAACCCTTTCAGTCATCACCTCTTTATGGAAACCTTCCTCTATCTCAAAAAGGATTGATAACTCTTTTTATCCCATGCCTCCCTCTCTTTAAGGTCACTGCTGTTCTTAAACTTAGTCTGTCTTGGCTTATTTGTTTACACAACTTTGAGCTCCTAGGAAACAAAGATTTTTGTCTCATTTAATTTTGTCATCCTCTACTCAAGTCTGATCCACTGATGGTCTTCACAATATATTTGCCCAATATTTTGGATGGGGCATATATAATATTAGGATAATTATACTGTTACATAAGGTATAAGAGTTGTTCAATAAGGTACAGAATATGTATAGAATATGGTCAGAGATCTGTAAAGCCAGGTCTGAAGGTCAGGATTAGAGACCCATGAGTCAAGGTCAGAAGCCCATAAATCAAGACCACAGGCCCATAGACCAAGGCTTATTAACAAAGGATGTATAGTTGAGGGCCACAGATTAGAACAATTTCAAAGAAGGTTGGATCTCCAGATGCTCACTCCCTCAAGGTGTTGGTGAAATCTTCAAACTGGATCTCCGGTTCCCCACCCTTCAGGACTTTCTGCACATCTGAAACCCGTTCCTTTCTCAGGCGCAGCTTTAGTAGGGTCTTCTTGTAGCTCTGAAAGGGAAAGGGAATCAGAAGAAGTCCCCACAGGGTCCCCACCACCATTGCCCCCCACCTCCACCTAACAATCTCAAGCCCCCAGGAACAAGTCAGAGGCACTCAAGAGCACAGATGCCTGCCTGCACCAGTCAAGAACAGATACCATGGCACAGTGCCCCGGACCCAAACCCAGAGAGACACGCTGCTCAAAAACACCAAGGAGTCACCTGTTTCAGGAGGTCAGAGAGCTGTAACTCATCCTTCTGGTTAGCCAGCTCCTCCTTGACCTCTGAGTATGTGTCATTGATGATGGCCAGGAACATGTTCTAAAGGAAAAAGTAGGGACATGAGTTTTTTTTGAAGCAGGATCATTCTATGTAGCCCTGGCAATCCTAGAACTTGCTGTGTAGACCAATGTGGCTTCAAACTCACAGAGATCTGCCTGACTCAGCCTCCCCTGTTGGGATTAAGGGTGTGTACCACCATGCCCAGCTTGTGACCCAGGTTTTCACCTTCAACCCCACTAAAAACACTGAGCCTTCCTAACTTACACCCTACACGTACGTTCTAAAAAGACCAGTGCTCTGCAGTCCACACATGCCTGCCTCTCAAGAGCCTGAAAGTCCTCCTTTTGGCACATTTCTGTTTAAGGGCAGACCATGTGCCCTTATCATCCTGAGGCTCCTCATTCACAAATGCTCCAGCGACCTTTCTAAACACCAAGATATACCAGCATATGCCACGGACCCACACACACACACACACACAAAGGCCCACCAGTTACTGAAGTCGTCTTTTTTTCAATGTACAAATGTGCTCTCTTCTTTACCATTGACCCCAATTCCATGCCTGTGTCTCCATCAGTTAAAAAAGGATACTTTCTGTTTATATTAATAAAAATCACACTCAGGGGCTTTTGGAGAGATGGCTTGGCACTTAAGAGCACTTGTTGCTCTGTTGTGGTATTTTGTTTGTTTTGATAAATACAACTTGCCTGAAGATCAGAGGGTGGAGCTAGCCACTAGTTAACCATAGAGGTCTGGAGGTCTGTACAGACGGGAGACAGGAAGTGATAAGATAGGGCGTAGACAGGATCTCAGCCCTTTTGGGTCTGAGGAGCTGGAGAGGTAAGAGGTGACTGTGGCTGCTTCCTTACTTCTCTGATCTTGCAGATTTTGCCATGATATCTGACTCTGGGTTCTTAATTATTAAGACTAGGATCGAGCATCATTGCTCTTGCAGGTGACCAAAGTTCAGTTCCCAGCACCCACACCATAGCTCACAACCATTTGTAACTCCAGATCTGGGGGATCCAACTCCCCCCTTTTTTATAACCTCTGCAACACCAGGTACACACACAGAGCATATGCATACATGCAAGTAAAACACATAAAATAAATCTCAGATATTTCCCAGTTGGCAAGAAGAGAGAACTACCAGCAAACACTGGCAGTAGAAACCATCATGAATGTCCCCGAGGAAGGGGCCTTTGGGAGAATAGGCACAGAGGCTTCCAGAGGTCTCTCCTTCTTCTCATGAGGTATTTCCCCATTCCCATGCTCTCCTTGGAAGATGAGGAGTTGGTTTTCCTGGAATAGCGTGCAATTTCCTTTATGTTCCCCACACTACCTGGCCATCTGGTATCATTGCTAAATTAACTGGCTCTCAGGAAACTCAGAAGAACCCTACTTCCCCCATGCTTTGAGAAACAGTTATAATCCTAAGTGAGAGGCATGTGGGGTCAAACCCCCAGCTTGAAGGCCTCTAAGTCACCAGCCCTCAGAAGGACCCTCACCAGGAGCACGAAGAAGACAAAGAAGACATAGGTGACGAAGTACACAGGGCCCAGGATTCGGTTGGCATTGTCGATAGCATTGTAGTCAAAGTCGCCAAGGATTATCCGGAACTGAGTGAAACTGAGAGACCAGATCTGGGTTTCACCCAGAGCCTAGTCAAACATTTGCCCCAATTCATACCCCATCTCACTTTCTTAATCACAAACAGACTCCTCACTGCACCTAATGCAATAAAGGCAATATAATAGAAACAAATGGCCAGTAAATCACTTGAGCACAAACCTGAACTTTAGGAGACACTCAGATACTTTAAGCATTGACACACCCATACATATGCCCCTCTTCCCCAAGGTTGCACACACCCTGGGAGCTGGAGAGTGAGGGGCCCAGGGGTGGGGGCAGGGCACACACATGCACTTGACGAAAGTGCTAAAGTTCTCCACTTGGGTCCCAAAAATCAGGTAGCCAAGCTGGGCATAAGCGAAGAAGACAATGAAGAACATGACAGCAAAGCCCAGGATGTCCTTGGCACAGCGAGCCAGTGTGGAGGAGAGCTGGGTCATGGTTTTGTTGAAGCTGATGTACTTGAATATCTGCAAGGGCCGTGGTGAAACAAGGGAAAGAGAAACAGTGAAAAACACAGAACACTCTGCTCCGGGATTGATAGAGGCTCCAGGAGGAACCAAATCAGACAAGGAAAACAAGACCCGTGTGGAGGAAGGTAAGTGAGAGCATTGGGGCAGAGGTGAGAGGCAATTCCCAGGTACCTTGATCCAGGCAAAGAAAACGTTGACAGCATTCATATTGTTGTACTGCGTCTGCCAGAAGGCCAGGAACTCAAAGTCTGCATAAGTGTCTGGCTGCTGCAGGAGCTTTCCCATCAGTCGGTTTACTTCCAGGGTTCGGAATATGTGGAATCCCACAGCCACAATGGAGAGCTGCCACATAGGAATCATGGGGAGTGTCAGAGAATTCAAGGGAATCTCAACGGAAGTTCAAAGATGGGCTCCCAGAGGACAGCCAGGGCAAGAAACATTCTCAGCGGAGATGTTCACTAGCTGAGGTCCAGATGGAGCAGGGTGGGTGGCCAGGGAACAGCTTAAATGGCCTACAGCCCAATAGAAGGTTTGAGAGGAAATAGGAAGGTTGTGAAGAACTATAGAGAAGTGGTACTCAGGAGCATGATGTCTCCCCATTCCTATCACCCCCAAGCCTTGGTCAAAAGAAATAAATGTGAGAGCCAGTGAGATGACTCAGTAGGAAAAGGTACTTTGTGCCAAGCCTGGCCACCTGAGTTTGTTTGATCTCTAGGGCCTGCGTGGTGGAAGGAGAGAACCAACTCTAGGAAACTGTCCTCTGACCTCCCCAAGCACTCTGTGGCACGTGCACACACACACACACACACACACACACACACACACACACACACACACACACGCATCCACACAAATAAATGTAAAAATAAAACAACAAAACAAACGTGTCTTCTTAGTAGGAAGGAGATGACAATGAAGGGACAGAGTATTCAAATAGGAAGGTCAAAAGGTCACATCATGAAACAAAAGGCAGAAGAGATTATTAGTAGATTTGCATGAAGGAAAAAGGAGGGCCTGCTCACAGGTGAGGAGGAGGGGCAAGTCTTCCCAAGGTCTAAGCCAGCGGGCATCAACCTTTCTCTTGGGGAAACTTGGCACAACGCTTCTACTAAGTCAAAAGGAGGGCTTGGGCCTCCAAAAGGAAGAACTTGGACCCCCTATCAAAGCAGAGGTCTCTCCACCCTCCACCCTCCACCCTCCACCCTCTGTCCCAAAGCCCTCACCAAGATGATCAACAGGTCCAGAATGTTCCAGATGCTGCTGAGGTAGTGAAACCGATGCAGGTGGATTTCCAGGATTTCCTCCACCACATAGTAGAAGATGAAGACACAGAAGATGACCTCACAGCCCACGATGAAGAAGTCCCAGTTACTCACGTATCGGATCAACTTAACTGTGCGGATTTGCCAGGATGGGATGGTCCCTCCTGTGGCTGGGAACTCTACCACCAGCCTGTGAGGAAGGTGAGATGGCCAGTGGAGACTTGGCTGGGACAGTTCCTCCTACTCCCCTGGTTCCTCACATCCACCATAGGTTACCAGGTAGGGAAATATCTCAAGCACATCAGATGGACCAGGAGCCAGGGACAGAGAGATGCAATGGGGAAAGGGTGCTTACCTCAGAATACAGAAAAGATTGATGTTGGCATTGTAGACTGAGAAGTCGATGAAGACCACCCGAGTGCCCCTGTCTAGCCATAGCCCCTCCTGAAGACCTCGGAGGACCTCCGCACTGGCTTGTCGGGATCCTGGAAGGTCCAAGTAGTAGCCACCTCCACTATAGCTTGTGAGCCTGCCCCAGTGGGAGGAGCCCCCCAGCTCATTCTGTGAGTGGTATGTCCACCTGGCAAAGGAAAAAGGCCATCTGAGCAAAGAGGTCAGAATCAGGCAAAATGCTCACCCCGTAATGCAATTAAGAATGCCTGGCTCTACAATTCCACATGCATTGTGTATCTCTATATACACACTTACTGCACTATACATGTATATGTGTGCATATATTATATGTGATACATACATAATTTTGTGAGAAACATATTAGACATCTTGTATGTGCTGTCACATATAGTGCCCATAATATCACATACAATAGATGCTTCATATATATCATTTTGTTTGCTGCTAGCAATTGTTTGGGAATTCCAAGATAGTCAGGTATCCAGTGATAGCCCTGAAACTCAAATGTTAGGGTCTTCCTTTTTTCACTAGGTGAAAAGCACTATTGGGTTCAGACTGTGTAATGCAGAGGAAGGAAACACTTGGGCCATAAATACAAAAACCCTTTTCTAGTTCCTGCGGCTCTATAGCTGGCTGGTCAACCCCAGGATTCCTTGTTCTAGCCCACCCTCAGCCTTCCCCACCCCATTTCTATCCCGCTTACTCCTTTCCCTCTTCCCTCCCTCTCTTCATTCCTCATCCATCTTCCATCCCTTGCTGCATCCTGCATCAGGTCCCAGGAGTCAAACTCTCTAACCATAACTTGGGTGCAGCATAAACTTCACTCATGGACCACACACTCCAAGGGACTCTGTAGCATTAGTTCTAATTGGTCTTAATAATAAAAAACCTTGAGTCAGATATAGGGGAAAATGATGAAAGATCAAAGAGATGAATAGCAAGCCATAGCCACACCTTACCTCCTCAACTGCCCAGCAGAAGAGAGACTGAGTCGTCGTCCCCCACCCCTGCCTTATCACTCCTCTCTCTGCCCAGCTATATCACTTCCTGTCTATCTGCACAAACCTCCAGACCTCTATGGTTAACTAGTGGCTAGCTCTACCCTCTAATCTTCAGGCTAGCTTTGTTTATTAGAGTACAAACAAGATATCGTTTCAGGACTCTGCCTTTCAGGAAGGATGGAACTGTCACCTATGGATGGGAACAAATCCAGAAGACATGCCTTTTCTGCTACTGCCTCCTCCACGGCTGAGCAACACACACCAAAGCGTCATTGTCGGGATTTAGGGAGAGGTCTCCAAGTCTCCTAAGGTGTCCACCCTAAAGATTTTTTTTTTAAGTTCCATGGAAGTGCTTCCCACACCCTGGGCTGATGGCAAGTTCAAAGGGGTAGCCCTGCGCTTTTGGCAGGGGCTCACTCACGCTGTGCCATTGAGAGGCCCAAAAGGGAGTTGATCTTCCTTGTCTGGAGAGTAGACGTCATAGCAGTTCAAAATGTCCTCACGGAAGTCCTCATGAACCACACAGGAGTCGTTGCGCACCCGCAGTTGCCGCAACCTCGGGACCCCCAGCAGCAGATTCTCATAGTAGATGAAAGAGTGGGAGCCACGCCCCAGGCTCTGGTTGTTGTACCACTTTGTCCAGTACAAACTGTCCAGGAGTGGGCCCTGAGCAAACTGTACCAGCATCTGGGTTGAGCCTAGTCCAGCCTCCTTCTAACCCCAGTGCATGAACTTTGACCCCATTCCCTGCCCCTCGACTGGCCTCTAGCCTCGATTTTTGGATCCCCACAGCTGATCTTCGAAACTTAAGCAAAATACAGTTGAAAATATTGTATTTTGAGGTTCAGCTTCCCTCCTGACTCAAATGCCAGTCTTACTCTTGCTGGTCAACCCCCACCCGTCAGCCCATCAACACCCCCATCTTTCTTCAGCCTCCACCTGCAACCTAACCCAAGCTGTTAATTCAGCTTTACCCTTTAATTTGCCCTGGTTCCAAACTGACCTCCCTGGACTCTGGCCTGTGTCTCAGACCAGTAAGAAGGAGAAGGAGGGGTAAAGGTAGTGTCATACTCACATCCCAGAAGTCTGCCATGCTGCTGATGGTCCGGAAGGAGACCCCAGAGTCTGATGGGGTATGTAGAAATAGCTCTGACATCACTTTGGTGTAGTAATAAGCACTGGAGCTTGTCATTCCATAGGTCACTAGAACACAACCCGAGAGGCATGTCCTCAAGGCCCATCTCCCCAGAGGAGTCAGGAAAGCCCACTGCCCTGGGGTCAGACATGCACTTCAGTGGGAGCACACCAGACCTTCCCCTTAGCGTTATCTGGGGAGGGTGATGGTGCCACTAGGAGAGCCAGGAGATGCTTTAGGGAAGGGTATGACTGCAAGGTCACCTAGAATAGCTGCGATCCACATGGTAACTCTCTGTTGGCTTTGTCATTCTGGAATCTCACTTTTCTCCCTAAACTCCGATTCACTTCCAGTTCTTCCTTGCCAGAGCCAAAAGACGCCTCCCCTGAGAGATGCTTCCCTTTATTTGTTCTTGATTTTTGCTTCTATATTCTACAGTAAGAATCAGGCCAAGCATATTGCAATGGAGAGGAAACCTCCTGACTTCTGAAAATCATTGGTTCTACAGCCATGGGAGTAGCAGGGAGGCATCACGTGGGCACCAGCATCTGCTGGGAACAGGATTCATTACACTGCAGACAAAGACAATCTAACAGCCTGGTAGTGGTGGCGCACACCTTTAACCCCAGCATTCAGGAGGCAAAGGCAGGCGGATCTCTGTGAGTTCGAGACCAGCCTGGTCTACAAGAGCTAGTTCCAGGACAACCTCCAAAGCAATACAGAGAAACCCTGTCTTGAAAAAACAAGCAAACAAACAAAAACCCCAAAACCAACAATTTAGCCTCTGCTCTGAATAATGGCACCTCACCCAGCCACTCTAATGTGGCACAGACCAGCCCTGTGTGCCAAAAATAGAGAAGCTCTGTGTTTTCTTGCTTAAAGGCAGGGTTTAAAATGTATATAACTCTTATTTCATAGGTTCTCCCTCAATCTGGGCTTGTCTGATGTTTCTTTGGGATTAAATTCAGGTAATGGGTTTGAGGGAGGCATGCCTCACAAGCGATGTTGTGTTCATCACAGTGCATCATGTCAGAAGATACAGGTTGACTATTGATGTCTAACTACTGAAGTCAATTCTGACCCCATAAGATGATGCTTGCTGGGCATTGGTGGTGCATGCCTTTAATCCCAGCCCTTGGGAGGCAGAGGCAAGCAGATCTCTGAGTTCGAGGCTAGCCTGGTCTACAAAGCAAGTTCCAGGGAAGCCGGGCCACAGAGAAACCCTGTCTGAAACAAACATAAAGATGGTGTCTGCTATGATTCTTCAATGTAAAATTATGTTTTTCCTTTTTAGAATTAATATTCATTTTGGGACATAGTTTAACACTACATATATATCTTATTACTTATTCATCTTTCACCTATAAGATTAAAGTATTCATTGATGAATTTTGTCTAATTATTACCAAGATGATTATCAAATGGTGAGTTGGTTTTCCATCAATATTTCTTCCACATGTATTAGCTGATTGTGGTGGTTTGAGTAAAAATGGCCTCTAAAAGTTAATGTATTTGAATATTTAGTCACCAAGGAGTGGAACTATTTGAGAAAGATTAGAAGGGTTAGGAGGTGTGGCCTTGTTGGAGGAATTATGTCACTGAGGGTGGGGTTTGAGGTTTCAAAAGCCCATGCCAGTTTCAATCTCTGTGTGTGTGTGTGTGTGTGTGTGTGTGTATGTCTGTCTGTCTGTCTGTCTGTCTGTCTGTCTGTCTCTCTGTTTCAATTTCTTTCTCTCTATCTGCAGATCAGGATATAACTCTCAGTTATTGCTCCAGCACTATATGCAATGATCTCTACCAGGACAATAATGGACTAAACCTCTGAAACTGTAAGCAAGTTCCCCATTAAACGCTTCCCTTCGTAAGAGTTGCCTTCATTATGGTGTCTCTACACAGCAATAGAATAGTGACTAAGATGCTGGTGTTCTTTTCAGGAAGAGATTTTGTTTATTAGTTTGCATTTATGAATGCTTGGCTTTCCCCCCCCTTGTGGGTTCTAATTTGACATTATTATTTAGCTTCTTACTCGGTGTTTTTGTTTGTTTTGTTTTTCAGACAGGGTCTATGTCATTCTGGCTGCCATGGAGCTTGCTATGCTGACCAGGCTGGCCTTGAACTCACAGAGATCTACCAGCCTCTGCCTCCTAAATGCTAGGATGAAAGACATGTCTGGCTGGGTTTTGTGGGGGTTTTGTTTGTTTGTTTAACAAGGTGAAGGACTAAAAAGAATATGTAATACAAGTTTTTGAAATGGATCCTGAGTCATATTCTCTGTTTTGCTGTAACAGCTATTAGTAAAATAGTTGGTGAAATTGTAATAGGGTTTGTTCATTAAATGACAGTACCAGATCAATGAAAATATCCTAATTTTAACAAGAGAATATTCACCATCTTAAGAAAATACACATTAAGGTATTTGGGAATAATGAGATTTTACACCATTATGTCTTCAAATTTATTTTCAAAGGACAGTGGGGGAGGACAGGGCTATGTAGCATCTTCGTGTTTGAGTAGCTAGGTGAAATGTATGAATTCTTTATATATTTGTTATAATTTTCTGTGTGTGTATAATTATGTTCAAATTTTAAAGTAGGATTTCTCAGCCTCTTGGGAGCAATTCCTTTACATTTTTTTCTTTTTCAATGGAACTCAGATAATAATATCTGGCAAAGTAGACTTTAAACCAAAATTAATCAGAAGAGATAAAGAAGGTTGCTTTATATTGATTAATGAAATAGTTCATTAAGAGGCTATAACAATTCTAAATACATATGCATCAAATATTGGGCACCCTATTTCATAAAACAAACGACTGCAAAAGCATAGATTGGCCTCAACACAACGAAGTGTATAGCAAAAACAATGATTAAATGAGCCAGGAGGGAAGTGTGTGTTGGCTGTACATCTGATAGAATACGAATATCCAGAGTACACAAAGAATTTTAAAAATCAAATAGGGAAACAATCTAATCAATGAATGTGCAAATGCAATGAACAAACAGTTCTTGAAAGATGAAGTACAAATGACTGATAAACATATAAAAATATCCTACATCTTTAGCATCAGGGAAATGCTAATCAAAAGATGATGTTCCATCACACTCTAGTCTGAATGTCCTTCATTAAGGAAACAACAACAATAAATGCTGACAAAGAATGAAAGTGGAGAGGGAACCCTTATACACGGCTAATGGGAGTACAAATTAGTCCATCTACCATGGAAATCAGCATAGAGGTTCCTCATACGATTAAAACTACAACTACAATGTGATCAGGCTGCACCATGCCTAGGAATGTCCCAAAAGGGATCCAAGCCAGCATAACATAGAGTCACCTTCAGATCCGTGTTTATTTTCTCCCTATTCCATACCAAGTTACATGTCACCCTATGCGTCCATCAACAGATGAATATTTAAAGAAAATACAGCACATATACAATAAAGTCAGCTGTAAAAATGAAATTACGCGGTCTGTAGGAAATTTGATGGGGTTGGGGATCATTATACTTAGCAAAGTAAGCTAGACCCAGAAAAAAAACAAATATTTTCTCTCTTATGTGTATCCTAGCTTGATTTTACACACACACACACACAGACACATACACACACACACACACACACAGACACACACACACACACACACACACACACAGACACACACACACACACACACACACGCATGCACGCACGCACGCACGCACACATGCACACGGGGAGGGGGTAAAAGGGGAGAGGAACGGAAGAGTGAGAGTGGGTAAAGGGGGAGTCTGTTGAGGAGTGAGTACAATCAAAGTCTTTGATATACTTGAATGAATGTATCTTTATCAGTTGGGAAAACGTTTCAATGAGTAAAGGTACTTGGAACCAAGCCTAATGTCATGAGTTCAATTCCCATGACCCACATAGGAGACAGAGAGAGCCAACTCCCACAAGCTGTCCTCTGACTTACACATACATGCTGTGGCATGTGTAGACATGCACATACACATAAATAAATAAGTACATGTGAGAAAAAATGAAAAAGAAACATGCCACCATTAAAAAATTTTTATTTTTCTGATCTTGGACCATATTTTTCTTTTATACTCAATTTAGGAAGAGAAGGATTTGGGTGAACTAGAGCTTGTCTAGAATCATCCCTGGTTATAGGCACAGAACAGACATCATAGTTCACCATTGAGGGCCATCAGCAAAGAAGAAAGCATTGGCCCTCTGCATTATCCCATCCTACTCTATTAACAATGCCTAAGACAGGCTTCACTACTAGTTGTGTCTGAGATTACCCATCCTCAGTATGTGGAGGAAGACAGGCAGTGTTCTGAGATGGGCCGCTGAGAGCCCACCGAACATCACCTCACAGAACTGATGGTCATTGGACTTTCCCTGCTGACTTTGCACTAAATTGTTACACTGATGAGCAGCCACCAGATGTTACTCTTTGCTCTGGCCTTCCCTAGACTAATTACAGATCAGAACTACTGTAGCTCTGAATTGCTTGCCAGCTATTTATCGCAGCATATCTTCAGTCTGTTTTCTTGCTTGCTTGCTTGCTTGTGTTGATGCAGTCTCTTGTAGCTCAAGCTGGCATTGGACTTGTATATAGCTGAGGCTGATCTAGAAATTAGGAACTCCTGCCTCCACCTCCCAAGTGCCATGATTATAGCCATACATCAACATCTGGGAGTCTGCTTCTGTTTTTGTTTTTTCAGTGCTGAGACTTGAACCCAAGGTCTTGAGTATGCTAGGCAATAATCTACTATTGAGCTACAGGCCCAGCCCCATAACTTCTGATTATTATCCAAGACAATAAAAACTGGTTTCAAAGAAAAATGTCTTCACCTGGTCAGATGCTTGTTAACACACAGACATACAGTATCCATTCTCCTTTGCAACTCTTTAATTAAGTTCATATGAGTAAAAAGGACCAAGATAGAACCTTAAAATCTTTCTAGATTAAAGCCCAGGTTCCATCTCCTCACCCAAATGCTCTGAGTTCCTGGAGCTGGGGAGATGGCTTGGGCTTTAGAGCATTGATTTCCCTCTCAGATAACACAGGTTCAATTCTCAGCATCCACATGGTGCCTCACCACTTCAGTTCCAGGGATTCAAATGCCCATTCTGACCTCTGAGGGCACCAGGCATACATACATGTGTCATATGCATACACACATGCAATCAAAATACTCAAACACAAATGCTCTATATTTCTTGTTAATTTTTATTTATGAACATTGTATACTTTGGACAAAAATATACCTTACGATAGGAATAGTGAAATGTTACACTTTGGTTACTCTCAAATACTAATGTGTGTGTTTGTGTAGAGGGAGGGAAAGAAAGAGAGAGAGAGAATATGATACAATGAATAAGAGGTGTTTTCTCTTACCACTTAGTGAAGCCAAACTGTTTCAAATACCATTGATTTCGACGTAGTGTATCATCAACCCAGATTATTATAAAGATGCTTTCCATATTAATTAGAAAACAGTATTTAAAGTTTAACATTGTGCAAAATACTTTGCTAGGTGTCATGATTTTTAACCTCAGAAAAATTCTATTGAGGAAGGTACATTCCAGAATAATACCTTTTATTAAGTTATAGAATATAAAGGCAACATATTCCAGGTGTGTGGGGTACAATAGGTGCTTTCTAAGCACCTAAGTAGCTCTACTTACCCTGACTGTATGTCCCCAGGGACAAGGTCTTTATTTCATTCATTTTTCACAGTACGTGGGTTGGGTTTGTGGGTTTGTTTGCTTGGTATGTGTGAGAGAGGGGGGGAGGGAGGGCGGGGTATCTCACTATGTAGCTCTGGAACTCACTGTGTAGATTGGGCTGGCCTCAAACTTGAAGCCTCTTGAACCTCCCAAGTGCTGGGGTTAAAGGCTTGTATCACCATACCCAGCTAGAACTCAGTATTTACCAGGTTCTGAGTCACTGTGCTGGACCAACAGTGGAAGAGGGGTTATTTTATTTTTATTTATTTATTTATTTATTTATTTATTTATTTATGGTTTTTCAAGACAGGGTTTCTCTGTGTAGCTTTGGAGCCTATCCTGGCACTCGCTCTGGAGACCAGGCTGGCCTCGAACTCATAGAGTTCCACCTGCCTCTGCCTCCCCAGTGCTGGGATTAAAGGCGTGCGCCACCAATGCCCGGCTCTATTTTATTATTTTTAATTGTGTGTATCTGTGTGTGCCTGTTGTAGGTGTATATGCAGGTGCCCATGGAGCCAAAGGAGTTGTATCCCTTGGAATTGAAGGTATAGGTGGTTATAAGCCACTTGATGTAGGTGCTGGGAATTGAACTCTGGTCCTCTAGAAGAACAATCTCTTTAGGCTCCCAGGGAAGAGTTTTTTTAAAAAAACACCAAAATACAGAGTGAAATGAAGTGAATCATTTTCAAACTGTATTTGACTCATGAACAGTGTAATCAAAATAGTTGAAGATAACTTTTGCTTAGTAGCTTTGAAAAGAACCTGGAATTCCTTAGTTTAAAAGAGAACAGTAATTCGTTCAAGACTTGGGAAAGATCAGTGAAGCCAGACCTTGGCTCACCTAACAGGAATTTCAGTTGACCGGCAGCATTGCAGTGTGAGGTCAGTCTCGTGGTCATTCATTCAGAAAATTGAATGGAGACTTGGGCTGTTGCTGAGTGGCAGTCACCTGTCTAAGGTGAACCAGGCCTGGGTTCAATGCCCAGGTTCTTCAAGGACTTGAAAGGAAGCACAGTTTTAAAGGTAAACATTAAATTTGGAGGCTGCTATGTTCTGAACCCCGAAGGAAGATCAGAGAAGCCCAGAGTTGCTCCAAGGGACAGTGATTTTAGTGCCGGTCACTTTTGGTCCCTCCATATCATACCTGCAAGCAACCTGTAGTATGTGACATACGGAAATCTTGTTACAGGGCATACTGCTGTAGCACTGTGTGGCACTCAGCATGTGTGCTTTTAATAAGTCCCACTGGACCATCGATGCTATAGGTTCAGGGGCCACATGTGGAGAACCATTGCTGTTGCAATCAGGTGGTCAGTCACATTTGTCCTTTGTGGAGACATCTAGAGGCCATGGATTTCCCCTTCATCCATTTCAGTGAGCTTTAAGGTTAGGGATGGAAAGGAATTATACCTTTCCCGGAGCTCTTAAACCCTTCCTGGAATTTGAAGAGCATTTTCCCCAGAGGGAAATCACAGAGTTCATTGACCATCTGAACCAGTAGATGTCACCGCAGAGCATCACATCCTCGGGGCCACTGGGGTGGAAGAATATTGAAAACAATATGTTGGTTTTTCTTAGTGTCTCTCCATTGCCTCCATCAGTTTCTATCCAGGTAATATAAATAAATCCCAAGTAGATGTTCCTATGAAGAAGCAGCTGGTCTACCTGGAGCACCTGGCTCAGAGGTTTCTGACAAGGACTCAGCAGGTCCATCTCATCATCATCCTTTTCTATCTAAGAAATGACCAGAGTGCTCATTTCTGCCTATGCACACCAATTCTGTGTGCTACTTGGGCTGTGCACTTGACATACTCTTTCTCTTCGTTTGACAACAAACTACATGGTGAGTGCCAAGATAATCTCCATTTTCCAGCCTCTAGAGAGGTTGTCCCTTGCCTCGGGTAAAAAATTGATAAACTCAAGATTCAAACACAACCTTCCTGCCTCCATCATAGGCTGATTAGTAGCTGCTCTGAGAACTGAACTACATTCAAGAGTAAATTGATGAGGCAAAAACTCTGGCTCCATAAGGCAACCCTTCTAAGCCACCACTGTCTTTTCATAGGAAATGGTCAGTGTTCCAAACACTCCTTTCACTCCCAAGAGTGTCAGCAAAGGGCTGTCTGCTGCCCCACCTGCTCTGGGTGGAACTGGCCTTCCTGTTCCTTCGGGATCTGGTGAAGGAGCGCATTGCTCTATGTGTCTCAGATGGTGACATTAGGCCAGGGAATGGGAGCAGGCACAATTGTACTCAGAGTGCTGAATGCCAGTGTGTCAGTTTACTTTCTATAGCAGCAATCCAGGCAAGCTTTAGGGACTAGATAATGACTTCATGAGATGCTATGGAAAGATCAGGGACCAGGAGAAGGAATTAGAGTTCAACACCAAGAATAGATAACATCTTCCTCTTCCTCCTCTTCTTGACTGTGATGCATGATAATGTTTCATTTCCATGGCCTCAGGCCAAATTCACAGTTTCCCAAGCATAGTTATAAAATAATCACCTTGATTGATAATTGGTATCACCCAAGCTTAGTATACATTATCCACCACAAGACTTACATCTCCATTTCATGCAGATAAACTAAGGTCAAGAATTCTGTTAATAGGACTGGAGGGAAGGCTCAGGGGTTAAGAGCACCGGCTGCTCTTCCACAGGTCCTGCGTTCAATTCCCAGCAAACACATGATGGCTCACAACCATCTGTAATGATATCTGGTGCCCACTTCTGGCTTGCAGTGATACATACAGGCAGAACACTGTATATATAATAAGTAAATAAACCTTTAAAAAAAGAAGAATGTTATTAATAGTGAGTTGCAGGATAGCTAGAGCTACATAGAGAGATACTGCCTTAAGAAACAGAAAACAAAACAAAACAAAACAAAACACAAAATGTAGATAAATCACTCCTTCAAAGATCACAGAACAAACAAGCAGAACAGACATTCAGATTCATGTCTTCCTTACAGAAAAGACAAGGATTTTTCCACCATTCCTCACTAGACAACTGGACCACTCTACCTCTCTAAATCTGACTGGGTACTCTAATTCTCCTTCTAAAACTCAATCCTGGGGGAGGAGATGGATCTGGGAGGAGTTGGAGGAGGCAATAAATAAGGTCAAAACTCATCACATGAAATTCTCAAATATCTCCTTAAAAGAATCAATTCAAACACCTAGGATTGTGCAAGTTTGTAAGGTTCCTATGGGCAAACTTGAGAGTTCAGCAACTGAGTCAGCAAAGAAGTTGCAAAGACAAATAGTAAACTCACAAGTTCACTGCCTGAAAAGGAGCTTTAGATCAATCAAGACATTCTTAACTTTACTAATGGGACCCTGCTGACCAAACTAACTGTGGGCGAAATTCTAGGACATGCCCACTCTTCATCCTGAACACTCCCAAGCTTCTTTAAATAAGTAAAGCCAGATCTTTAGAATACAAAAAGATATATATATATATATATATATATATATATATATATATAGAGAGAGAGAGAGAGAGAGAGAGAGTGTATTAAACATGGATTAAGGAAGACAATTGTAAGAAAAGTACCTCCAATTTTTAACTTTTAAGATCAATTTTATAGTCTGTGTGCTGCATATAAAAATGGCTAATACCAACTCTCCTGAGGTTTACATCTTGTTGTTAATTGGAGTACTTCTCTTTTTATTTCTTTACTCAACAATAAAAACTAGGTAAAATGTTTGTGTTTTCTTCCTTACTTTGACTGCCCGGGAGCCTCAGGCTTTGTTTTCATCAACAATCATTATTTATTGTAAGCTTTCTGGCACAAGTTCTCTTCCTCTCTTATCTTCTCCTAGTTCTTATGCTATGCCCTTTATTATAGTTCTGGTGGGTTATATTTTACTATAGCTGTGTTTTTTAATGTATTTATGCATGCCCATCTATGTCCTTTTTAGATAAAGAAGTCTGAGTGTTGAAATCATCATTAATCATCATCATTGGGAACTTGGTAATAACCTGTATTTACCCACTCCTGTGCATGCTTGGAGAATGGACAGTCTAGTCCTTTCTTTTGACTAGAGCAACAGCACAGTGACTTTTGCTTCTCTTTCCTAGGAACTGCCACATAGGCCACCAAGTGCTGAAGAGTGCCTTCTTGCCCCTATTTGTGACTGAGTGGAACATAGCTGTGCCTCTCTAGCCTGCCTCTCCTTGGGCAGGATCAGGGTTCGTTCCCTGCACTAACTGACAAGACCATTGGAGAGCTAGGTCACTTCTGGCAGTAAATGTATAGATAGATCTTTTATGAACCTATTTTACTCCTGTGTCAGAAACTGGGTGTTTGAGGCTGGGGAGATGGCTTAGCAGGTTAAAAGTGCTTGCTGTGAAAGCCCGATGATACTCGCCACCTCCTGGGACCAGGCAAGACTTCCAGTAGAAAGAGTGGGAAAACAACCAGCCACGTAAGGCTTGACCTACAGTCTGTCCTGCCTATGTGATATGCTGGGGTAAGAGTGGCCTGGATATTAGAAAATTTATTTACCATTTATTAAGGCCCTCTGCATATATGTTACAGTTGTATAGCTTGGTCTTCTCATGGGACTCCTAACAGTGGGAGCAGGGACTGTCTCTGACCCTATTCATCATACTGAGACACCTTTCCCAGTCTTAATACATGGGAGTCTGGAGGCCCACAGAAGTGGCTCCACTCCACCTTGCCTTAAGGTCAGAGAGTTTGAGCCTATGATTACTCCTGCAAGGTTAAATCTTAGGATGTTTGACCTAAGGTGTGGCTACTCTTAGGTGTGGTCAATGGATGTCTTACCTAAACAATGGGATATCTGGTTTAGAGTACAGTTACTTGATGTTTGGGGTATTAAGGAGGTGATTACATTTGTTTGTTCCTTGTATCGTGGTAAAGAAGTCTTTTGCCTTCCCCCCTTTTGATTGGGGTATATAAGAACTTGGAGTATTAAACTTGTGGCTGATCACAGTACTTACTGGGTGCTCTCCTGACTCTATCTTCTGTTTCTTGTCTATTTCTTTCCTCAATTCACACTCTTCCTTTCACGCACAGACCGGACAAGTCTGCTGGACCTGACAACATTACAAGACTTTCATTGTATTTAAGTATGATAAATATTTAGTTAGGTTTTAGGCAGCAGAACGGGAGTGAAGGGACAGGCTTCTACTTACAACTTGTGTTGCATGTCACAGAAGTGAAGGACATGTGTCCCTCTCTAGTTTCCTGCTTCCTGTGAGCCAGGCTATGTCTTGCTTATGAAGGGACCAGATCCCCATTTTAGTAGCTGCAACAGCCTAGCACATGCTTGCCTGACCTTGCCTTGGTCACTAGGAGGTCAGATGCCTGCCTCGTGGCAAGGAACCAATCAGAAGTTAGCTGGTGGTGCTATGCTTTACGGCTCTGGGTGTGCTTTACAGACAAGTGTGCAGCAATGACATGCAGAGCATAGCAACCACCCTGAGTGGGCCTATGTGCTGGAGGTGTAAGACCCCCGGAAAGCTCAGGCTTCCAGGATCTTAGCCCAGGACCTCGGCCACCCCAATCACAGAATGGAGGCGAAAGCTTGATGCAAATTGCATGAGGCTTTATTGTAGTTTAATGAGCTAACCCCATGTTAGCTCGGGTCTTTGATCTACCCATCATGTCGGATGGCTAGCAAAGAGTTTGAAGCCACTTCGTACAGATCTTTATAGGGCAGCATAAGGGGAGTGTCTAGGGGTATGCACAGGTTCAGGATTGGTGTGCCTCCAGGCTTGGAGGGTTTGCCCTGTGTTGATTGGTCAACTGGATGTTATGGCCCATAGGCCCTCCCAGGGCGATTGCTATGCTCTGCTCGTCATTGCTGTGCGCTTGTCCGTAAAGCACATCCAGAGCCGTAAAGCATAGCACCACCAGCTAACTTCTGATTGGTTCCTTGCCACGAGGCAGGCATCTGACCTCTAAGTGACCATGGCAAGGTTATGGCAAGCACGTGTTCGGCTGTTATGGCTGCCAAAATGGGGAGCCGGTCCCTTCAGAGGCACACCAATCCTGAGCCTGTGTGTACCCCTAGACACTCCCCTTACACTGCCCTATAAGATCTCTATGCCGTGGCTTCGCCGAATCTTTCCTAGCCATCCGCCATGGCGGGTGGATGAAAGACCTGAGATAAAATGGGGTTAGCTTGTTAAACAACTACAATAAAGCCTCATGCTGTTTGCATCAAGCTTTCGCCTCCATTCTGTGATTGGGGTGGCTGCAGTCCTGGGCTGAGATCCTGGAGGCCTCCGGGGGTCTTTCACATATTCATAGCCTACATCTTTAGTGGCTAATACTTCATGATCCGACAAATAACACACCTGGGCAGAGAGCCCACTCTGTTAGAACAAACAAGCAGGCAGATGGCAGTGACTGGGCCTCCCTGACAATGCTTCTCAGACTTAAATGGCTATTGGCCTCTGAAACCTGCAAGACTCCCAGGTTTTTCCCACATCTTTGTCCCCCATATTTTGTCGTGGTTCTGATCTGTTTTCCTCTGTAGCACCCATTACAATGGATGTCACTGTTGATTACAAGTCAGAGTCCTTTGTTCCCTAAAGGCAAATGTGTCTGGTATATTTCACATCCCTTAGCACCCATCCTAGGGCCTAGTACATAATAAAACTTCATTGTTGTTTGAGTGAATGAGTGTGTGGATGGCCAGGGTCTCATTATTATCTCATCAGCTTCCCCCTCCAGACTATGAGGTACTCTCATCTGACTGACAGGCTGGGGATGTAGCTTGGTGGCAGAGCATATGCTAAGCAAGCATAAGGCCCTGGGTTTAATCCCTAGCATAAAAAAGAAGATGATAAATACAATGCATGCAGACATGAATAGCATTTGTACTTACAACTAATATATTCTCTAAAAATAAAACCCAATTTTTTAAAAATATAATTCATTCATTTTTATTTTATGTGCATTGGTGTTTTGCCTGCATGCTTGTCTGTGTGAGGGTATCAGATCTTGGAGTTATAGACATTTGTGAGCTGCCATGTGGGTGCTGGGAATGACCGCAGGTCCTCTGGAAAAGTAGCAGGTGCTTCTATACACTGAGTCATCTCTCCAGCCCAAAACCATTTTTTTTTTTTTACTGACAACTACAGCATTATGTTAGAATTTACGTGTCCCTGAGTGTTGATGAGTAGAAGCTTGCTCAAGTCTCATGTCAGCTTTTGTGGCCAACGTGTCACAATCTGTTGCTTTGGCTGAGGTAGAAGAAAGCATGACCTTACACAATTATGTCATTGGGTAAGAGAAGCCCTTGTACTCTACCTGAAAGGGTCATAGGAAGCCTCAGGCTCCTCTAAACACACCTTTAAGAACTGTTGCCCTATCCCTTATTTCTGGGGCCAGAACCTCCACCCAGGCCTGGGACATCACCGGAGCCCTACAGCGGCTGCCACCACCCTGGTTTGTTATTAGAACACCTGGTTTGTTATTAGAACTCCTTACCTGCGAACCTCATTTCATAGTCTCAAAGATCTTTCTACAGACTAACTCCCAACAGCCTGCCATTCACACTGATGACTCCATCTTAGCCATTGCTAGAATCCAGCCAAGACTGTGGCCAAGGCCAAGGTGCCCGCAGAAGGCACCTTTCTCCCCCTTGCATCCCAAAGTAAGCTCCAGACCAAGAGCCTGCCGCTGTGACTCCCGAGGTGCCCAGATTTCTCTTTCTGGAATGAGGTTGACAGACTTCAGTATCAAAGGGTGCCTGTCTTCCTTAGGGTTTCTGTCGCTGTGATGAAACACACAGCAACCAAAAGCACCTTGGGGAGGAAGGGTTTGTTTCATTCTACAGCTTGTGGTCCATCATACAGGGAAGTCAGGGCAGGAACTCGAGGCAGAAAAGGAGGGAGGAGCCTGTGTAAAGACCAAGAAGCATACTGTTTACTGGCTTGCTTCTTATGACTTGTTTAGCCTGCTTTCTTACAGCACCCGGGACCACCACCCAGGTGTGGCACCCCTTACAGTGAGCTGGGCCTTTCTACATCAATAATCAATTCAGAAAATGTACCCCAGTCTTTCTCACAGGCCAGTCTAACTGGAGCATTTTGTTCCTTGAGGTTCCTGCTTCCCAAACAACTCTAGAATGTGTCGAGCTGACATAAAATAGTCAGCACACCACCCCAACACCCTACAACTCTACCACCACCTCACCACCCTACCGATGCTGTCACATGTCCCTTTTTACCCCGTTCCCTGCTGCTTGCTGGGAAATCAGAGACAGCCTGGCTGCAGACTCCCCAAAGGTCTATAAGACGCTATCCCTACTCTGCCTCGTGGGCCTGAATTCATCAGAGTCCCTGCCATGCTGTCCACTTATGGCACTGAGGCCTGAACTCTCCTCAGAGCCTCCACCATGCAACTGTCTGTCTGTCCATAATGTTAATAACTCTTCTAGTAAACCTCTGGGGGATTTTTAGAACTTTTAAAAAATTTTATGTGTATGGATGTTTTCTCTAAGCACCACGTGCATTCAAGTGAGTGTGTGCTGGGCCCCACATTGAGGGGCCATCTGTCTGGTCCCACCAGCTAGTCCAGTCTGTGCTTAGAAGGAGAAGTATGGATTGAGGAAAGAATTAGACAAGAGATAGAATTGGATGGGCACCTAGTGAACACTGGGATCAGCCCCAAGTTTAATACTCAAAGCTCTTATGTACCCCAATTAAAAGGGGGGAAAGCAAGACTTCCTTACCAAGACACAAAGAACAAACAAGTGTATTTACCTCCTTAACACCCAAAACACAAGTAACCACACCCTAAACCAAATATCCTGTTGTCAAGGCAAGACAAACAATAGCCACATCTTAGGCCAAACATACTGTGGATTTAACCTTGAAGGGGCGACAATAGGTTTGAACTCTCTAACCTGAAGTCAAGATGGAATGGAACCATTTCTGTTGGCCCTGACATGTGTGGAGATCAGAAGAGGGAATCAGAAACCATGGAGCTGGAGCTCCTGGCAGTGGTGAGCTGTGTGGTGTGGGAGCTGGGAGCTGAACCTGGGTGCTCTGGAAGATCAGCCAGTGCTCCAAACCACTGAGACATCTTTCCATCTCTAATAAACCATTTTTTACTCCAAAAGATAATCTGCCTCAGTGTCCCTCTTGAACCTTAAACCCCAGACCTTTCACTCATGACCAAAGTTCTCTGTGAGTTGTGTTATTCAGTTTCCTGCTTAGCATCATTTGGCAGGGTAGAGGCAGAGCAAGCACTCGCACTAGTGTTGTCTGATACTAGCAACCTCTTTTCTTTCTGACCCCTACACCAGCAGGGCCAGAGCCTCATCTCACCTACAGCAAGCCTGACTATGGAGATTTCAGTACCTGCCTGACTTGTGCCTTAATATAGACTGGTAGCTGATATTGGTTGAGAGCCTAAGACAGACACTCAGCATCTCTTTGTCTTGTACCAATTTCAGATAGGCAGACATCAGTCTTGCTTGAGTAGGAGATCAAGGCTCAGTATCCTAACCTATATGGCTAGTAACTGGTAGCACCATTATTCCTTGAATGAGGTGGCCCTATGAGGCCACTGTAACAGCCACACAGGGGCTCACCTACAGAACCTAGCCGCATCTCCCACACATATTTTATTTCTTTCATCATCAATTCTAGCAATATGCAGTTAAGAAAGACAGTTTTCCTTAATATCTTGAGGATGCAAGATTCTACCAGAACCTTGATTCCCACTGAAAGAAAGCAGAGTGATGGATTGGTGAAATGGCTCAGCAAGTAAAAGTGATTGCTGCTAAGCCTGACAACCTGAGTTTGGTCCCTAGAACACACATGATGGAAGGAGAGAACTTACTCTGACAGGTTGTCCTCTTCTCCTCACAGGTGCCCCCAGATAGATAGATAGATAGATAGATAGATAGATAATAGATAGATTTTTAAAAGCAGAATGAGGAGAGGCAGACACACTTCTCTACAGCCAGCAGTGACAAGGGACAGTCAATCCACATTTATTGATGGGTAGACGTGAGACATGAAAGGCTGAGGTCCATATGCTTCTCCCCAACTCCATGGTGACCAGACCCAATCTAGGTCACGGCTCAGAGACTCTCCTACATAGGGACAGTCCCAGGTGCACCTCTGAGATAACACAAATGTTTCCTAAAACAAACAGCCATTGTTTCTATACAAAGACCTTTAGTGTTTCCTCCATCAACAAAGGCCACAGCCATTCTTCCAAGAAGACAATGGGCTGGAAGCTCATTCATAAATATCTTGATGGGAGGTGGGGAGGCGGAGGGAGGGGCAGGACCATCCACTCCCCTGTACCTCTCTGCTGGACAAGATGGACTCCACTAATATGAGCCTTTCTGAATGGCCAGTTATTCCTGTACTATTCATAATGACAAGAATGACATTTCCCTGATAGTTTGGCATAGGAATAATGATATCTATCCCTTACAAAACTGCAGTCATGGTCAAGTGAGGTCATAGGTGTGAATGCTCTTTGTCTGAGTTTCTAGGACTACATAATGACATTATGAGGAGATTGGTGGCTCTCCTTTTTTGCCTGACTAAAGAAGATAGCTCTGTGTTAGCCAAATGAGTCACCAGATAGTCATCAAGTTGCTAGAGCAAAACGTAAGGGAGAGGGCATTGGGTCAGCATGGCTGCCTGCAGCCGCTAGCTCACTGGGGCTCATCCTGGGCCGACTCCTATGCAGGCAATGTCCAGCTCCATAGGCTATGCTTCCCACTCTCAGAGTTCCAGTTTCCAAAATGAAGGCCCTAGTAGGTTCCCACCACAGATCTAACAATTCTTTATTCCTAAAATCCCCCTCTCCTCCCAGCAAAGTCTGTCTTATGCAACTTGTACAAAATGGGTATGAATCACAAAGTAGACGTAAGAAAACTGTCTATAGCCCATTATGAATCAAAGACAAGAAAATTAAGGCAAGATCATTGTGTCATTTTATACCTACTTAATACTAAAAATTATTAGTGAGAACATGCAGTTTTGATGGAGTCTTATACTGGTGTGATCTTATAGCCGTAGCGCTGTAATAAATATGTATAAAACTAACAGAGGCCAACAGCAACACACAGCACCAAGAAGATAGCCCTATCTTTGGGCTTAATCTCCTCAGAAAATGCCCAAGCAACAAATTTAACAAAATCAAGAGAAGGCAATGGGTATGGATATACTTATCCATAATACATACTCAAGTAATAAAGAGAAAATTTAAATTAACTGTGATGTAACTATAATCATAAAAATTAAAATGTATCTACTACTTAGAGAGTATTGCTGATGTAATTATATATGAAAGTGTAGAATGTATATATATATATATATATATATTGTTTATTTATTATGTATGCAACATTCTGCTTCCATATATATCTGCACACCAGAAGAGGGCACCAGATCTCATAATGGATGTCTGTGAGCCACCATGTGGTTGCTGGGAATTAAACTCAGGACCTCTGGAAGAGCAGTCAGTGATCTTAACCTCTGAGCCATCTCTCCAGCCCTTAGAATGTATATATAATGTTGGTAGTATAAACATTCTTTTAAATGCCTTTGGACAGGATGGAGGTGAATTATAAATAAAAATGTTCTTTGGCGACTTTACCTCGTGTTTTAAGTATAACAATAGAAGAATTGTAGATAGCAGCATTCTCTTAAGACTTTACTTCTGCTTGGGTGGGGAAGGCAGTTGATTCCAACTAGATGACGATGGGAAAGTGCTTGGTCATGAGAAACAACACTTCCTAATCACTGAGCTAGGGTGTGGACAGATGTCCACAAAGTAACATTTGCATGAAGTACCCAGGGTACTCATTAAAAATATCAACCTTGGAGAAGGCCCAACGGCTGCTGAACTGGCTTCCTGCTTCCTCCTCTCACTTCCTGTCCCCAGAGAAGCTCTTTGACACACTGAAACTTTTCCTTGTTTGTGAAATGGAAGTAAAAATTGAACTACTTTTGCATAAACCTTCAGAGCAATTGGTGACATAGTGTTTCTTGCTCCAAAAACTGATCAGTAAAGCCCTGATGTTTCTGCTCACACCATGAATATATGGGGCAATGCAATGTTTCCTTCCATATCTATGGTGTGTATGCTGAGCAAATAAGATGAATCAAAACATCCATTACCTCCAATGTTCATCAGTTTTTGTTGTTAAGAAAATCGTTAAACCGTCTCTTCTTTTTAGTTATTTAGAAGTTTATAGTGCTTTCTAATTAACTGTAAAGGTTATTTTTGAGCTGTATGCCATCACACCCAGCCTGATTTTGTTTTGTTTTGTTTGTTTGTTTGTTTGTTTGTTTAAAGAAGTTTTAGGTTCACTGTGAAACTGAATAAAAGGCAGAGAGTTTCCCCATACTACTCTGGGCCCCATGTAAACACAGCCATTCCTGTATAAAAAAATCCCAACCAGAAAGATACACTGGTTATAAAATGAGCCTGACACTGTGTAACTGACACAAGGAGAGCACCCAGAGTTCTTTAACAACCCTCTTTATTTATCTCTGTCTGTCTTCAACCCCAGGCGACCACTGCCAGCTCTTAGATCTTCCAAAATGCCATGTAGATGGAATTGTGTGATTCCACTAGAGAATACAAAGATAAATTACTTCCAGAGATTGGGTAATGTTCTTCCTGCATGGTATCTCCAGAAGCAATTTTGTTATAATGTATAGAAAGGCAGGTTTGTAAAAAGGAAGTGGAGATGAATTTCTCTTCAGATAAATTTTGTCCAAAGACTCCCAGCATCAGGGCCTGAGGTGGGAGAGCAAGGCTTAAGGTCTACAGAAGCACTTCACGAGTAAAGAGAAATGCTTTGTAGCTGTAGGCAGCCATGAGGGTAGGGGAAGGGCCGAGGAAGGGGTGGGCAAGGCGGTCCCTTCAGTTTAGACAAAGCTAATACTTCTCAAGGGGCTGTATGTGTAAGTTCCATATCATGTGGCCTCTGTAAGGACAAAAGTCATAATTCAAGGTTGTCTTGTGTTTGGGTTGTAGGAAGTGGGGCAAACTGGTAGCTGCACGCAGGAGGGAGAGAACTCAGCTCTATGAGAACTGTCACGTTGTAACATGCCTGCTTACAACAGAGGTAATGATGCCACAGGGCACTGTGCCAGTCAGATGCTCCTTGGTACATTTCTTCCAGTAAAGGGCATCAAACTGATGAGGGCTGAGATTAGGCAACACACAGTGAGCACTCTGAAACTGTTGTCACAACATGCCAAGTTGAGCCAATGGCCCTTGTGATGGCCACATAATCCTGTTGGATCAGGTAGCTATAGATGGGAATGCTGAGACTCAAAGGGGTTAAGCAACTAACTAGTTCAAGGTCCCCCAGATGAGCCCAAATCTGCAAATTCAGAGCCCAGACTTCAATCTCTACATAAGCCACCCTTGGTCACTATGTGGCAATGACTTCTTTCATGAGAAGAAAGTAATTCCTGAGCTTGGAGAACAGGCTGCACTGTGTATTCATTCCAGCACTTGGAGGCTGCCACTTTGCAGGGAACAGAGAGGCATATGCTGCAAAAGAAACAAGGTCTAGTAATGAGGAGAGCTCCTGGAGCAGAAATTCACACACATGCCTTCTGTCCAATGTTGGGCACAGAGAAGAGGGCTCCATAATGGAAGAAGGCAGAGCTGTGCACTGTGAGACATGAAATCCTTGTGGGTGTCCCCAGGGTGGGACTGGTGGGGTACCAAACAGAGCCCTGTGGGAGGGGTCAGGAAGAAGTGACACTGAGTCACCTGTATCTTTGGCCTGTGCACTGTCTGAATCGTCCTCCAGGATTCTCCAACAGTCGGTGAGCTCTATTCTCTAGGATTCTCTAATAGCAAGTGAGCTTGGGCCAGACGGTTGGCCCACATCACAGCAGTGAGCTCACAAGATAACCGGCACACACGGCTCACGCTTCCATCCTTCCAGCCCCATACCCAGGAGTCAGGATGCTCCACTGTGACTGGAGATCTGGAAAACTGCTAACCCTGTTCAAAGCTTGTGTAGCTGAATGACAGTTATTTGCAGAGAAAGGCTTTATTTGTGAGCTTGGGCAGCTGTCACGGGTATAAGAAGGGGAGGGACCTCCTGCTCTAACAGATGGTGACAGCAGAAAACACATCAACAAACCGGTCTCCAGCAGTCATGGGCTCAAAGGGCTTGAATGGAGCCCACAGCCCTTGTCCTATCGTCTCTGCCTCATGACAGAAATGCCCCAAGCGGCCCAAGCAAGCTCATCAACCACGAAAGGAATGCATGACTACGGTGGCTGGCATAATGACCAGATGACAGTTCCCATCAACACCTGCATTATCAGACCTTTACATTCTCTTGCCAACGATTTTTGCACCCTGAAAAGTGCAACCCTGGCGAGGGAACCAGTTAGGGAGGTGCCGCAGCTGGGGAGTACAAGCTGCAGCTTTGAGCAAAGAATACTGCTGCACGAGGCAAACAACACTGCTGGGCAAGTCTAAAGTGAATGCAGTACTGATTCCCTCAGCTACAGGCCAAATAGTCCGTGCGCTCCAGCTTTCTCTTCCTTCATGTTCCTTGATGCCATGTTTGCACACTCTACATCTTTGTCTTTCTACTTACTTTTCTAAACCTGGACACCAAAGCATCCCGGCCAGTGTCCCACAGAGACTGCCGCAGCTGCCTGTGTGGCTCAGGCTTTCCCACACGGCGCCACCACGCCACTGAACCCCAACCCTCTTCTCAGACTCTAAGACTTGAGTCATTTTCTTCCTGCCCCTAAAGAAACATGGACCCAAGGTTATACAATAACCAATCACACAAAACCTACTAAACAGAAAGGGCTTAAACATTTCCACCTGTCAACACACCTTGGCTGTTGGCTCAGTATTAGGCACTTGAGCTATCTGGGAGAAGTGTCCTTTCATTAACAACCTCTCTACCAGCTGGGGTTCCTCCATTGCACTCATAGTGTGAGAAGCCGCAGGAGCTGTATATTGGCGTGTACACAAAATTCCCAGGATCTACACACCTCTCATGGATGTTTAAGCCTTGCCTGTGTACTTGTGTACAGACATGCATGCCTCTCACAGGCAGATGCCCATAGGACAGTGGCTACTCACACAGACAGATATCCACGAGGAACACGATGTATACCACAAGTTCCCTCAGGGTGGTCTTGACATAGAGTTCTCTGTTCTCAGCTATATTCTCAGTCAGGGTTGTTCCCCAGAGTCCTAAGGGAGTGGAAAGATGCTCAGAGTCCCCAACAGCACATCTTTCCAGTCATCCATTCCTTCCTACCCCTAGACCTCACCCATCTTTGCCCTGTCCTTTCTTGCCTGTCCTATGACCCCTGGGACCTGGTTACCCCACCCACATCCCTGCCTACCCTTCTACAAAGTCCCAGAGGGAGACAGGGTGAGGATTCTGGATCAAGTGAAGCCATGAAAGGGGCGGGCATCGTTTCAGCTGGGGCCTCCTCACCTGTCTCCACATACCATACTCCTCCACAGCCTCTGGGTCCCCAAGTGATGACTCTGCCAAGTGACATTTCTAGAAGACCAGGAGCCTAGCCTCTGTGTCCTGGGGCAAGCAACTCTAACACAAACAATTTGTAGACACCAAGATTTCTTCTTCTTTGGGTCACTTTTGTCCCCTACCCCATCAAACCTTTATTGGTCTCTTTTTCTGACACTAACACCCCAGAAGAAGCTCCCCTCGTGCCCAGTACCTCTGATGCTGTGACAGATATGGAGACAGCAGCTGGACATCAGTGTTCTCTGTGTCTTCTCCTGGCATTTGTCTTCAGGCTTCTTGGGTTGAGGCTGGGGGAGTGTCCCACTGGAGACAGTGCAGATCTTCAGGGTCCCATTCGGGGAAGGGGGGCTGCTGTAGGCTGGATTGTCCCAGGCTCCACTCCCCAGGGTTTGCAGCTCTTGCCCCTTGAGACATTCCATAATATTCACAGGGAAGGAGGTGAGGACCTGGCACCACAGGTGCCCACTCTCACAGGAAACACAGGCACAAAGGCCCAGCCTGACTCTGGCAGCAGAGAGCCCAGGAATGGTGTCTAGGAGCAGCTGTTCTCATTCAGCCTCTGCCTCCTGTCTGGGTGGGGGAGCTGAGCTCACCTAGGGGAGGGAGCAGGAAGGATACAGGGATGGTCATCAATCCTGTCAGATCTCCTCTCTCCCTCTCTCTCTCTCTCTCTCTCTCTCTCTCTCTCTCTCTCTCTCTCTGAGAGCCAGGGAACAAAAGGAAAGGAATTATTAGGGATTTAAAGAAGGAAGAGAAAGGGGAGTGAGGATATTATGCAGAGTAGAAAGAGGAAAGGAGAGAGAGGAGTGCTGGGGTCAGATGGAGCCTGAAAAGGGATGTCCAGACTTCCCACTGTTGAGTTGATCAAAGGTCAGTGTGTGAGTTTCAGGAAGGGAGGGCTGCAGAACTCTCTGGTGGATCTGATTTGATATCCACGATAGATAGATAGATAGATAGATAGATAGATAGATAGATAGATAGATAGATGGGTGTCTTGGCTGTGGGCAGGGAGAAAGACTCACATGGATTAAGGTGAAGACCAAGGATGGGCAGGATGGGAGGTGTTCCTCCCCACCAGCTCAGTCAATGATCTCTCGAGCCCTTCATTGTGCCTCCTTGAGCTGCCCCTAGTGATTGGAGAAGGTGGCTCCCCACTGCACCATTATAGCTCAGGGAAAAACAGAGGCAAAGGGAAGCACCGGACCAGATCTTAGGAGACAAACAGGGTCTCTGCTGGTGATGGGGACAGGAACAGGACTGTAGAGTCCAGGTTGGCTTTGCTTTCCTGAAGTTTGGCTTCATGGCTCATTGGTCATCACACACACACACACACACACACACACACAAAAACACACACACACACACACACACACACACACACACGGAGAGAGAGAAGGGGGGAGGACATTTCACAGAGCCTGGGGCAAGGGTGAGGTAACTTGGGACCTTTAGAAGAAGATCTCTGTACCAGGTGATCTGGTCACCTTTTCCTGGGACATGACTTAGCACTAGGTTTAGAAATGTAAGCTTGAGCATGAAGTGGGTATGAGAGCAATTGAGCTTGGTCTGATTCCCTCTTCCTTGGCTTTCTGAATAGAGACTTGGCATGGACCTCTACTCACATGCCTGTGCCCAGACTCAGCCTTTGCTTGCTCACCCAGGTTTACATATAAGCAAGAGCTTTGTCCAGAACAAGGCTGGTGCTGGTAGTATTGGTGGTTATTCTACAGGCTCTTATCAGAGATGGCTGCAGAGGACTCTTCTAACCATGGTTCTTTACCTAGGGCTACTTTAGCTGCACTGGCTTGAAGCCCACCTTCAGGTTTAGAAAGCATAGCAGCCTGGACATCTCCAGCTCTAAATATTCCCAGGCAGAGATTTTGACCTGGTGTAGGCTTCACTCCCCGATTAAACTGTGTCTCCTAAGTTCTAAGACAGGGAAGGAAAGGTAGATGTCACACCCTTGAATCCATCATATGAATTTCCTGCCCAAGGCCCAGCACTGGAAAGGGGTGACTCCCTCCATGGTCTGCTCCTGAGGACTGTCTGACCTCCCGAGAAGGACAAATGTCCATCTCTCCACTGTACCAGCCAGTGAGGTGCACTGAGGTGACCACTTTCTTTGGAGAAGGGTGGGGAGCTGGGCCAGGGTGGAGCAGCTTGCATTGGATCAGCTGAGTAAGGAGGGAGCTTCTGGCCCTCAGCCAAGAGCTTTTGAACAGTTGCACAAGGACTCCAGACTTATAAAATGACCCTGGAACAGGGTCAGGAACAGGATAGCAACAGTGTGGTGCCTGAGAAGCAGAGAGAGGAACATGAGATGGTTTCCCATTTTCTTGGGCAATTCTCAAATCTGGAGGAGGCCTGCGATTAGCAGGGTCTGAATGGACTTGAGGGCCTTCCTCGGGTGACAAGTCTCCCCATTCTGAGAGCTCCAACCATGACTGACTGCTTTATTCATCATCACCTCCCTGGGACCATTGCTCTTCCCTGCTCAGTACTGAATCCTTGTGTGTGGGTCAGACCACACCGCCCCATGGGGCAGGCTATGCAGCATGGGTTGAGAAATCTCAGAAGGCATCCTCATTCCTCTGCTGTTCAAACTTACTCAGGAAGTCACAAATCAAATATGAATCTCATGATGTTTTGTTTGACATTTCTCCAGGGACTCTTGACTCACACTGTTAAAAAAAAAAAAAAAAAAGCAAACAGTGTGGATGGAGGAAGATTCAGGTTCAAGCTCCTCTTGACCTCAGACTCTTGAATGTGAATAAAATTCCTGGATCTGATGCTGGCTCTCTTACTCACTGTGGTATGTCTCTGAATAAGAAGCTATTGAGGCTAATTTACTGAAATCAGAGGTTTCTCTCCCGCCCGCCAGTTTCTGAATAACCATTCACAGGCTTAACATTACTTATAGATGCTTGGCCAATGGCTCAGGCATATTACTAGTTTGCTCTTACATTTAAATTAACCCATTTCTACTAATCTGTTTATCTCCACGAGCCCGATGGCTTACCAATGCTCCTTGGGTGGCTGCCAACGTTTCCCAGACTCTGCCCTTCTCCTGTATCTCTGCTTGGATTTCCTGCCTGGCTCTATCTTGCCATAGGCCAAAGCAGCTTTATTTACCAACCAATGAGAGCAACACATATTGACGGCGTTCGGAGAGAAATCCCACAGCAGTTTACTATCTGTAGAGTGTTGAAGACAATAGCAAAATCCCCAGACCTGGAGGGTTTTTCAGGACTAAAACACCAAATGGAGGCTTTATAAACTATTCTTAAAGCACAGGCCAGACTTCACGTCTTCTCATAACATCTGCCCCTGTGCAGTCCCACTCCTGCAGTTCATGTCAAGGGGGACACTTTCAGCCAGGACTGTGTTGGCATTGTCTCTGACTGACATGGAGAACTGGCTGCGTCTATGTAGCTCAATTATAACCAGAAGACTGGGGTGATGCCCATGGGCTAGAAGATTTGAAGGTTGTGGACTACTGGCAGGCCATGTGGCCCATCAGAACCAAAAGCCCATTGACCCTCTTAGTGAGTTGATCCCACTGCTCCATGGGCATGAGAATTTGGTCTGGTGCTGTCCTAGCGCAGAGTGGGAAGATGGTCACCCATGAGTGTCACCAGCACGTTCCTGTATCTCACCATGGCCACCCTGAAAAACTTCTTCAGAGCTTTCCAGCCTCATCAGACTCTGACAAGCTGGGGAGGGGTGTGGTGAAACGTGAGTGTGAGAAGAGCCACATCGAGAGAGATGGCAGCTCTCAGTGGTTCTGAGGAAGCCGGGTGAGTAGACCAGGGAGTGGGGAAGTCATGAAGGGAAGCTGGAGAGAGATGACATTGAAATGAGCTTTCCAGGTGGGTGACATTAGCAGAGACAGAAAGTATGGCTGCCGTGTATCTACCACCCAGAGGTCAAGCACATAACACCATAATATCTTAGTTAATCTCACACGAGGTACGTTTTGTTGTCAGATACCTGGGGATCACAATGAGAACCTCTTCTGGAATAGGGGTTCAGGGAAGTGACAATAAGTTCTGTCCTTCAGCTTTGTCTGCTGTGGCCACCAGGTGGCAGCAGCATGTGGGGATTCCTGCCTCAGTGCAGTAGGGGATCTCAGGAAAGAAGCAGGCCCGTGTGGAAGGCTGTGGACTCACCAGATCCAGGAACCTTCCCTCTCCCCTGCTCCTTCCTGTTTCCTCCCCTTTTCCTAGGGGGGAGCTGAGGGTTCTTGTCTGTACCCAGCAATAAGTCTTAATCCCCAGGGATTGGTCATTCCAAAAGCTTCCTAGACATCTGTGAAGAGCTAGTTCCTCAGAGAAGCAGACCAATGTGCAAGGCTTTTAGTCAGGATACCCCTGTGAGAAAACAGGAGGTGAGGCTGAGTTCACAGGGGTGGGGTGGGGGGTGGAGTGAGGAGCTGGGGGTGGGGGTGGAGGGGCTAGGAGTGGGGGAGTTGAGGGTGAGCGAGGGGAGAGGGGTGTGGTGTGGTGGGTCAGTCCTGATGCCCATGTCTGTTTCTGAGTGAGGGAGACAGAGGGAAGGAAGGTTAGTGAATGGCTGTGGTGTAACCTAAAAAAAAATGGTTGGTAGAAACGTTAGGGAATCAAAACAGATCACCAGGGGTCCTGAGCTCAGTGGTTAAGAGCACTGGCTGCTCTTCCAGAGGACCCAGGTTTAATTCACAGCACCCACATGGTGGCTCACCGTCATCTGTAACTCCAGCTCCAATGTCCTCTTTTGGCCTCTGAGGACACCAGGCATGCACATGGTACACAGACATACATGCAGGCAGAACACCCACACACATACAAAAAAAGATAAAGATAAAACAAATCTTTAAAAGGAAATAGACCGTCACCAGAGTCCTGCATCCCCCAGGATGGGGATGGGACCCTCCCTGATTGGCCTCGCTGCTTCTGGCCTAAGCTGTCAAGGAGAGTGTGGCCCCAGGTAAAGAATCTTTGTCAGTGTCTCTTGTGGCTTTAGAGAAGGGGCAGCTTTTGGAAGTGTCTGCCAACAGCCATGCCTGCCCCCCTCTGAGAGGACAGTTTACACCTCATTGCCTTCTGTCAGTTCCTCCCCAGCAACCAGGGCAGAAGTCCCACCCTCCCTGAACGGAACTCTTACTGTTCTTCTGATCAAACAGACACACTGGCCAAGTCTGCCCAAGCTCTTCCCTCCTCTGCCTTTGAGTCCCTGCTTTTAGTCCTTTAACTGTGGGTGTCTGTTAGCTTCAGCCCCTCCACCCAGGCCCAGGCACCAGCCTACCCTGGCTTGAGCCTGATTGGCCAACATCAGGTCCTATACCATTTCTGGACACCCAGTTTCACAGGTCACTCTACAGTGGTACCAGGGTCAGCAATGAGGCCACTCCTTTCACTTGCTGGATAGTTTTATGTCAACTTGACACCATCTAGAGTCATTTGAGAGATAGGATCCTCAATTGAGAAAAATCCCTCCTTAAGATCTGACTAAAGGCAAAACTGCAGGGCATTTTCTTTATTAGTGATTGATGGAGGAGGGCCCCATCTATTGTTGGTTGGACCATCCCTGAACTGGTGGTCCTAAGTTCTATAAGAGAGCAGACGGAGAAAGCCAGAAAGAGAAAGCCAGTAAGCAGCACTCCTCCATGGCCTCTGTGTCAGCTCCTGCCTTCAGGTTCCTGCCTTGCTTGAGTTCTTGTGTTGGCTTCCTTCAGTGATGGACTAGGATGTGGAACTGTAAGCCAAATAAACACTTTCTTCCCAAGTTGCTTTGGACATGGTGTTTCATCACAGCAATAGTAACTCTAACTAGGACACCTAAGCAAGGCCAAGTAGATGACAGGACAACCACAGCTTTTTCATGTGGCCCAGATGATCTGGTAGCTACCCAATGTCAGTAAGTGGATGTCGGCACTTGTCTGTAGAAAACAAAAATTTGTAAACAGAGTGAGTGATAGGGGATGAGAATGCTGGGTGCCTGGCTTGTCCTAGGGTGGTCACAGTTAAGGTCGCAAGTTCACTCTGGGCTTCTGTGAGTGCTCTTGAGGGTGGAAGTTCTATGGTGGCATAGAGGGCCCCACTCATTACAGATCTGGGTTTAGCTTCTCTCCCACTGCCAGTCCTCAGCTAAAGGGGGATAGATGCAGCCGACCCTCTGCTGCTTTGACAGAGGGCGTGGAGAACCAGGACCACAAGACCACATCTGGACCAGATGATATTGCAAATCCAGAGTCAAATAATCCTGAACTTTGAAAGGAAATTCCCCAGCCCCTGGCAGCTAAGCAACAGAGCAGTGTAGCCTGCCAATGCACCAGGGTTACAATTGCCCGTGTTTTGAATGCCAAAGGTAAAGCCGATAGCATGGGGGTTTTCCTTTTCCTTTCTTGAGCAGGAAGAGATTGGAAGGCAAACAGGGTCAGACAGGTGGGTAGAAGACACCTGTAGCCTAGGGTGACTTCCAAACTGTTTCTTGCCTTGAGGTCAGAGTCACTGTTTCCAGAGTGGCTGCAGCCTGGAGTGGGTCCATGGGGCAGGAATGGGTTGTGGGACCAAGAAAAGTGAGACCTAGTGAATATACATCAAACTTTCTGGTTAGCAAGTCTGTTCTCTAGTTGGAAAGAACCATGTACCGGGCAAAATATGCAAAGTCCTTGCATATATCTAGCAGATGTTAAGTTCTGGTACCTTCTCCCCGTGGCATTCCCAGTGCCAGGAATTTTCTGACCCTTAAAAGACAGCTAATGTATAGATAACTATGAGCAGATTCTCAGACCTCCTAGCACAGTGCATGCAAGAAGATATTTTAAAATGCTGCTCCATCATGCTACCTCAAGCCCATTCCCTTGTCCTGCCTGATTCCAGGGGTTCCTCTACTGAGAAGGCCCCTATCTCCCTTCCCCATTTGACACACCGTGGTTGTGTTCTGCACCATTACATTCTGGCATGTATAGCTTGCTTTGGGGATTTGTTCCCTTTGTCTAAGAAATTTGTGTGCTCAAGCTGGGTGTGGTGCCACACGCCTGTAATATCAGCACGTAAGTGGACATGGGAAGATCGGGAGTTCAAGATCAGCCTCAGCTACCTAGAGAGTTCAAATCCAGTCTGGGATATGTGAGACCCTGTCTCAAACAAACAAACAAACAAACAAACAAAACACAGTAGCAAAGAAAAATAGGAATCTGTGAGCTCCCAAGGGTGGCAGTGAACTTGGCCAAGTTGCCCTGCAAGGAGAAGAGCGTTAACTTTCTGCCAGGCACAGGCAAGTCTCAGTCAACATTCAGTCTACAGGCAGGTGGTTGCCTTGGTGCAGGGGTATGGGATGGAGAAGAAGAAAACTCCCAGCTGTAAAATTCACCCAAGAGGAACCACAAAAAGAGAAGGAGCATTAGGTTAGGCTAAGTCAGGTCAGGTCATGGCCAGCTGTGCTCTCTCTCTCTCTCTCTCTCTCTCTCTCTCTCTCTCTCTCTCTCCTTCTCAGTGAGGAATCAATGCAAAAACCAGAACAGTGAGGCTACTGTAGGGTGAGGGAAGGTGGGGACAGTAGGCTTGCTGTCTGTACTTCTGCGGCATCTGAGTTCATGAAGAGAAAGTACAGGGCAGGGGGCACTGTGGAGGGGGCGGTGTGGGGGGAATTGTGGAGGGGCAAGACTGGGCCCCTAAGGGATAGCAGTGGCTGGCTGCTGCTTCTTGCATCTAAGGGAGAAAGGGGACTACTGCGTCAGCACTCCAAGAATATCCAATAGCTCTTTCTGGGTTCTGTGGCCACTGCTGGAAACCAATAGGAGGCAATCACTGGGCCTGTGTCAGCCTGTTGTCTGTGTCCATCCATGTGGAAAGTTGGTACACAACACAGGTTCTGCAGGCTGAGGAAAGTCCCCTACAAGTCTCCACACAGGAGGGAGGAAGTGGCCTGGGGCCTGGAGATAGAGGGCTCAGGCAGCCCTTGGCCCTATCCTAAGACCTTAGCCCCTCAGGTCTGAGCCGTGTAGGCTGTCACCCCTTGACCACACACTCTGCTCCCCAGATGTCAGTTGTCCAAGTCACACTGACTCTGGTCTTTGGAATGGGACCAGAATTCAGAGACAGGTGGTCACAGCCTGGCAGAGACCACTCTCCAGCCCCCACACCTACCCCACCACCACCACATACACTCCAGTTCTTTAGTGGACAAGTGGGGGAGAGAAGGATGGGAGAGGGGAAAGAGCTTGTGGATGATCTGTGAATTGTGTGGACAGACAAATGTCTCATAACTGGGGGACAAGTTCACTGACTTCTTCACTATAGGGCTTTTAGCCTGAGCCTGAGAGAAGCCATGCACCAAGGGTGTTAGTCAGTGTGGTATCACTTAATGTCTTTTCTTCTGCTGGTCTCTGAACCATCTCGCCATCCTTCCCACACCCAAGGCCAATGGCCACTTGGGATTTCACGCTACTCTGACATCCAGAACCTCTTCTTGCTTCTCCCATGCTAGTCTGGCCTGTGCCTTTCTCCTGCAGTGGAGGACATCCTGGGCTAAAGTCCATCAGGTGGAGACATGGAGGCTTCCTCCAAACAAGGCTGGTGACAAGTTCCTGGGAGGCTGTAGGAGAAACTTGGGACAGCCTACCCAAGCTGCAGTCACCATGCCCCCCCACACACACACACCTAGGCCAGCCTGCATGTGTACTTCCTCCCCGAGCCAACCCTGTCTCTACATTCAGAGACAGCTGGCGAGAGACACCTGACCCACAGACACCAATAAAGAAAGGACAACACAGCAAAGTCAGCCATCTGAGCCAATAGGACCTTGGGAGGCGGTATAAAGGCAGGTCTGCAGCGCTCTGCTATTCACTGACTCCCAGAGCCTGAGTCCTTGGTCTTCTCACCCCCTCCCCCAAGGGGTGTCCCAGCAGGGTAACCCGCTACAGGAGGCCCAATCTTACCCCTGTAGTTGGGATCCCATGGATATCCCATGCTTATTCCCAGAATGTCTGATCTATGCGCTCACAGTGTAGACAGCCTCGTGCTTATTTTGTTTTTTGTTGTTGTTTTTGGTTTTTTTTTGGTTTTTTGAGACAGGGTTTCTCTGTGACTTTGGAGGCTGTCCTGGAACTAGCTCTTGTAGACCAGGCTGGTCTCGAACTCATAGAGATCCTCCTGCCTCTGCCTCCCGAGTGCTGGGACTAAAGGCGTGCGACACCAACGCCCAGCCCTAGTGCTTATTTTGTAACAGCAGTCTTAAGCCAGAGTCCCAACTGTGTGAATTGTAGCACATCAGCTTTTGGCCATTCACCCCAAGAAAGCAAACAGTGGTGACAAGATGAGAAGTTATTTTAATCTGAGGCACCAGTTTGGAATGACAGAAATTAGGAATTTCAGCCTGCCTTTGGGGTAATGATGTTGACATTTGAACAGAAGAAGACTTGGGCTGGGGAAGAAGAGGTGAGTGTACTTACAAAGCCTTGATTAAACTGTGGTTTGGCTGATCTGTATGTCAGTTCTGGTTCTGAAAGGTAGTCATGGATAAGTCCCTGTCTCCAGGAGGATAACCCAGTTCCCAAGAGGTGGCTGTTTCTGCTTGGGGGTGGTCACAGAATGGAGCCATCTAGATACATCTCTGCTGTCCCTGGGATACAAGGTGGCTGTCAGTTTGGGACAATGACTGGAGCCTTTACAGGGATCTGGGGAAGGAAGCTGACAATAAAATACCTTCGCTTCTCTTTCCCTCGGGTCCTTTCTTTCCCTCTTTTCCTATCTTTCCCTCGGCTTTGAAAGGTTAAGTATGGTTGGCTTTTTGAAAGGCTCCTTGAGTGACTAAGGTACCTCCTGCAGAGTGTAGCCGGCATCTGACTCAAGGCGACAGAGACTCAGAATGGAAAGCTTTCATACTGTTTTGGTTTTTAAATTTTATTTATATTTTATGTATGAGTGTTCTGCATAGATACCTGCAGTCCAGAAGAGGGTATCAGATCTTATTATAGATGGCTGGGAATTGAACTCAGAACATCTGGAAGAGCAGCCAGTGCTCTTAACCTCTGAGCCTTCTATCCAGCCCCTTGTTTTTGTTTTTGAATGTTCTTTTTTTTATTTTAAATTAAAAACAATCTTTTTTTCCATACCAATCCCAGTTCCCTCTCCCTCCCATTCTCCCATGTCCCCCACCAACCCTCCATCCCACCCCCCTTCCACTCCCCAGGGATAGTGAGGCCTCCCTGGGGGATCCTCAAAGTCTGTCACATCATTTGGGGGCAGGGCCTAGGTCTTCCCCCACGTATCTCGGCAGAGAAAGTATCCCTCCATATGGAATGGGCTCCCAAAGTCCATGCACTAGGGATAAATACTGGTCCCACTGCCAGAGAACCCATAGATTGCCCTGGACTCTAAACTGACACCCACTTTCAAGGGGCCTGGGTCGGTCCTTTGTTGGTTCCCCAGCTGTCAGACTAGAGTCTGTGCATGCCCACTTGCTCAGGTCAGCTGTTTCTGTGGGTTTCCCCAGCATGGTCTAGACCCCTTTGCTCATCATTCCTCCCTCTCTACAACTGGATTCCAGGATTTTGGCTCAGTGTTTAGCTGTGGATCTCTGCTTCTGCTTCCATCAGCTAGGATGGCATTTAAGGCTGATGGGAGTGCAAACTTGTACAGCCACTTTGGAGGTCAGTATAGTGGTTTCTCAGAAAAATGGGAATCATTCTACCTTAAGATCCAGTAATTTCACTCCTGGCATATACCCAAAGGATGCACATTCACACCATAAGGACATCTGTTCAACTATGTTCATAGCAGCATTATTTTTAATAGCCAGAACCTGGAAGCAACCTAGATGTCCCTCAACAGAAGAATGGATAAAGAAAATGTAGTACATTTATACAATGGAGTACTACTCAGCAGAAAGAAAAAAAAAAAACAATGGAATCTTAAAATTCACAGGCAAATGGATGGAACTGGAAGAAACCATACTGTGAGGTAACTCAGACCCAGAAAGAAAAACATGGTATGTACTCACTCATAAGTGGATATTAGACATAGAGCAAAGGATAACCAGCCTATAATTCACAACCCCAGAGAAGCTAGGAAGCAAGAAGGACCCTAAGAGAGACATATGTCAACACCTGGAGAAGAGGAAAGGGACAAGATCTCTCTCTTTTTTTTTAATTTGTTTTTTGTTTTTAGTTTTTCAAGACAGGGTTTCTCTGTGGCTTTGGAGGCTGTCCTGGAACTACTCTTGTAGACCAGGCTGGTTACCAACTCACAGAGATCCTCCTGCCTCTGCCTCCACCTCCCGCTCCCGAGTGCTGGGATTAAAGGCTCGTGCCACCACCGCCTGGCTTGTTTTTGTTTTTTTAGCCTTATGGACCAACATGAGGAATTGGAGCTCTTTAGCAAAAGTAGTTCTATGTACTTGTTAAGGGCTGGCAAGATGGCTCAGAGGGGAAAGACACTTGCTGCTAATCCAAATCACCTGATCCCTCGGACCACATGGTAGAAAGAGAGACCTGATTCCTGAATGTTTGTCTCTGGCCATCCCCCTTTTCAAATCCTCATTTTCATGCCCCATTTTCCTAACACATACACACACACACACACACACACACACACACACACACACACACACACACACACAAATGAATGAATGAATGAATGAATAAATAAATAAATAAATAAATAAATAAATAAATAAAATACAGCTAATTTAAAGAACTTATCAGCAATTCTATCATCTTTTCCAGAAGCCATCGGGACTTAGGCAGGCTGCAGAGAGGGGGGCAGTCGGCACTCTTTGTTGGACACAGTGGGGCACAATCCACTTACACCATTCTCTCCTGGCTGTCAGCTGTCTGAGACTTAGCTTCAATCACTGGAAAGGGGAAAGCTCCCAGTCCCAGGGGTCCATGGCTTGTGACTCTTCTTACCCAGAGAACTGGCTGGGACTGACCCCAGACAGGAGCAACACTGGCTTCCATTCCTCCTTTCCTATACTGCACTCTGCTAGGAGATACAAGGTAAGCAGGGAACTTTCTGCAGCTCTAGCTTCTGGTCCCAAAGCCATGAGACCATGCTCAGTGTAGATGGGGAGATCTGTGGGGCTGGTTGCATAACACTGGATCTCAGTGTGCTTGTTTATTTAAGCAAACTGACAATCTCAGCACCTGCAGTTGCCTCACCAACAATAGCCAGAAGGGCTTTTGTGTTTGTTTGTTTGTTTGTTCAAGGTGAGATCTCTATACCATAGAATTCACCTATTTAAATAAAACAATTTAGGGCTGGAGAGGTGGCTCAGAGGTTAAGAGCACTGACGGTTCTTCCAGAGGTCCTGAGTTCAATTCCCGGCAACCACATGGTGACTCAAACCACCTTGAATGAGATCCGCTGCCCTCTGCTGGCATGCAGGCAGAAGACTGTATACATAATAAATAAATAAAATCTTTTAAAAATAAATAAATAAATAAATAAATAAATAAATAAATAAAACAATTTCATGACATTAATCCTCACATCCTCAAAGAAACCCTGCTCCCCTTAGCCATCACCCTATAGCCAGCACCACCTCCAATCTCCTTCTAAGTTTCGAGCAACTTCTAAATCTAATTCCTGTTTCTATAAAGTTTTCTTTCTGAACATTTCCTACAAACACAGTCATGCAATAAATGGTTCTTTACCTGGCTTCTTTCACTCATTATTTGGATTTCAAGGCTCGTTTATGTTTTAGCATGTGCTCCATTTTTTTTTATTTGTTTGTTTGTTTTGTTTCTTCAAGACAGGGTTTCTCTGTGGCTTTGGAGCCTGTCCTGGAACTAGCTCTTGTAGACCAGGCTGGTACTGAACTCATAGGAATCTGCCTGCCTCAGTCTCCCTAGTGCTGGGATTAAAGGCGTGCTCCACCACCACCCGGCCATATGCTCCATTTTTATAGCAAGTAATACTTTATTTTTGTGGACATATCATTTGTTACTATCCATTACTCAGTGAATTAAAACTTGTGTGGCTTCTATTTTGGATGCTATGAAATTCATTGAGACAGGTGTGTGTGTGTGTGTGTGTGTGTGTGTGTGTGTGTGTGTGTGTGTGCACGTATATCTGTTTTCATTTCTGTTCAGTATACGCCTATGAATAAAATTGCAGGATCATGAGTAATATTTTTAAGGAACAAGTAGAGTAGAAGATGGTTGGTGTGGTGGATTGAATGAAAACCACCCCCATAGACTCATTGGGGGTGACAATATTTGAAAGGGTTAGGACATATGGCCTTTTTGGAGTAGGAATGACTTTGCAGGAGGATGTGTATCACCTGGGGGGGTTGGGCTTTCAAAAACCCAAGTTAGGCCCAGTGTGTTCTCATTCTCTCTCTCTCTCTCTCTCTCTCTCTCTCTCTCTCTCTCTCTCTCTTTCTCTCTCTGCTCCCTGCCTGTGGACTCAGATACAGAACTTTTAGCTCCTCTCCAGCACCATGTCTGTCTGCATGCCGCCATGCTTCCCGCCATGACGACAATGGACTAAAACTGTGAACTGTGAGTAAGCCCCAATTAAACGATCTCTTTTATAAGAGTTGCTGTGGTCATGGTGTCTCTTCGTAGAAACAGAACAATGACTTAAACAGATGGAAAATGGGGAGTGAGTCAGTAGACATCACTATGCCTCCACCCTGTGGCTAAGATCAAGTGTAGAGATTGGTGAGAAAGTTGGGTGTGCGGGTGATACACACCTCTAATCCTGGCACTGGAGAGGATCAAACAGGAAGACTGTGCATCAAGACTGGCTGTCCTGGTTAGATGATAACAAATTAAAGCAACAGCAGAGAGAACAAGAGGGGAACAGGGGAGGAAGAGGAAAGGGAAGCGGAAGGGACAGGAAAGGAAAGGAAGGGGGGAGGGGAAAGAGGGGAGGAGGGGAGGGGAAGGAAGGAATTGGTAAGAGTGGATGGAACATGATGACTTAGACTATGCTAAGCAGAGAGGGGATTTAAGTCTGAAGAAGACATTCAAGATAAAATCATGGAGTAATTTGAAGACCTACGTAAAGGGGTCTGCATGAAAAGGCAATAGTAACAATTGCCACTCACTGTGAACCTAACTCTGTAGCTACCGATCTATTAAATAGTCAAAGCAACCTTGCAAAACGAATTATCATTCCCATTACACAGATGATGAAATTGAAGCACATAGAGTAAATTGAGATACCAGGTTAAGCTGGTATCTCAGCAAGTTCCAGAACTAAGAGCTCAGCCTGGTGTTCCTTTTACCTTTTTCCTTCTATAAAACTGGGTTGTGCTATTGAGATCACATAAATACATAAGACTGTATCCTATTAAGCTAGAAAGATGGCTTGGTGGTTTAAAGCACTTTTGGCTCCTTCAAAAGGCCAGAAGTTTAGTTCCCAGCACCCACATAGTAACTCCAATTCCAGGGGATCTGATGCCTTCTCCTGACCTCCTCAGGCACCAAGCTCGAATATGGTATACATGCATATAAGCAGCCAAAACGCTCATACACATAAAATAAATAAATCTAAAAAATTTTAAGATTGTATTCTGCTTGTGAATGTCACTGTAGCATGAACATCTATGTCTTCTGGTGCTCAGCTGTAGACCGTCAGCTTCCAGAACCTTGAGAAACACGTTTCTGTGCTAACTCAGTTTCACAAGTGGCTGGTGCAGCCACAGGCAAGCCTTTTGATCCCTCCACTCTCACTTTCCTCCTCTTCATGATTGATCCAGGGAGTACCCAACCCCTAGAGCCTCAGGGGTGGCTCAACCAAATCGTCTCTTGTGAATTGGTTTGCATGAACCAGTCTATACCTGCTCTCTATTCTTATTCCACACATTGGTCCTTTGGACTATTTGGGGTTAAAATGCCTGCCTATGCTTCCTGCTCAAATTCCGGAAGTGGGGCTCGGTGGTAGACTCTCTACTTGCCATGCACAACACCCAGAGTTCAATCTCCAACACCAACAAAACAAACCTCCATCTCAACAGGCAGAAGGCTCTCACTAGCATGTTCTGGAAGTGTGGACACAGGGGTGGGATTGCTCACTGGCTCCTGGTGAAGATGGTCCCCTGCAGAGAATGCCTAAAGACCATGAAGATTATATGCATAGTCACTCAATAGGTCACTACTTCATGTGCAAACACACAAATCTGTGGGTTTGTCTGAAGATGTTGCCAGAGCTCCTAACCCTGGTGTCGGTAGGCAGTGAAGAGCTGTTTGGGCCACTGGCATGCAACTTCTGGAGAGCAGTAGCTAAGGGGAGAAGCAGGTTCCACCCACACCTTGGCTCGAAGCCTGAGGTTGGAGACTAGGTTCCTCTTCCCAAAGGTTGGGAGGAATGGGAAGCAACATGGAATCATAGGTGACAGGCAGCACCTTGGCTTCCTGTTCTCTCTTATGCATCTGCTCCAGTGTTTGTGGTGTGTGTGGAGTCTCCTTAGGCTTGGACCCAACCCTCATTGTTGAACTATGCCCTCTCCCTCTCCTAGAAAGGAATACCCATGGGCTCCTGAATTCACAAGGTGTGGGTGGAGGCCACCAGGGAGCAAAACAAGGAGATGACACAAGAGGGACCAGCAGATTACATTCAACCAATGGCAGCAGCGGGTTGAGGTGGCACCAAATTCTCTTTGACCAATGACAAAGCCAGAGTTAACAAACATCATTTTCTCATGGCAAAGGGCAGGGTGGGGGCCATTGGGATATTGGTGTCTGAGTCATCCCATCACTTTGGCTTAGTCTCCATCTGACTGTATTGTGTCTCCTGGCCTCTCCCATCCTCATCTCAGCCGGGGGCTACCCTTATGTCAACCAGCTCTGCACACTTTACCCTTTATTGGCAGCAGATAAAGGGTATATGAAGAAATAGGACCAGTCACTCACTGCCAGCCAGAGGCTTAAACCTGCAGTTTTGGGAGGTGACATATACAACCATACTGTATAAAAGACACAGGGAGGGTTTTGTGGCGATACCTAACTTGTTCTTGTGTCCTTAGTTGGGAGCTGGTGGTCCAGAGAAAGACTGACACACCAGACAGAAGCCTACTCTGTCTCGCTGTCCCAGATGCCACGATTTTCAATCCTCTGAAGATTTTCTCAGCATCCAAGAGCCAGCATGCCAGGACACTTGCTACAAGAAGAGGTGAGCCTCCATACAGTGGATTTCCATCGATGCATCTGGTGTGAAAGAGTTGAGAATTCTTGGAGGGACTTGTCCATCTTTTGAAGCTGTGCGGTCTTCCACTGTCTGCAGACATGAACTATAATCAACAACTTTTTTTTCTTTTTCCTTTTTCATGCACATTTGTGCTGTGCATGCATGTGAATGCATGTGCTTGCGTGTGAATTCATGTTTACATGTTCATAGGTGCATGCGTGTGTGAGGGGGGAGTAACAGCACACATGTGTGTACGAGTGTAGAGGCCCAACCAAGGTTGACGTTGGGAGTCATTGTTGATCTTTTTAAGATTTATTTATCTTCATTTTTTAAAATGTGTTTCAGTATTTTTCCTGTATGTATGTATGTATGAGCACCATGAGCATGCCTGGCTCCCATATAGGACAGGAGGGCATCAGTGCTCTGGAACTACAGTTATAGACAGTTATTGGCATCCGTGTGGGTGTAGAGAACTGAACCTGGGTGCCCTGCAAAGCAGAAAGTGCTTTTGACTGCCCATCTCAATCATTCCTCCACCTTACTTGCTAAGGCAAGTTTTCTCAGTCAAACCAGAGCTCTCTGGTAGGGATTGTCTTGCTGACAAGCTTTGACAGCCACTATAATTGCAGGCTGGCTGCCATGCCCAACAGCATTTATGTGAGTTCTGGAGATCTGAGCTCTGGTCCTCATGTTTCAGTGGATTAAAGCATTTTAATCACGGAACCATGTCTCCAGTCACCATCGGGCGGTGGTGGTGCACGCCTTTAATCCCAGCACTCGGGAGGCAGAGCAGGTGGGTCTGAGTTTGAGGCCAGTCTGGTCTACAAAGGGAGTTCCAGGACAGGCTCCAAAGATACACAGGGAAACCCTGTCGTGAAAGAAACAGGTAGGTCCATAGGTAGGTAGGTAGGTAGGTAGGTAGACAAACAATAGATATTACAACAAATTTATTTTCTAATTGGGAAGATTTCCATTCTTCAAAATACAGTGAGGACTCTTATTGAGCAACTGCAGAACCCTGGACTTGGCAAGATGGGAATAAAGAAAAATAAGACCTTAAAAATGCATTTGACACACATTTGCTGCAGCCTGGTCTTGAGGTTTGTCTCTGGAGAAAGGCTGTGTATCCCAGCTCCCTGTCTCTAAGAGTCTTGACTAGAAGAAGATTTAGTTTGTATGTGTCCCTTAGGTGAGTCACAAGAAATTCAAATGGATGCAGAACTTTAAAAAAGAAAAAGAAGAGCCAGACCATGTTGCTGCTTTAATCCTTTAAAGATTAAAGTTTGAGGCCAGCCTGGTCTATGAAGTGAGTTTCTGGACATCCAGGACTACATAGAGAAACTCTGTCTCCGAAAAAAATAAATAAATAAGAAGAAAGAAGGAAAAAAATTCATAAAATATACAGAATTTTATGAATGAGCAAACAGTTGAGCCTACAGGGTAATTCAGAAGCCTGTTTGAACTCATCAATTGAATTATCTTGAAGAATTGGTCTTTCAGGCCAGGTGTTGGTGGCACACGCCTTTAACCCCAGCACTCGGGAGGCAGAGGCAGGTGGATCTCTGAGTTCCAGGGCCAGCCTGGTCTCCAGAGTGAGTGCCAGGACAGCCTCCAAAGCTACACAGAGAAACCCTGTCTTGATAAACCAAAAAAAAAAAAAAAAAAAAAGAATTGGTTTTTCAACTCAGCAGCTTCGTGTATGTGTGCGTGCGTGTGTGTGTGTGTGTGTGTGTGTGTGTGTGTGTGTGTGTGTATGTATGTATGTATGTACGTGTGAGTTCCTATATATGAGTGTTGGCATGCACATATCACAGAGCGTGTAAGTAGGAACACAACCTCAGGTGACGGTCCTTACTTTCTTGTTTTGGGTTATTGTTTGTTTGTTTTGAGGCAGGGTCTTCACACTTTCACAGCAGGCACTTATCCCACTGAGCCATCTCCGAAGCCCTTAAAAAGGACCTTCGAAAAGAGGTGAAAAAACTTTTGTCAAAAATCTTTTCAGAAACCTGTGAGTGTGGATGGGTTCCCTGGCTGACCCAATTTGAGTCTTTTTTCCCCAGGGCTGCAAGTGAACCTAGGTTCTGGCCTGCAATAAGCCACTTTTGTTGGTATTTGCAGGTTCCGGTGTCCAGATATATAAGAGAGTAGCTGGACGGAAGAAAACTCATTCCTTAGAAATTAAAAGATTCTTTTTTTTTTTTAACAGAGAATCTTGGGTCTCTCAGAGCTAAAACTTGAAAGAGGAGATACCTTGGGATTTAGTCTTGTCATGCTTTTTACAGCATTTCTTCCTTGCAATAGTGTTTTCCCAAGGACTGCAGGCACGACTGTGTTCTGATCTTCTGCCCAGTGTCTTCTGCCTGCAGTAGAGTTAATTTTAGTTGATGTGTGCCTTAAGCACTCTTCCGGCCCCAAAGCATGCCAATCCGTCAACCTGTGATTTAGTTCTGAGATCTCCTTGATACACTTACCCAGTGATCCCAATTCCTCACTGCCTAAGTAATGGATATATCTTAGAGGTAATTACATGAATGCAACATGGGAAACTTACCTAGCACCCAACACCAGTGAACATCCTCAAAGCACCCATGCAGTTAGCACCCATGCAGTGTAGTAGCCATGACCCCATCTACCCAGCCATGGCCTCATTTCAATTGTGTGGTGCCAACTGTGATCTGAAAATATTAAAGAGAAACTTCTAGAAGTAAATAATGCCAAAAACACTAAGGTTGGCTTGAACTCATGATTCTCGGTGTCAGCCTCCTGAATGCTGGGAGTAAGCACACTGCCACCATGACTGGACTCTTGATTTAAAATGTGCACTATTTTTGTCAGCAGCCTTGCGAGTCAGGGATGCAGCTCCACACTGTCAGTCATAGCAGCTGGAGTTCTTTTAGAGACCTCTACCCAGGGGAAGCCAGAACTTGTGACTTTGTGGCAGAAAAGAATTTCAGGATGAGTCAGTATGAAGCAGGTTTGGAGTTTATTTTTATTTTATTTTCATTTATTTTGAGACAGGATCTATCTGTGTTATAACAACTAGGCTGGCCTCTAACTCACAGAGATCCACCTGCCTCTGCCTCTCAAGTGCTGGGATTAAAGGTGCGAGCCAGCTCACCTAGATGAGTTAGGATTTATTAAGAAAAGGGTTTAATGCTGGACATGGCGGCACACCTCTTTAATCCCAACACCTGGGAAACAGACGCAGGCAGATCTCTGTGAGTTTGAGGCCAGCCTAGTCTACATAGTGAGTTCTATAGTGAACTACATAGTGAGACTGTCTCAAACAACAACAGCAGCAGCAGCAAAAGGTTTTAATATGGATTCAGTTAGAGAGAGAGAGAGAGAGAGAGAGAGAGAGAGAGAGAGAGAGAGAGAGAGAGAGACAGTAAACCTCTGACATGAGCGAGGGCTTCTCAAAAGTGTCTTAACAATTGCCATACAAGTTTGGTAGTTTATGGAATTACACTGTTCAAAGAATCTTTGATTTTTCTTTTACTAAATGAGATCACAAGCTACTTTCTGAGGAGCATTGGACAGTTCCATGTAGATAAGATTAAAACAACAACCACCAAAGCCAAATAAAGGATTAAAGAAAAGAGTCCTTACTGTCCCTTAATTCCCTTAATTCCTTACTGTCCCTTAAGTCCCTTAATTCCCACAAGGGAATTAAGACATGTTTTCACTGTAAACAAAGTTCATGATCGTGTTGGTGAGATTCTCAGAGAGTTATAAATTTGTAGCTGGCCAGGAATAAGTTAAGAATTGCATAGAACTTTACCTCTGAGCATGGTTTGCTGCTATTTCATCACTCTTCTTTGAAATGTCTCTATTAAAAAAATAAGAAGAAGAAGAATATTGCTACTGGGCATATTGGCCCACACCTGTGATTCCAGAAACTGAGAGGTGGAAGCAAGAGGACAGGGAGTTCAGGGTCATCCTTCAAAATACAGTGGCTTTGAGGCCACTGAGACTCTATCTGGGAAAAAAAAAATGATGAAGAGGAAAGGAATGAAGGAAGAAAGGAAGGAACAGAATATTGACTCTGTGTCGACCAGACTCTAGAGCCTCGTTTCCTTCCCACGTCTCTGTAATTCTCCCTGTATTGTGGCCCTGCCTCATCCTGAGTAGTGAGCGGAAATCTCCCTGCCCTGCTGTTGCCACTGATATGGTACTGGTAGGGTCTCAAGGACAGAGAGAGACTGACACCTCAACCCACTGTTTCCAGTTTCTTGTCCTTACTTAAAAAAGAAAAGTCAACCAGAAAAGGACCCATGAGTCTGCTTTAGTGACAAAGGGAAAATGCATCCCCCAGGAGTGAGTGCTGGCCTTCTCGGGGTGACTGCACCCACAGTCAAGACCAGTGAGAGAGGACTGCATTTGGAAGGGTGAGGAGTCCTCAGATGGGTGGGCAGGAGGACTCCCTGGATAAGGTCCACTCCTTTTTTCTGTTTTTTTATGGGGGGTTTTCAAAAATGTCCTGTAGTTGCATGTATGATGGGACAACCAAGACCTGGGCTGGGCTCCCAACACCCACATGGCAGCTTACAAGAGTCTGTGTCTCCAGTTCCAGAGGATCTGGAACTCTCTGGCCTTTGCAGGCATTGTACAGGTGTGATGCGCTTACAAACATGCAGGCAAATATTCACACACATAAAGTAGAAATAAAATCCTTTTTGAAAGAGAGATAACCCACGATTAGGATTATAAGTGGAGGTGTCACCCTTTCCAGTGTGGGAACCCAGAGACCCAGCTCCAAAGTTGTTCACCAAAAGCTGTCTTCAACTGAGAAAGGAGAGTTGGCAGCTATCCTAGGGCATCTTCCTGGCCCTCAGCCACCTCAGCCACACACAGCGTGCAAGGCTTGTGTAGATGTGATGCCGAAACCCTAAAGGTGGAGCCTTGAACAAGACAGTTTTAAGTTCTCAGAAGCCATCTGCTCGCTCCCAAGGTGTAAATATGAAAGGATCCGGGACTGTAAACCACTGGGCAGCAGCAGAAACTGGAGATAGCAAATCAAAGGCGCTAGGGACCAGCTGTTGTAAAAGAGCAACAGCCTCCCATGGAGCATGCAGGTCTCCATTATACATCTTTAAAAAGTCATTAAAATGTTACAGAGTGACCGGCAAGGGCTAAAAGGGCTAAAAACTAAGAAGGTTACTGATTAGGAGTTAAAGTTCCTCTCCGGCTTCAGGCATGAGAAAACCCTGTTAGGAAATCATGAGCTCCTTCAGATGCACATGGCTGGTGTGACTATGATGTCCCACCTAGCATACTTAGGAGCTGATGGGCGAGCATGTAGAGAAAGAATCAGTCTCTTGTCTCTTCTTTAAAAAAAATGTACTTTAGCCGAGATGTGGCAGTTTGGTCTACATAGTGAGTTTCAAGGACACCAAGGAAACGTGGAGAAAACTTCTTTCAGAAAACAAAAACAAAACAAATTTAGGGTTTTTGTTTTATTTTGGGGGCTTTTTTTCCTGGTTTTTTGAGACAGGGTTTCTCTGTATTGCTTTGGAGGCTGTCCTGGAACTCACTCTGTAGACCAGGCTGGCCTCGAACTCACAGAGATCTGCCTGCCTCTCCCTCCGAGTGCTGGGCAAATTTAGTTCTTAATGTTTGGTGTTATTACCAGTTACTTTCTCCAGGGACAAACCTCAAGACCATGGAGGTGTTCAAAATTGATGCTTATTTTTTTCTTTCTCTTTTAATATCTTTCTTTTGCATGTTCTCTTTACTTTTTTAATTACATTAACTGTGTGTGTGTGTGTGTGTGTGTGTGTGTGTGTGTGTGTGTGTGAACTCCTGAATGAGAGTGTTGTGGCTCGTGCAAACAACCTGCAGGAATCTATCCTACCTCCTACCATTTGGGTCCTGTGGAAGGAATTCAGGCCCTCAGCAAGTGCCTTTACCTGCTGAGCCATTCTGCTAGTCCTCGGTTTTCTTTTTTATTAGCATATGTTAATTTATAATACTGTACTTCATCATGCCATTTTCATACATGTGTATAATGTATGTTGACAACACTTACTGCTCATTACCCTCTTTTTGCTACCCCCCACTCTATTACCTTATTTTTCCTAGCCAATCCCCCTTCTAATTTCGTATCTTTGTAGCTAAGTGTGTGTCCATGTCCTGCTGAGTTTAATCAGGGCTGCTTATATGAGCATGAGTAAGGGTTAATTACAGTACCACTGAACTACACCAGTGAAGAAAATGCTGCCCAATAACCAGTAACTGCCAAAAGCTCCTCTGGGAGGGGCATGGCTTTAAAAGTGCCCCACCCATGCTGGGCAGTGGTGGCACACCTTTAATCCCAGTACTCAGGAGGCAGAGGCAGGTGGATCTCTGTGAGTTCAAGGCCAGTCTAGACTATGCAGTTAGTTCCAGGACAGCCAGGACAACACAGAGAAACTCTGTTTCAAAAGAGGCAAAAACAACAACAAAAACAAAAACAAAAAAGTGCCCTGCCTACAGCAACCGCTGACAAATCCTCATAGAAAGGTAGGGCCTATAAGTACACACCCATCCCTTTTTCTTTACATTGTTAAGGCAAGTTGAGGCTCCCTCAGAACTTGGAAGGAACCTCATGGCTCCTTTAGTTTTTCTTCTGTCCATTGGGTCATCTGTTGGGATACATCAAAGTCTTGCTGTCTGTGTGGCTTGCCTTGGGAATTCTGAGAACATTTAGCTCTGCAACAGTCCTCCTCTGTAGAATGTACACTGCCTAGACTTCAACCATGACCATGCAACTCTTATAAATGAAAGCATTTAGTTGGGGCTGGCTTACGGTTTCAGAGGTTTAGTCCATTATCACATGGTGGGAAGTCTGGCAGCCTGCAAGCAGGCATGGTGCTGAAGAAGGAGCTGAGAGTTCTACATCTTAATCTTCAGGCAACAGGAAGTAAACTGAGACACACTAGACATAGCTTGAGCATAAGGGCCCTCAAAGCCCACCCACACAGGGACACACTTCCTCCAACAGACCACACCTCCTAATAGTGCTACTCCCATTGGAGGCCATTTTCTTTCAAGCCACCACAGAAATTTAAAAGAAAAAGATTTATTTCTTTATGTATGTTTATATGCCTGTAAGCGGGTTATGTGAATGTGTATTCCAAGTGCTGATGAAGGCCATAAGAAGGGCTTTAATCCCAACACTCTGAGTTCAAGGCCAGCCCAATCTACAGAGCAAGTTCCAGGATAGCCAAGGCTATGCAGAGAAACACTGTCTCAAAGGCCCTTTCCCTGAAAAAATTAATGGCTTTAGGGGCATTGTCTTATATATAGATACTCAAATTTATTCCATTAATCAGTGTATCTATTTGTATGCCAATGCCATGCTCTTTTTATTACTATAGCTCTGTAGTATACCTTGAAATCTGGAATGGTGATACCTCCAGCAGGTTTCTTCTTCTTCTTCTTCTTCTTCTTCTTCTTCTTCTTCTTCTTCTTCTTCTTCTTCTTCTTCTTCTCCCCCTCCTCCTTTCTGTCCTGGTGGTTTTATGCTTTCATATGAAATTTAAAATCATTTTTTAAATTTCTCTGAAGACTTGCTTGGGGATTTTGGTGTGGATTGCACTGAATTTATAGATTGCTCTCAGCAGAATGACCATTTTCACAGTATTAATCCTGCCAATCCATGAGCATGGGAAGTCTTTACATCTTCTGGTATCTTCTCTAATTTCTTTTTTCTTTTTCTTTTTTTTGTAAAATCCTTTTCTAATTTCTTTTTTTCAAGGTTTTAAAATGTTCACTGTACAAGTCTTTCACTTCCTTTTGTGAGGCTATCATGGATGGTGTTGTTTCTCTGATTTATTTCCTATGATGTTTGTCATTTGTGTATGAGAAGAATAATGATTGCTGTTGTTAAACAACCCAAGAATATTTAATCAAAAGGATTCTAAAAGTCTCCCTTTGAGTTGTTGGTCACAGTTGTTCCAGAGACTCCTAAAATATTATAGGCTATTGTGATTGCCCATGGTTGCTTCCCAAGTGAGGAAGGTAAGTCTCTATTGCTAAAGACAGCATACACTTCAGACACAGGGCTGGAACTGACCTAAGAGCCTCCTCCCTAAGGACCAGCTTCCATGGTACCCAATGATGCCACAGGAGCTACAAAGAAGGGAAATAACCAAGAGTCCTTCCTATCCAACTATGACACCTATGAACCACAACAATGACCAGTATAACATGAAATCCCTAAGGTTCAATAGTGGCACACACCTTGGTGGTAAACAATGGCTCTCTAATAGAACTTAAGACCCACTCAATAAGAGGGAAATCATGTCTGGTACTAGAAACCCAGCCAACTACCCAGGGCTAATAAAGTCATAGATCTTAGAGAAGAACCTACAACTGACACTTTACTAAATGAGCATAGTCCCTAACTACATTCTAAATATTTGTTCTTATACCCAGACATAAGTGTAGTCCTCACTGCCTCATCAAGAAAATGCCTCTTTGCAATACAGACCATTACAGAAAACCATAACCAAATAAAACACAGAGTTACTCAGACTAGTCCCAAAAAGTACATCTACCATACAATTCCCACACCCAAGGCTTAGGGATCATTGCATAAAGGGGGCCAGAAATACTTAAGAGGCAGAGGATCAGGGTGACTGTGAGACTGCACCTTATAATAAGTTACAATAACTCCATAAAGTCTCACCAACATGACTACTTAAACATGAGCTAAACAAAGACAACAACATAGGTAACTAACATGGATGGGGAAAGGCCATGAGACCACAATCCTACCCAAAGACTACAGGCAACTAAATAATGATGAGGACTGAGGAAAAATTCCCTGGGGGGAATGACACACCGATTTCATATATGCATATAACAATAATTAATGAAAAGGAGGCCAATAATTTGAAAGAGAACAAGGAAGGAAATGTAAAAGGTTGGGAAAATGATATACTTATATCATAACCTCAAAAAGTAAAGAGAATTTTTAAGAGATTCCAACAAATTACTATAAAAGCAACAAAATGACAGGAAATAATATACACTGTTCCATCATAGTTCTTAATATTAATGGTTCTCAATTCTCTAAGAGACACAGAACTAACACACTGGAATAAAAACCAGGATCTATCTTTTTGCTGCCTCCAAGAAACACATCATACCATCAATGATAGTTACCACTTAGGGTAAAAGGATGGAAAAAGGTATTCCAAGCAAATTGAACTAAGAGACAAGGAGGCATGGCTATTGATATCTGACCAAATACATTTCAAAACAAAACTAGTCAGTAGAGACGGGAGGGGACTTCATAGTCATTACAATCCTAAACATACACACACCACACACAGGATCACCCAGTGACATAAAAGAAATACCATCAGATCTAAAACTACTGGGTAACTACAACATAGTGATAGTAAGTAACTTCAGGCCCCACTCTCACCAATAGACAGGTCATCCAGAAAAACAGAAATAAACAGAAACCCTGGAATTAAATGAAACCATAACTCAAATAGACCTAACACATATACAGTATATACCAGGTACGCGATTGAGCTTCTCAGCAGACCATGGAAATTTCACCAAAATCAACTACATATTAGGACACAAAAGAGGCCTCACCAAATGGGGGAAAATTGAAATCATACCCTGCATTCCATCTGACCGCAATGAAATAAGCTGGGTGTGAACAGCAGCAGAAACTGCAGAGAGTGCACAACGCATGGAGACTGAGCAAAACCCTGTTGAATGATAATTAGGCCAAGTATAAAAACCAAGAAGGGGGCTGGAGAGATGGCTCAGAGGTTAAGAGTGCTGACTGCTTTCCCAGAGGTCTGAGTTCAATTCCCAGCAACCACATGGTGGCTCAAAACCATCCATTATGAGATCTGGTGCCCTCTTCTGGTGTGCAGATATACATGGAAGCAGAATGTTGTATACATAATAAATAAATAAATAAATAAATAAATAAATAAAATCTTTAAAAAAAAACAAGAAGGAAAATTTAAAATTCCTAGAACTGAATGAAAATGAAAACACAACCTAAGAAAGTGTATGGGACACAAGGAAAGCAAACCTAAGAGGAAAGTTCATATCCTGTGTTCCTAGATCGAAAAATTCAAGAACTCACAAATTAACGACTTAATGATACACCTGAAGGCCTCAGTAAAACAAAAACAAATGTAAAAAAAAAAAATGAGGATGGGAAGAGATAATCAAAATCAGAGCTGAAATTAAGGAAATAGAAATGGAAAAAACCCAAAACAAAACACAAAGAATGAGCGAGATAAGAGCTGATTCTCTGAAAAGCTTAACACCCTATTTCAAAGCCAGCAACGAAAATAGTCACTCATGCCAACCCTACAGAAAGTAACTAAGACCAAGAGGTTGCGTGTGGGGAAATGATTCTTATGCATGGTTATCAGACACTAATTTAATGCTTGCCGACCTTGGCTCCCACTTCTATTCTGTTTATGTTTGTTTCAGAAACTGGCATAGTTCAGATTTTTTTTTGTTTGTTTGTTTTGTTTTTCGAGGCAGGGTTTCACTGTGTAGCTCTGTCCTGGAACTCACTTTGTAGACCACACTGGCCTCGAAATCATAGAGATCTGCCTGCCTCTGCCTCCCGAGTGCTGGAATTAAAGGCGTGCGCCACCAACACCAACACCTGGCTGTATCTCCGAAACTTTTTACAGCAAATCCAGTATATCACCCTAATTCAACTATCTAAAACTAAAGAGGGAAAATTTAACTGCCCTGGCAAGAGAGGAGATAGTCTAAAGAGTCACTTGTGTCCTTCCTTTTGGCCATCAGATTACATGTAAATGGTCCATACGGCCCTTCACGTAAATAAAGGCCAGGAATTAAATCTTTAAATAGCGTCATATTCAAAGGGTCCACACTTGAAAGTCAGAGCAAAAGCTGCTACCCGGGATTTCCTCTAGACAGAGTTTTACAGAGAACCAGAGCAAAGACGACGAAATCAAAGTTCAGTCACAACCTTCTGTCCAGATGGATCTAGTCTCTGAGAGGTCCCTGAACCCATCATTGTCTTATCTAAGTTGTACTGCCATCAACTGGTAGAGATGTGGATTGCATTTTGACACTGGATTTCCCAGTTGGGCCCTGAGGGTGCCTTCATGTGTACATGTGGGGCTTTCTTTGGCTTGCCGGCGATGTAAGAGGTTCATTCTTCTCTCCTACTGCCCCTTCACCTGGGGTTTGACAACAACCAGTCTGCAGACCTCTTCTTCCACCAGCCCTTAGTCAAGCCAGGCCCTGGGACGGGGGCTGGACCTGTAATGCACCCTTCTGCCTGCTGCATGCCAAAGGGAAGTGCCTACTAGAGCACTCTGCTAATTCTCACTCCCTATCCTTGAAGATGGCCTCTTCATACACGACCACCACCACCATCACAGCGCCTCCCTCCGGAAGCCTGCAGAATGGACGGGAGAAGCAGAAGACGGTGCCCCTCTACCTGGAAGAAGACATCCGCCCTGAAATGAAAGAAGATATATACGACCCCAGCTACCAGGATGAGGAGGGGGCCCCGCCCAAGCTGGAGTACGTCTGGAGAAACATCATCCTCATGGCCCTGCTGCACTTGGGGGCCCTGTATGGGCTTGTGCTGGTTCCCTCCAGCAAGGTCTACACCTTGCTCTGGGGTAAGCAACTTTCTTTGTTCTCGGCCAGTGTCTCAAGTTTCTCCCCTCCCTCTAATGATGGGGTCTTTCGATGGGCAGTGGCCCCTTTGTGTCCAGCTTTCCCAAACCTTTCTCTGTGGACTAGGGTCTCTCTCTCTCTCTCTCTCTCTCTCTCTCTCTCTCTCTCTCTCTCTCTCTCTCGACAGGTTCTCATGTAGCCCAGGCTGGGTGGGAACTTGCTTCATTGCAGAGAACTACCTTAAGCCTCTGATTTTCTGGGTCCACTTCCCAAGCACAGGCATTACAGTGTCCATCACCACAACTGTTTGGCTTGTTTGATTGTTTTCAGAACCTCACTCTGCTACCTAGGCTGTCTGGAACTCTCTATGAAGTCCAGGCTGGCCTTGAACCCATGGTAATCTTCCTGCCTTGGCCTACTGGGATTACATCCTGAGCTACCATATCTGGGATATCTTGTTCTTTGTTTAGCACAGGCCTTCAGGCATACTAGACAGGTACTCTACCACCGTGTCATATCGTTAACCCCTGGGGGAGCTTTAACATGAGCGTTGGGGACCAAGCTCTGAAGCCATGCTCAGGACTCACTGAGGGAGTAGCACTGTGGCAATGAGGCAACCAGCCCCAACAAACTTTTCTGTGTGAACCACTTACTTGGCTGCCTGTCCTAGCCCTTCCTGCCACAGGAGAACCAGGCCCTGCCTAGGGGGCCTGGGGAAAAGGTACCTTACCAACTCTGTGGGCTAAATGTTGAGCTCAGTCAGGAGATGAGTCAGGAGATGCTACTTGGGAAGAGAAGCCATTGAGAAGGAGAGCACAAAGGAGGGCTGCTTATCCACACAGCCATTCAGACCTAAGACCCTGGCTGGACCAGGATTGTTGCCTTGGAGGAGTGTGAAGCAGGCTCCCATAACACCCAGCCAAGTGTACATGTGAGCAGCTCTGCTACTCCAGTTAGGTCTTCTGGGTGTAGCACGTGCCAGTGAACAAGATGTTCTTTGAATATTTGCATCATAGAAATGTTTCATGCTCTCTTCTCCACCCAGCCTGCAGCTGCCCCTTTCTCCTGAAGCCGTATCATGTCATGGCGATAACATCTTCTAACACCCATTGTCTTTATCCTCTACCTGTCCTTCCTGGGCAGGGACAGGCATACCAGAGAATAGAGCCGTGAAGAAGACTTCTCACTCCGGGAGCTCTGCTGACCAGGGACCCCTTGCTTTCTCTGAGGGCTGGTGAGCCAGCCATTCTTTCCCAGATACTCCTGGGAAGTTTGAGGGAACAGAATCAGGTGTTGGGACTCTGACAACTCTCTCTCTCTCTCTCTCTCTCTCTCTCTCTGAATATACTATTGTAGAAGGGTTAGTGTTATCCTGTCTGTCCTGGCCCTCTTCCATCTTGTAGGTGGTGAGACTTGGACCCTTAAACATTGTCTTGGGAAATCCACTCAATGTCCCAAGAAAATACAACTTAGGAAATCCCTTCTTGGGACCTCTGTTTTTCTAGTCACCTACTGAGGCAATGACACATTACCAGAACCAGGAAGACTGGGCGTGAGGGAGTCTTCAAAGTAGTTTGATTCCCTGCAAGCTCCCTTCCTCTCTGGCCTGACTACTCCTCACAAGCCTCATTCGTTTCAGTACTGTGTTTGACCAAACTGCCGGTTCTTGGCTGACATCAGTTGCTATTTCAGGAAAATTGATACCATCCAAAACCAAGACTATGGTCAATGCTTTTGGTATCCTGCCCTTTGGTGTGTGCTGTGATTTTGGAAAGGAAATCGGGTACACAGAACCTGCATGTTAAATTCTTTACTCTTGTCCTGGGCTCTGGTCGGTAGATTAACACACAGAATGGTGATTGGGAAATGTGGTTTAGCAAAACTCTTCAGGAACAGGAAGGATTGAATTCTCTGTTGGAATCTTCTATTTCCTTTGGGTTTTAGAGGCTTTTATAGTTTTATCCCAAAGGAAAACGCATAATTAGCAAATGACTGTGTTTGCTCCATTTTCCCTACTCAAGGATTTTGAAAAGCTTTTCTTTCATTTTAGAATCATTTAATAGAGCCCTCTGGAGTAAGACCTCTCTGAGGATACTGAGAGCCAAAGTACAAAACCTGCCCAACCCTCCCCTGTGGGGAAAGCAGTTTCCCCTCCAGCATGGACACTCTCAATCCCTCCTGGGGACAGGGAAAGGATCTGTGTGAGCTAAGCTATTGGCAGAATAAGAACATGACTCAATGTACAAGGGTTCCCATTCCAGTCCCCTGTGAAGATAGCATTGTCTGTGGAGCCAACACACCTGGGCAATCTGCAGCATGAGGCAAATTGGAACATTTTCTCAGTCCTCCTGCTCTGCACAAAGCTTTCCCTTTTTTCCTGGGGTTCCAGGTTTTGCCCTCCCCTGGTCTCTGCTACAAGTGCGGCAAATCCTCTTTATGGGAGTCTCTCAATCACCACATAGCCAGAGGCTAGGGGTCATCTGAGGCCTCAGCCCAGTTCAGAAGAATATGGCCAGCACTTTCCTGAGAATAGATGCTATCTCCATGCTTGTCCTGGGGACCCTATGGAAGGGACAGGATGGGACCCAGGAGTCAGGAGAGGAAGAAAGAGACCACTTAGAAAATGGTTACCTCTTGATGCAGAAGGACACTTGAAAATTTGTACAGTGTTTGGTGTCCCCAGTCTTGGCTAAGTTCTGTAGCTTCTGAGGTTCCAAGGTTTCCACATGTCCCCGTGGGTATCTTACACTGCTTCTACCAAGGCCTCAGCCCTGTGTCCTAGTGCTACAATCAGAAGAACAGACAGGTACACCCAGTGTCCTCTCCCCAGTAGAGAGCATTCATGGTACCTCCTGATCTTGTAGGTTCTAAGAGTGCTGTGTTACTAAAAGATGTATGGTATAGCTAGAACTAAACAAATTATTGGTAGAAAATGTAGTTTCAAGCTATGGATCCTCTTTTACATGTCCTGTGACCCTGGAAAAACACTTAGCTTTTAACTTCATCTACATATTTACCTGAAGAGGCATCTCTGATGACAAGTACCCAAGTACAGAGCTCTTCCAGCTCTGCTCTTGAGGGCACAGCTACTTTATCGTGGTGTCACCTCACTTGTGCTATTACTAGACTCCAACCATTAGGATGTGCGGTGACTATGATAACATTAGCAATCAGTAAAGCCTGAGCCTCCATGTACTTGTGACTCTGTGCAGGACTGACTTGCCCTGAGACCTGATAGAGTGCTGAAATGCTGTCAACAACAGGGGAACAGGCTCTGTGTCCCATGAGTGTCCCCTTTAATTGAGAGATCCTTCTGTTGGGCTCTGACTCCCATTTTCCAAACATTCTTGATTATGGGTGTTTAGGTCAGGAGGAGTAGTTGATGACCTTGAACCCCTTGGAGAAATGATCTGAGGGGCAAAGGGCAAAGAACCTGGGAAAATGTCCCCATGGTCTGCCAATGAATGCTAGACAGTGTTGATACCCTGCCTTCCTTTCCAGCATCATGCCTTTCTGCCCACTTTGTGCCTGGGTCTGGGTCTTCTTGACTCACATCCTTTCCTAGGAGGAGTGGTTTCCCCTCCAGTCCTAGGTGGAGTGGTTTGAGGTGATGATGAGTTTTTTGAGGTGGCAAATGCTATGATGTCTCGGAGACCAACGCACAAACTCCTTCAAACCCAGAGAAGCATACTCTGGTATCAGGAGTGTTCAGCTTCGCCTCTCCTGGTTGCACCTACCAGTTAGCTGACCCCTCTGTTGTCCCAGCAGCATTTGTCTACTATGTGATCAGTATTGAAGGCATTGGAGCTGGAGTTCATCGCCTGTGGAGCCACCGAACTTACAAGGCTCGGCTGCCCCTCAGGGTCTTCCTCATCATTGCCAACACCATGGCTTTCCAGGTGAGAAGCTGGTGCTGTTAATTCTTGTGTCTCTACTCTATGGACGTTCAGGGGCAGAGTGGCTCACATTAGCACCTAGAGAGGTAGTCTTTGGTGGTCCTCTCAAGTGCATGCTTGGTACAGAGCTCCCTACAACACGGGACATCTCAGAGTCACTGGGAAGGGAAACAGGAAGTAGAACAGGTTCTCCAACATAACTATTTTTTTTCACCCAAAGTTCCCTGGGTTATCACATAGTATGGCTGCTGTGGTCCTTTGGTGTAAAGGACCTTAGGACATCATCATCAAGACACTGACTATGGTTTCCTAAACACTCAGCCAACAAAAAGTCATGCTTTGCTCTGCCTGTCTTAAGACCCCACTATACTGGCATTGGAAGTGAATGTGTCCCACACTCAAGAACTCTCTCATTTCAGATAAGAGCAAACAAGTCTCTAGTCCCATGTGCTGGACACCGAGCCAGCATTTGACACAGGTTAACTCCTCTAGTCCTCACAACCACACCAGGAGGTAGGCCTTAATGTTCTACCCACTGAACAGATGAAGAAACTGAGTCGCTGCGCCATTAATAAGCTGACCTTACTGTGGTGTCAAGGACTAGCATGATGGATAGGTCAAGTGCTGATGATGGTTCTTGCAGCACACTTGTATGGATAGACTGTGGGAAATTAGGGGAGGGACTCGCCTAGCCATAGGCTGCTGCTTATAGTGTGGGACTTGTCTTAGGTGATGAGGAAAAAGCACTAGAAAACAGACTAGTTATTTTGCCTCGATGATATCTGAGGTTCTTATCACACATGTATAATCACCTCTGCTCTGACAATTTACATGGTGAAGGCTCCCAGTTTCTGTCTTTGGAGGACAAAGAGAAGGAAGAGAAACATTGACACATTCTTGAAGGAATGGATAAGTTCAGGAACACTCCGAGGCCTTTCAGAAGGGTGCTCAGGCTCATCGGTTACATTGGTCCTGTTTTGTTGTGTGACATGCCACTTGTGAAGGCATTGACATGGAGTTTTTGCACCTTTACCACAGAGCAGAACCTTGGAGCCCAAGGCCATCTGCTTGATAATATCTCTGCCCCTAGATCAGACATCTTGGGAGGAACCCTGTCTCCTGTTACTTGTTTGAAGAATCACCATATTCTCTGCTAATGAAACTCCCTGAACCCTAAAACTCACTTCCTGTTTCCCACAATGCAACCCTGGGAAGCAACAGTGCTATTTTTGTACTCTAGGCCTTTGAGTTGCTTTTCTACATAAGCTTTGGGGACAAGCATGCCGGCAAGGGTGCTCTCCAGACTCCATCCCCCCACCTCCAGTAGTCAGAGTTCTGGGACTCTGTGAGTTGACTGAGAGTTCCAGGCCCTGGCAGACACCTAGACACCTTCCATTCCCCCAGAAGGGATTCTCTTCTCAATCCTGGGGTCCTCTTTCCTGTCCCTCCAGAATGATGTGTATGAATGGGCCCGGGATCACCGTGTCCACCACAAGTTCACAGAAACGCATGCTGACCCTCACAATTCCCGCCGTGGCTTTTTCTTCTCTCACGTGGGCTGGCTGCTTGTGCGCAAACACCCGGCTGTCAAAGAGAAGGGCGGAAAACTGGACATGTCTGACCTAAAAGCCGAGAAGCTGGTCATGTTCCAGAGGAGGTGAGTGAGGAAGAGGGAGCTTGGGAGGTGGGGTTTCAAGAGCAACACATTTCTCTTAGCACTTAGAATAGATGAATGAATTTCTAGGTTTGTGTGCTCAAAACCCTGATTTCAGCCAAGTATGGGATGCAGGCCTGTGGTCCCAGCACTGGAGAGACAGAGGCAGATGGATCTATGTGAATTCCAGGTCACCCAGAGCTACATAATAAGACCGTCTCAAAAACAAAGCTACTCTGGGGACTGAAGAGGTGGCTCAACAGTTAAGAGTACTTCCTGTTCTTCCAGGGGACTCTAGTTCAGATTCCAGCACCCACGTTGGGGGCTTACTCCCACAACTCCAGCTCTAAAGAATCTGACACTCAATTCTGTCCTTCACAGACACACATGTGGCATATGCTCACACAGACATACACACATACACATAAATTAAAAATAATTTTTAAAAGTCTTTTTTTAAAAAAGCCCATTGGCCAGATGTGGTGGCACACACATCTTTAGTCCAAGCACAGGGGAGGCAGAGGCAGCTGGATCCTGTGAGTTTGAAGCCAGCATAGCATGGTCTACAGAGTGAGTTCCAGGACAGCCAGAGCAGCATAATGAGACTCTGTTTCAAAAAAAAAACCAAAAATCAAAACAAATAGATCATCATTTCAAACCCAAGTTTTTAATTGCTTGGATGTCCACAGTTCTGGGGTGTTACTCTGTTGCTTTCTTTCTGAATTCTACTGTGCCTGTACAGTACTGAATTCTACTGTACATTTCTGAAGTTTTTAGCCTATAAATTGGAGAAATAATATACTTACCAAGTTACCATGAAGCAAGGCAAAATACTGTCTGTACTGTGAGAGGCAGAAAGGGCCAGAGATGGCTCAGGAAGAACAAGAGGGCTGAAGAAAATGTAGCACCAGAAACAATGGAAGGGCCGTGTCCTGCACTTTTGGGTACAGACACAAAGTACAAAAATGAGCTAAAACCTTATGCACGATCCAGAAACATAGTCTGTTTCCTTGACCTACAAGGTATGACAGGGGAAAAAGATGGCAAACAGACTGATGTCGTCCCGAGTGTCTTAGACACAGATGGGATTGACACAATTGGCAAGGAGGAGCTTCTTTTTCCAGAGCAAGTGGCACAGTCAGAGCTGGGCTTTGAAGATGAGGTCAGGGGAGGTCAGAGGAGGGCAGGGGAGGTCAGAGGAGGTCAGGTGAGGTCAGGGGAGGTCAGGGAAAGTCAGAGGAGGGCAGGGGAGGTCAGAGGAGGTCAGGGGAAGTCAGGTGAGGTCAGGAGAGGTCTTGTGAAGTCAGGGAAGGTCAGGGGAAGAAGATATTGAGCCTGAGAGGTGAGGAAAGGACATAAGTTAGACTAGAGAGGACTCAGGTTGGAGAAGCAGAGAAAGAATGGAAAAGCTGGATGCAGGGCATGCTCATGACCGGAAAGTTAAAGACAGTACTGCTGACAGGACACCAATCAACTCTCTCAGGAAATCAGTGGTTCCAATTGTGTGGAAATGAGATTGGGGCAAGGCCTCTAGAGGGACAGAACCTGCAGATGATCAAGGACATCCATCCATTATGCTTCCTGGAGCTTTTGGAGTCAAGGCCTTGAGGGAGGAAGTTAGCAGGAAATGGAGAAACATCAAAGACCCTGACAGGAGAGAAAGCAGGCTTCAGGGGCAGATGGAAACCAGTCCAGGCATCCTCACAGGCTCAGGATGTGGTTTGGCCCTGATTTGTTGGGTAACTGGCCTCATCCCTCTATGAATAAGAGCAATGGAGACCTTGTTCCATTGGCAACTGGTGGGATCAGGACAATCTCAGCTCAACATACTTACCTTGAAAATGATAACAATACTCTGTACTGAAAAGATTTCCCACACCCTTCTTTCTTGATGGGATCCCACCCCTCACATGCACTCGTGGTGTAAGAGGAAAGATAACTGCGCCCCACTGAGAAGAGTCAGCCCTCTCTCCATACTCAGTGTGCCATCTCTCCACACAGGTACTACAAGCCCGGCATCCTGCTGATGTGTTTCATCCTGCCCACGCTGGTGCCCTGGTATTTCTGGGGTGAAACTTTCCTACACAGCCTGTATGTTGCCACATTACTGAGATATGCCATGGTGCTCAATGCCACCTGGCTGGTGAACAGCGCCGCCCACCTCTATGGGAATCGCCCTTATGACAAGAACATTGATCCCAGGGAGAACGCCCTGGTTTCGATGGGATCTCTGGGTAAGTCAGCAATCTTTAGCATTAGCACATTCAGTGGTCTCTTTTGGGTTTCAAACCTGGGACAAATGGCTGAGGTGCCTCTTTAACATATCACAGCTGACCTGGCCACCAAGTTCTCCCTGCATCCCTCAGTCCCTGCTTGTTACAGCCCCCACCCTGCCCCCATCTGGCATGTCCCATTTCCTACCCTGAACTCTGCAGCCCAGGGTGCCGGGCTCCTCTTCCCTATCTAATCTAATCTAATCTAATCTAATCTAATCTAATCTAATCTAATCATTTTGGTCTCCCTCTCTCCCCCTTCTCGCATGGCACAGCTCAGTCTGGTCGTGTCCACTCTGCACTCTCCCAGATGCCCGGCCTCTGACTGTACCCTCCCATCTATCTACAATGGCCCTCCACTGCACGGCCATACCTAGGAGCAGTCATGTTCTTTCCTTTTCCTTTTTTATTTCTTTTTTAAAATTCCATCTCCTTATCGGATGAGCTGTGAGGAAGATGCCAGGCATCTGTTTTTATAAGCACTTTGTGTCTCACACTTTCCACTGTAAAACTAGGGGATGTGATATTGGGGAAAACATGACGGTCAGGCAACAGGTTTTATGTAAAAAGGGAAAGGATAAAAAATACTGCCTTTGATTGGAAGGTCAAAAAACAAACCAAAAAAACCTCTAAATGATCCTGGCTAAGTTTCCCCTTCTCCAGTCATCTCTGATTTATTTCTCTGAGCTGGGTTATTTCTGCTTGGGTCAGAAGACTCATAACAATAACAATAGTGGCAATGAAGAATACAATGAGCCTAGTGTGTCACGACTAACCATGCTATATACAGAAAAGGAAGATCGTGACTTTGGATTTAAAAGTGTGTCGTTCTCAGAGTATTGGCTCACCCCCTTAGTGTGTTTCATGAACTGCCACCACCCCCATCCCAGCTTCAGACACCACCACCCCTGTGTCTGTTCTTCCATTCACCCATGTTTAAGGAAATCTTATTTACTTACCCTATACCCTACAATTCTTAGACTGCCATAGAAATGGTATCCCGTGGACTGAGATGTGTTCTGTAAATGAAACTGAAATGAACTTTCCCAGATTCGGCCTCTTTATGACATGGCTGCTATGAGTAACAGCCAGCCCCTTGTATTTTGTCCCTGTTGCCATTTCTTCTCCATCCCTTCTCAGCCCCCCCTTTACTTCATCTTCTGCTTTCCCGTTTCCTCCCATACGAACCTTAATTTCTTCCTCCTTTCCTCTCCCTTCACTCTCTCTCCCCCTTCCTCTCTCCCCTTTTGCCTTTCTCCCAATGCTCCTGAAGTACTAGGGACCACACTTGCAGCCCTGTGCAAATGCTCCCTCACTGAACTATGTCCCAAGCTTTATTTGTACTTTTGTACATTGTGAGTCAAGAGTTCACTGTGTAGTTCACCTTGCACTCACTCTGTAGCTTAGACTGGCCTTGAATTTCTACCAATAAGCTATTTGCCCAGCTGTTTTTTTTTTATTTTTATCTTGGAAATAGATCTTTCTAACTCGTCCTGGTCAGACTTGAACTTTCTGTCTCCTGGTTCAGCCCCCAGGCAGCTGGAATCACAGCCAGTGGCAAGTAACAATGTATAAATTCAGACCCCAGTCAGTAACAATGTATAAATCTAGACAGCAGTCAGTACCAGTAACAATGTATAAATCCAGACCCCAGAGTCAACAACAAAGTGTTCTCTTACCCACTGGTGTGCAAAGAGGCGGAGGCGGCAGCAATCACGGAGCCCCCTAACTGCTCTCCTTGCTTGTTTCCAGGCGAGGGCTTCCACAACTACCACCACGCCTTCCCCTATGACTACTCGGCCAGTGAGTACCGCTGGCACATCAACTTCACCACGTTCTTCATCGACTGCATGGCTGCCCTGGGCCTGGCTTATGACCGGAAAAGAGTGTCTAAGGCCGCTCTCTGGGCCAGAATTAAAAGAACTGGAGACGGGAGCCATAAGAGTGGCTGAGTCTGGGGTAAAACGTATTACATATACACTGAGAAATGATTTTTTCAGTCTTACACTTTAAAAAAGATTTATTCAGGATTATGAATCGACACAATCTTGGTTAATGGAATGCAAATAGATCTTGTATAACACTTTTCTAAATTATTTTTTAAGGATGTGATAATTGTTTTGGTTGTGAGAAGTTGAATTTTTCCGTTGCCTTCATTTCATCTTGTGGTTTGTCTCTTTTGATAAATGGCCTTACATTAAAATTGTAAACAAATATATACCCCCCCAAAAAAAGAGCGCCTGAGTCTGGGGTTGTCTTTGTTTCTATTTCCAAAGCCAGCTGAACAGAGGTTTAATGATGTTGCTTAAATCCTGAAAAATACCATCCATGTTCTAAAGTATCTCAACACTGTATTCTTGTAAAATATTCAAATATTAAATAAAAGGCAAAACTCTCTTTTATGATCTTTTATTGCTTAGTCCTTCTCTCCTCCCTCTTCTTACTTTATCGTCTTCCCAGTGAGCTGCAGGGGAGCAATAGGATGAAAGATCTCTTGGAGAGCTAAGCAAATGATTTAAATTAAGCGACACCACAGATGGCACTCTTGCCTTGATCTCTCTTGAGCTTCAAGGTAGGTGTCTCAAGCTAAAACTCCAACCAGATCCTCCTGGATGTTGTCTGTTAACTACCATTGGGCCATGGAAAAGACAAAATAGGACATACAAATAAAATGCACACACACACAATTCCCAAGACAGCGAAAAAACAAAAAACAAAACACATACACAAACCAACCTTTCCTTGCCACAGGTAAACCATAAAGGGAGAGTTATCCCGCTGGATATGGTCCTTAAGAGGGGATGCTGTTACATGGAAGGAGTTATAAAGTTCTTTCTGTGATCAGACTCAGCTACTTCCCAAGCCAACATGGAGTGTGTGTGTGTGTGTGTGTGTGTGTGTGTGTGTGTGTGTACGCGAGCACGTGCGTGCACTCCTCCAAGTTGCTCCTTGGGTTGATAAAATCCAGGCAACCCTCCAGTGTTTTGTTCCTTGCCTCATTCCTTCCTGTTAAATTTTATGTTCGTGACTATCCCAGGTCAGTGAATATTTGTTGCATATAATCGATTTAATGAAACAGCTGGAAGATGCTAAGCAGGCCATTAGGGAAGAATTTTCATCAAAATCTTCCTGAGCTGTGGACCCTGCGTTCAACAAATTGCCTGGCCAAGCGGTGTGCTCACCAGTACAATAGCAGCAGGTCTGTTGAGGGTAACCAACTGCTTCCTGTGTAGATTTGAGACCTACTCATTGGAAGGGAATTCACCATCAAAAAGCTGCTGGCTGGGGTCCAGGGAGATGGTTCAGCAGGTAAAGGAGCTTGCTGAGAAAGCCTGATGGCCTAAGGTCAATCTCAGAGACCATGTGAAAAGCTGAACATAGTATCCCAGTATTCCCATGGAGAGATGGGAGACACTGAAAGGAGAATTCCCTTGAAGCTTGTCAGCCAACTAGCCCACAGTAGGTTGGCCAGAGAGACCCTGCCTCCAAAACAAACTGACTCCCAAAAGTCATCCTGTGGCCTGCATGTGCACCCCACACACACACATATCATACACATGCAAATAATGATAGTAATTTTTAAATTATTTTTAAAGCCTGTAGCTGTGGAGTTCATAGGCCTTAGTAAGGAAGTGACTATTGTTGTTTTCCTAAATGGATATAACGTGCCCATCAAATTACCTTCTGAACAGCTATGTTTTTGCTCAGCTTTGGTCAGGGAAGGTTCTGTTTGTAGTGGTCAGCAGTATCGTCAGAGACCCTGTTTGTCTAAGGACTGAGAATATGTGCCTGAATGCGTCCACAGCAGCTTTTCCAAAGCTTGGGGACTAGCATGGAAGAGCAGCAGGAAGAAGGTAAGGGCCCGAGAGAAGGCCAAGATGGAACAGAACACTGCCTTCCGGGCATGGTATGGTCTTTGTACTCTTAAACTTACAGCAGTCGCGATTAACTGCACAAGACCTATCCAAAATGGGGCCTGTCACCATCATGTCATGCCTAGGAGTGGGGCTCATGAGAGACAGAGAGTGATAGCTTGCCTTCCTTCCCCCCTTCCTCCTTCTCTCTGTCTGTTTCTTGGCTTAGCCATTGGTAAAGCGTCCACACTTCTGTAAACAAACCTGTTACCATGGTCATGTAATTCTAGGGAAATTTGTTGGCTATATAAAAATAAAAATTAAGCTAAAAGACATGGAAATAAGGGGGGACTGGAAAGATGGCTTAAGTGATTGGTTGAGAACACCACTGCTCTTCCAGAGGAATTAGGTTCCATTCTCAGAACCCATACAGCAGCTCATGCTGTCTTTATTTCAGTCCCAGGGAGTCTTGTGCCCTCTTCTGGCCTCTCTAGATACTGCACAAATGCACACCGACATGCAAGCAAAACTTGCTAGGTAGCAAAACTTGAAGGTAGGAGACTAGTTGAGAAGATAAAGGGACTGACTAAGAAAAGGAGCAGAGCAAGAGAGGGTAACAGAGACCACAGGAAGATACACAGATTCTGGCCTGAGTGTCTTCCCTTAGATGATGCAGTGCCTTTCTAAATTACATTCCTCAAAGGATATAATTTACAACAACGCTTGAAGACCAAGTGAGGCTTGCATTGTTTTTTTAAATGGAATTATCGTGTTTTTTTTTAAGATTCTTTTTTATTATGTATACAATATTCTGTCTGTGTGTATGCCTGCAGGCCAGAAGAGGGCACCAGATCTCATATGGATGGTTGTGAGCCACCATGTGGTTGCTGGGAATTGAACTCAGGACCTCTGGAAGAGCAGTCAGTGCTGTTAACCTCTGAGCTAGCTATCTCTCCAGCCACGAGGCTTGCATTTTTAAATGTGGTTCAAAAGTTAAAATTCAAGGAGCTGGTTTATTTTCCTTATCTCAGAGAATCTTTTGTAAATGAAACTGTAGGGTGGTTTCACAAGGCACACTGTTTTGATTTAGGGATAAAGCAGGAGTGCCAAGCCACAAGGTCACAAGCATTCTGGCTTTTAAAAAGTATATTTGTTGTTGCAACATCAATGTTTGAGGTGTCCTATGGAAAAGAGCATAAACAGGCGATTAGCTGTTGTGTTGAAGATTCTTGACTCACAGTCAGCGAGAAGGCAAAGCAGATTCCAGATCCCAGAAGGGAAAGGCTTCTTTCCCTTCTGTGTCCCCATGATGTGACATGCTCTGCTCCACCGTGCCTTCCCTGATGAGATGGACCTCAGTGTCTGACACTTCCAGCCCCAATCACTCCTTCTTCCATTAAGTTGTTTCTAATAAAGTTGAGTTCTTTATTTGGTCAAATCAGTGTGGAAGTAGTTACGGAAACTTTTGTTTGCTCGCTTGCTTGCTTGTTTGAGACAGGGTCTCACTATGTATCTCAGGCTGGTCTTGAACTCACAGAGACCCATTGTCTCTACCTCCAGAGTGCCTGGATTCATTAGTGTATCTTCACATTAAACTACAGCTGGGTCTGACATTTGCTTGACTCTTTTCCAACAACAATACACTCTATTACTTTCTCAGTTCCTCAAGGACACCTTCTGCTGCTGGAAAGTCTCCCTGTACCTAGACAGTCAGTGCACAATGAAATGAAAACATCTCAGGGGTGTTTAGGTCTATCTCCACTACAGAACACGGTAAACGTCACATGAGGATGAGGTCACGTGAGTGTAAGTCCAGTCTTGAGACCTATATTAACATCCTATTATGCAGGCAGACTTATTTTGCTCATTAAATTTGGCACAAGGGACTCCAATAATAATCGCAAGGCACAAGAAATGCAGAGTGTGCCTTGGAGTTGCTAGAAACAAAAAGAACTTCTTCCTTGGGCCACAGCTCTGTCCCACTCTACTACACCCCCCAAGGCTTCTCTACCCAAGCTATAAAGGAGCAGGTGTGATGTGATGACTCGTGGTAGGTATGGGACCACATGAGGACCTGCTCAAAAAAACCCCAAGGGGTATTCATTCTGGACCATTTCTCAAAGGAAGCAGTTAAAGGAAAGTGAGTTATTTTACAATGCCAGCAGAGGGCGCAAGAATGCTCAAAGCACCACCTCTTATTTCTTAGCAAAATCTAAATGACCTAGAAGATACCACCCCATCCCCCCCGCCCCCCAGCACTTTTTTCCTTTAAATGGTATAGCCATTTAAAATGATGTGGAATCTCCACAATACAAAATTAGCCATTTTAATGTGGACATTCTATACAGACTATAATCTCATCCCCATACCACACTAGTCCTGACGTGCTTGCATTTCCCACAATCTGCTGGTCTGGATACACTGGTGGATACAGTCAGTGTACTATTGATAATCAGGTCAGAAACATGCCCTACTGGGATCCTAGGAGTTTTATCTTAGCAAGTTTCTTTCCTCCATCTTCCTTAAGACTTTTGTACAAGCTATAGCAACTGTAAATCATTTAGTTTTTTTCTAAAGTAATAATGACGGGGCTGGAGAGATGGCACAGAGGTTAAGAGCACTGGCTGCTCCTCCATAGGTCCTGACTTCAATTCCCAGCAACCACATGGTGGCTCCCAGCCATCTATTGTGGGATCTGATGCCCTCTCTGGCAAAAGGTTGTAGATGCAGATAGAGCACTCATATACATTAAATAAATAAATAAATCTATTTAAAAATAAGTAAAAATGAGAAAATTAAAGCAAATGAGTCTATGGTATGCTGTACACTCACACTGTTGTGGAGCCAACACACCTAGTTGCAAAACATTTTCCTCACTCCAAACAGACACTACCCCACCCAATCCCCACCCTTCTCCTCTCACCTCCCAAGCCCTTTCCCCACCCCTGGCAAAACTGATTTCCCTTTCTCTCTTAATTTAATGCAACATTTTACAGAAATAGAATCATACAAGACGTGAGCGCTACATCTGGCTCGCTTCTTTCAGGCATATTTTGAACATCTGTTGACAGCGCAGCACCAATCAGTACTCGATTCTTTATATTTTTCTCATTAGCATCCCATTGTATATGAATAGAACAGTGTCTTTATCCATTTCTCAGTGTGGCGGGCCTGGGAACTCCGGGGCATTCAGCGGCCTCTCCCTCGCCTGTGATGACAGATGGTCATCTGGCTTTACCTGGGTTCTGAAATTTGAAGTCAGGTCCTCAGTCCTATCTGGCAAGGATTTTATCCACTGAGCCACCTTCCCAGCACAGTTGAGCAGTCGCCTTTCCCCAGTTAACCGTTTCACAACCAAATTTGCATACATTCTAGTTTTTCTCTGTAAGAGGAACAGCCACAGTGGGAAAGAAAGGAGAGCCTCACACTTTTGGTCAAAGTGTAAACAGGTCCATTTCCTTTCCCAATGTCTATTTCCTAGTTCCTTGGAAATACAGGTGCATCCGTTTCTTCTCCTGGCTGTTAATAAAATACCGGGCAAAAGCAACTCAAGGAAGGAAGTTTTCCTTTTGGCTCACATGGGAAGGCTTGTCAGGGAGGTGCCCCAGCTCCACCAGCAGGGGCATGAGGTGACATTGTGTCAGTAGTCAGGAAACGCTTCTGCAGGCTGCCTGCGACTCTTTTTGCCTTTTTAAATTCAGTCCAGACGCCACCCAGCATGTGTCGAGATGCTACCCACATTCAGGGTGGCTCTCCCCCTCCTCAGTCGGCCCATTCGGACATACTCCAGAAATATCTCTTTGGTGATTCTCAATCCAGTCAAACCGACAACTAAATTTAATCACAATGAGAAAACTGAGGTGGCGAGTTTATTGGCCCTGTGTGTCCGGTGACAGACACTGCAGGATTGATTACTGGAGTATCTGCTTCCACCTGACTTGGGTGTGTAACAGGAGTGGAGCTGTGTGCTCTTCCGGTAATTCTTCAAGCCTTCTTGGGTCACCGACCTGTTTCCCACAGTGTCTGAACCACTCTTCAGACTCCTTACCCATGAAGTCGCCTAGCCTTTTCCTGTTGGAGGCTGTTTATAGGAGGTGGCAGCCTGTCCTCCAGAGTTACTAAGGCACTTTCGCCACGTCCACGCGTGGCTCTCCACAAAATTCTTTCCTAAAGCCCTCCACTGGACCTCACACAGAACCCCACTAGACTCCTACACAGCTGGGACCTGGGGCAGGAGACAGCATCAGCTGTGCTCAAACGCAGCGGGCAGACTCGCAGGTCGCGGGTGCTTGCTCAGGCACACGAAGCCCCGCCCCCGCTCCCACGCCCGTCTCTGCCCAGGCAGGCCAGCCGGCCCGGAGCCCAACGCCGGAGACAAAGGCGAGGCGAGCAGCCCCTCCCCGGGGTTACTCTCGGTCAGCACCGCCCCCGAGGTTACTCGCGTTCACTCGGCCCACAACACCCGACCCCGAGCAGCCAATCAGCAGCCGCGCTGCGGCTCTGCCCGCGCCCGCTCCAATCAGGAGGCGCCGCCCCTGCAGCCTGCAGCCTGCAGCCTGCACCCCGAAGTTGCCATCCTAGATGGAGGCGAGGGAGAGCTGCCCAGGGTAGCAGCTTGTCTTGTCTGTGGGAGAGAAACGCGGAGCAGTGGGCTCCGAGCCGCCGGCCCTGTCATGAGGCATAGGGCAATGGGGTTGGGCTTCAGGAGCTTGGGCATCAGCCTTACGTTTCTTCTCTGAGCTCCTACTTCTACCTTGTCCTGGCTGGTGTGACCATGACCAAGCCTTTTGATAACTCCATTTGACACCTTAAAAACTATCGAGTAGCCTCCTCAGAGGGTGAGGCTTCACCAAAATGAATCTCACAGAAATCATTCGGTATCTGCTCTCTATTCTTTTTTTTTTCTTGTTTTTTTTTTTTTTTTTTTTTTTGAATTAGAAACAAGATTGTTTTACGTGACAATCCCAGTTCCCTTCTCCCTCCGGTCCTCCCCTACCACCCCTCCTCCCAACTAAAACCCTACCTATCACATATCCTTTCTGCTCCCCCTGGAGGGTGAGGCCTTCCAGAGGGTGTCATCAGAGTCTATCTTATCCTTTGGGATAGGATAAGCCAACCCCAGTGTGTCTTGGCTCAGGGAGTATTCCTCTATGTGGAATGGACTCCCAAAGTCCACACCTATACTAGGGATAAATACTGGGCTTCTACAGGAGGTCCCATAGATTTCTGAGGTTTCCTCCCTGAAACCCATGTTCCTGGGGTCTGGATCAGTCCCATGCTGGTTTCCCAGCTATTGGTCTGGGGACCAACAGCTGTTCAGGTCAGCTGTTTCTTTGGGTTTCACCAGCCTGGTCTGGACCCCTTTGCTCATCACTCGTCCTTCTCTGCAACTGGGTTCCAGTTCAGATCAGTGATTAGTTGTGGGTGTCGGCTTCTACTTCCACCAGCTACTGGATGAGGGCTATCGGGTGGCGTATAAGTCAGTCATCAATCTCATTATCAGTGGAGGGCATTTAAGGTAGCCTCTCCTCTGTTGCTTAGATTGTTAGCTGGTGTCATCTTTGTAGATCTCCAGATATTTCCCTAGTGCCTGATTTCTCTGAAACCTAAAATGTCTCCCTCTATTATGGTATCTCCATTCTTGTTATCTTCTATTCTTCCCCTGACTCAACCTTTCTGCTCCCTCATGTCCTCCGCACTGCTCTCTATTCTTCTTCCATAGCCTGTCTCCTCCTTCAGTCTTTGGCTTCCTGCCTCTTTTACACAAAAACACCTCAAATTCTACAGAGGGCATCAAGAAGTTCCCAGAAGTCCCAGTGTGAGCCGGGTGTGGTGGCACACGCCTTTAATGCCAGCACTCAGTAGGTAGTGGATCTCTGAATTCGAGGGCAGTCTGGTCTTCACAGTGAGTTCCAGGACAGCCAGAGCTACAGAGAAAACCTGTTTCGAAACCCTGTTTTGAAATACAAAAACAAAACAAACAATCAAAAAAGTTCCAGTATGTTCTGAGGGCATAGACATAGGTAGTGGACCCAGGGGAACCAACGCCCTGGCAGTCCTTACCCCGCAGAGCCTGCCCGTTAACTAAGTATGGGGTGTGCATGCACACAGGTCAGTGTGTGTGTGTGTGTGTGTGTGTGTGTGTGTGTGTGTGTGTGGTGCTGCAGGGTTAGTATAGCATTCAGAGTTGGTGAGGCCAGTGCCATTATTTTTTCCCTGAGTTAGGAGCTTTTCTCTAGAGATGAGGGCTACAACTGAGTCCTTGGTTGAAAAATCATTGCTATTTATTCCCTCTCATGTTCCTGGGGGAATAGCTAGGCAGGTGGAGTTGTGAGTGGTCGCTGCTACCATGGCTTTCTCGTTCCCTCCTGTGTAATGTCCCCATTGCCCAACCACTCACCATGAGTCAGGGGTTCCTAGGGTTTGTATTGCTGAACTAGATACTGTTTTCTCAAATGAAATCTCAAGTGTTCCCATGCCCATAAGAGAGGTCCAATGGCCAGTGGAAGGAGACAAAGAGGAGAATAAAAAGGGGGGAGGAGAGAAAAATGGTGTTAGCATAGAGGACAGGAGATGGAGCTGAGTCAGTGACAATGGTTGGATAAGGTAACATCAGATAGTCTTTGATCAATGAGACCAGTGAGGAGCCCAGAAGTGTGACATGTATTAGCTTCTTTTCAAAAACTCTTTTATGTGTATGGGTGTTTTGCCTATATGTATGTCTGTGCACTACCTGAGTGCCTGTGCCCTCAGAGGGTGTAGAGTCCTTTGGAACTGGAGTTACAAATGCTTGTGAGCCACCATGTGGGTATTGGGAATTGAACCCGGGACCTTTGGAAGAGCAGCCAGCCAATGCTCTTAATCACTGAGCCATCTCTTCAGCCCCACTTAACATTTTCTCATGGGGAAAGACAGGAACAGGATGTGGTGTCATGTTATGTTAAGATCACATATGATGATGTATGCAATATCATATTGCTCTGACTTGGTCAGTGCCGGCTTTTTGGTTCCCTGCATTCTTCCACCCTCATCTCTGCCTGAGGCTACGTAGGCAAGCGGCGTCTGCACACTTTGCCCCTTTTGGCGGGGGATAAAGGTGTATGAAGAAATAAAGGACTTGGCCGTCTAGCGCCTTTAAATACACAGCTTTGAACAACAGCCTACGCAGTGTAGCGGAGCCTGGACAATCCCTGTATATATATGACATGGGACAAGTTCCGAGTTGAGCACCTGACTTGCTACACAGCCCACACTCTGAAGCAGAAATCCAGTTTCAGTCCTGGAATTCTACTCTGTGGTCTTAGCTCTGGTAAGTTCTGGGCATCTGAGAGTTAGCATACTTGCAAAAAAGAGGAGATTTTCTCCACAGTGACTCCCTGTTAGTGCACATAGGCTCAAAAAACATGGGGCCCCCTAGTAAACTAGTACATAACTGAGCACACGCTCACAGCAAAACTGGACACGCTGCTTAGCCAAGGTCCCTATGAACCAAACCACCTACGGTCAGATAGACCAATGGTCATGGGAATATTTGGGTTTGATAGGATAGATTAATATTTGATTCAAATATTAATTGTACAGCAACAGCCTGTGAAGTAAGAGGCAGGCATGCCAAGGACATGGGACCAAGAGTTTGATTGCAGTAAGGAGTTTTGTTCTGATGGGTTTGAGAACTGTCCACAACACAACCTTGCCGCCTTTTTGTTCTTCTGTGTGATTAGAATGTCTACTTATGTGTGAGATACTTTGGTGAATACTGTGTGTGGCCCACACATCAGGCAGGAGAGAGTCGTCCAGCTCCAGCTTGGGGGCTTCAGGACCCGAGTAGTTCTTATTCTTAGCGATTGGGTGGGACAACATTGAAATGGACACATCTGGAAATACTTGGGACCCATAAGAAGAAAACAAAGATGATGGATTCAATCTCATGACAAGAATGCTGTGAAGCCTGTATGTAGCAAGTCTTTCTCTGTCCTTCCCGCCAGAGCCCAGGTAATGACATGGAGACTTATTATTAATTGTGAAAGCTCTTCGGTAGCTTAGGCTTGTCCCAGTAGCTCTTATAACTTAAATTAACTCATTTATTTTAATTTACATTCTGTTACGTGGCTCGTTACCTCATCTTCCGTACTGCTCACACCCCTTTCTCTGCCTTTCTCCCTCCCCAAGTCCTCTCTAACCTCTTCCTGCCTAGCTATTGGCCATGCGAGTCTTTATTAAACCAACCATGGTGACACGTCTTCACACAGGGTAAAAGAATAGTCCACAAAAGAAGCATAGTATTACTTTCTATAGACACATTTCTACCAAACTGAGTTTAGTATAACACAGATTTGAGATTTTGTGCTAAAGAAAAATAATTCAGGAACCGGGTGTTGGTGGCGCACGCCTTTAATCCCAGCACTTGGGAGGCAGAGGCAGGTGGATCTCTGTGAGTTTGAGACCAGCCTGGTCTACAAGAGCTAGTTCCAGAACAGCCTCCAAAGCCACAGAGAAACCCTGTCATGAAAAACCAAAAAATAATAATAATAATAATAATAATAATAATAATAATAATAAAAAGAAAAAGAAAGAAAGAAAAATAATTCAGAAGGATTAAAAGTCCATTTGTAATTTTTTCTAACCTGTATTTGACTAATTAAGTAATTGTTAACAATTTTTTTAACTGCTCATGGACAGTAAGGCTATTCATCTCCCAAGCTGGGTTTTGTTGTTGTTTTGAGGAGGGAGTAGCATTGCAAAAATCTTACTGCATAGTTCAGGTTGGCCAGGAGTTTGCATATAGACCATCCTGGCTGTGAAGTCACAATCATCCTGCCTCTGGCTTCATAGTGTAGAGATTACAGGTACAGCCAACCACTCCAGGCTTCAGCTATTTTATGACAGATCTGGAAATTATCATAAATATTGGTGCAGGGCCCAGTGGCACTCATCTGAAATCCCAATACTCAGGAGGCTGGGATGGCGGGATTCTGAGATGCAGGTCAGATAATACAAGGCCTCATCTAAAAAACAAAACAGTGATAATTCCTTGAATCATACAACGCATAAGGTAAATGCAGCTACTTGCCCTGCTTTCTAGTTCTGTGATTAAGCTGTATCAAGAAATTATTTTCACTGTGCAATCTGGATTCATAGTTTGATGGAACTTCCCTTCCAGCTAACCCCACTTACCCTGGGCACGGAGGCCCTGCCCGTGCGTGTACTCCACCCTTCCCTGAGCTACACTGCAGAGCACAGATTTCCCTTGTGCAACTCTGTCCTGACTTTCCGCTCCTTTTTGTACAGCTTGTACATGACCACCACCACCATCACAAAGCCTCTCTCTGTGGGGCTAAAGAATGAAGGGGAGAAATTAGAAAAGGTTCTCCAACAATGGGGAGAAGACATCCGCCCTGAAATGAAAGAAGATATATATGACCCCAGCTACCAGGATGAGGAGGGGCCCCCGCCCAAGCTAGAGTACGTCTGGAGAAACATCTTCTTCATGGCCCTGCTGCATTTGGGGGCCCTGTATGGGATCACACTGGTTCCGTCCAGCAAGATCTACACCTGCCTCTTTGGTGAGCAGCTCCTCTTGTCTTGGGCCAGTGCTCTTGGTCTCTCCCTTTTTCTTTATGAGGTCCACTCTGTCCCAGGTCAGCAGCCATGTTCTGTGTGGGATTCTCCATCCTTTCCCCTTTGGTTCCCGAGGGATTGACTGGGCTGGGAAAAGAGCCTACTTGGATTGGGATGCAGGAGTGTCAGTTCTGGGAATCCCCTAACATGGATGCTGAGCCCATGCGCATGGTGGCTTGGAGGAACAGACATGAGACAAAGCAGCAACTGTCCCTGAACAAGTTTTTCTGTGTGAGTTCCTTGCCTGTTCTACCTATCCCTGCCTGCCACAAGAGAAGCAGGCCCTCCCTAGGTACTGGCCCAGGGGCTTTATGGACTGCACTTTGAACCCAGTCAGCACAAAGCAAATGAAGATTGTACCAGAGAAAGCAGAAGAGAGTCATCCAGACAACTATTTGGACCTCACCGTCTGTGCAGATGAGGCTGGCTTGCCTGGGAGAAGATGAAATGGGCTCCCAAACAACTCAAGTACACAGGTCTTTGGCTCCCCTATTCCATGCAGGTCTCCAGGGTGCAGCATATACCAGCCAAGATGTTCTTAGAATGAAATAAGATTGCAGAAGTGTTTGGTGTTCCATTGCCCATCCGGCCTGATGCTGCTCATTTCATCTCCTCCAGTGCTATGGGTGCTGCACCTCTAACATGTCTTCCCTGTCTCCAACACATAGTTCTTGAGCAGATATTATAACCCCTGAGTAGCCAACCTTCAGGATGCTGTACCAAGAAAGACAGTGTGTCCCTGGCCTGCCTTGGCTTAGGCCCCCTGGGATTCATGGGCCTGGGCTGATGGCAGCTGCCCCTGATGTCTACAGACGTTTTCCCTTGTGACCCCTGAAGCCTCAGCAGGAAGAGCGAGCAGGAGGACCTGGATAGACGCAGGGGCGCATGCTGCTCTGTTAAGTTCTCCTTGGGAACAGGTTGTCTAGGGCAGCGCCAGGTGTGGGTGCTTTCTGAGACTCTCTCTTGAAGGGTAGCGGTAGAAAGAGGCTAGTTGGCCAGATGTTAGCTGCATCTGGTCCAGTCCTCTTAGGTCTTACAAGTGGTGAGATATGGACTCCGCAGCTTCATCTTGGAAATTTTCCAGGTTCTCAGGGCAATGCATCGGGGAACACTTCCTTCCTCAAGATAATGTCCAGTGTGGCCTGAAGCACACTTTCAGTTGGGGAATAGCTTGTTTCATCACATGGTGTCACTTTCCCACATATAGCAGGGCTGATGTCACATCTGTAGGTGAAGGGTCGTGGTCCTGCTGAGGCAGCTGAGTGTTGTCTGTCCTCTTCTTCCTCTGAGAATCCCAAACTTGAGCTGCAGCATAATGGACCCAGAATATGGTCGTATTCCCCCCACAGACTATGGACTCCCTTCTTTCTTCCTCCCTAGGAAGGAAGTCTTCAAATAGTTTTGGCCCCTGCTAGTTCCCTTCCGCCTTGGGCCCTCCTTGTGGACCTCATTCAGTTCAATTCTGAGATTGACCAAACTATCTGTCTGGCAGGTCTCAGTTGCTAGTGCAGGAAATGGAATGATACCCAATGCCAAAGTTGTGTTTGCTGTCTTTCCATTAGTAATCTGTTATTTCTGACTTCCAAAGGGCATAGGGCGGTTTATACAATGTGTGGGATCTCCAGCCTTAAAGTTCTGAGGCCTTTGAGGACCCACGGTTTCCAGCTGACCCTTAGAGTAGTGTACCTAGTTCTTACCAAGGTCCCAGCTTTTATGTTAGTGTCATCAATGAGAGGAACTACACTCAGTGTCCCCTCCCTGTCGTGGGTTACACAATGCTTCATGAGCTGTAGTCTTTGAGGACAGTGAGGTATGGACAATGTCATCTGGAAGTTCATGCCAGAGCTGGAGCCAGGATAGATGGTTACCAGAAACCGTAGCTGCAAACCATGGTTCCACCAGTCTTGTCAGACTAGAAGATCACACCACTTACTTCATTCATTTCCTCAAGGGTGATGTCGTGTTAGTGGCACCTAACCCATTTAAGGTCTACAGTGAACATCAGAATGGTAATATCCTGGGCGAAGCCTGAGCTTCTGTGCAAACGTGATTGTATACAGGGCTGGCTGTCCCTGACCTAGCCAACCTTCTGCTACAGTACTGACTGCTGTATAGGCCCAGTTCTGCATTGCATGTGTGTCCCTTGCCACTTGGGTTTCTTCTTTTTTTCTTTTTTAATTGCTCACTCTATGTATTTTTTTTATCATTTTTTAAAATTTGAATTAGAAACAAGATTGTTTTACATGACAATCCCAGTTCCTTTCTCCCTCCTGTCCTCCCCTTCCACCCCCCCAACTAAAACCCTACCTATCACATGTCCTTTCTTCTATTCTTCCCCTGACTCAACCTTTCTGCTCCCTCATGACCTCTGCATCCTTCCTCTTCTTCCCTTTTCACTCTCGTAGCTCCCTCTCCCCTCTACCTGTGCTCTTCTCCAGGGGACCATGTATGTCTCTTTTAGGGTCTTCCTTGTTTACAAGTATCTCTGGCAGTGTGGATTGCAGGCTGGTAATCCTTTACTCTATGTCTAAAATCCACATATGAGTGAGTACATATCATGTTTGTCTTTTTGTTACCTCGCTCAGAATGGTTTCTTCTAAATTGGCAGGTTGAGCTGGCTCAAAAACACCCATGTTTGTGGTCCTTAGCATTGCAGCTATTGTCAAAGATCAAAGGACCCCGGACCTGGCATAACAAGGACAGTGGCGGGGTCTCTATTCCCTGACCTACCTCCTTGGTACCTACCTGGGCCTCTGTAGCTCATCTCCATTTCTGGACGCAGTCTGTGAGGGGATGGCATTCTCTTCAAGTGGTGAATGATTTTCAGCCTTAGAGAACAAAGCATCCCCGAGACAGTTAGAGACACCCCATTGGACAGAGGCAAACGAACTCTTAGGCCTTCAGCTGTAAGCATGGCTGTAAGCATGGAGTGCTGGCTTATCCCCCTCCTGTGTGTTGCTTAGGCAGCTGCCCCAGCACGGACCTAAAGTTCTCCAGAAAGATGATAGGTCTCTCTGCCCATGTGTGGCCACTTCAGCAAATCAACGAAGACTTGACTCTCCCTTTGTTCAGAGAGCTGCACAAGTCATGAATGTCCTGCCATGTGTCCACATGTTTGCATATGTCTCATTTCTATTGCTTTAGCATTGAAGGACTACTTCTATTGACATCCCTAGGATTCATGAGAAACCAGTTTCCCCCATTCCAAGCCTTACAAAGACACACTGGAGTTTTGGAAAGGTGTCCTACCTAGCATTCTTAGCAGATGAACTTTCCTGTTGGTGACCTCCCCTGTCTTTTCCTGCAGCGTGTGTGTTATATGTATTTACTGGCCTGGGCATCACCGCCGGGGCTCACCGCCTGTGGAGCCACCGAACCTACAAAGCACGGCTGCCGCTGCGGTTCTTCCTCATTGTGGCCAACACCATGGCTTTCCAGGTGAGTGTCTGGTCCTGCTCAGCTCTGAGTGTCACTTCTACTGACAAGCCAGGGCAGACCAGAGGGAATCAGTGTCCTGAGAGGAGCCAGCTGGGCAGCCATTGCCTCTCCCAGTCTTCTGTGATCATCTAACGTGTGTGCTTAGTTCTGAGGGCCACAGAGCATGAGTTACTTGCCAGTCACTGGGTAGGGAGACAGGAGGAAAGGGCCTCTAGTTTCCTTTGCTCTGTGGCATAGCTGCATTCATTAAGTCTTCAGGGTGTCTGAAGAGGTGGGTACTGTCATTATCCCTCATTTCAGATGATGAAATAGTGTTAATAAGTAGTTTCACAGACCAATGTTGGGATCCCACCTTTGGCTGCCATACGTCAGCTACTGAGGCTGTCTGAGGCATCCGTATATAACACAGAAGGAAGAGAATTAGAGAAAGGAGTTTTACTAGTGTTAGGTTATAGCAGCTGGCACCAGAGAGCTTGTCATCTGTGGGGGAGGGCATCAGTGCAGAGCTCATTGTGGGATAAGAAGTAAACAGAACACAAAATTAACTTTCTTGCATGGTAATATTGGAGGTTCCCAACCTATGTGTATAATCATCTCTTCCCTGGCAGTTTACACCCAGAACTCTCGGGCTGTCGGTGGGGGCAAGGGAAAGGGAAGAGGCTGATATTATTGGTGCATAATTAAAGGGTTAGGGCCTTAGGAAATGTGCCCAAGCTCATAAGTTACATACTGGTCTTGTTACTAATTGAGTAACCTGTCATTGTGTAAGTATCAAAATCGAGCTTCCCCCATCTGTATTCACAGACCCGGACACTCCCAGGCCCCAAGGCTGCCTGCTTCTTGTTCCCCATCTCCAAGGACTAGGTCATTCATTGACATCCTGTCCGACATTCTTTGCTTGAAGAACTGCTGTTCTTTGCTAATAAAATTGAGGGCTGTGATCCACCTGCCTTTTTCCTACCACACAATCTCAGGAAGCAACAGTGCTATTTGCTGAGTCTGAGACTATAAGTTGTTTTTCTGCTTAAGCTTTGGGAGCAAGTGTGCCGGAGAGGGTGCTCCCCCAGGGCCCCTTAGTAGTCAGAGATCTGGGACTCTGTGAATTGGACTGAAAGCTCCAGGCCCTTGCATTCCCCCAGAAGGGATTCTCTTCTAAATTCTGGGGTCCTCTTTCCTGTCCCTCCAGAATGACGTGTATGAATGGGCCCGAGATCACCGCGCCCACCACAAGTTCTCAGAAACACACGCTGACCCTCACAATTCCCGCCGTGGCTTTTTCTTCTCTCACGTGGGCTGGCTGCTTGTGCGCAAACACCCAGCTGTCAAAGAGAAGGGTGGAAAACTGGACATGTCTGACCTAAAAGATGATAAATTGGTCATGTTCCAGAGGAGGTGAGTGAAGGGAGCATGGGGCCCAGGACACCTGGGCTTTAGAGACTCCACCTTTACTCCTATACAATGTGTAAATAAAAGCTGAAATATTGTATGTTTAAGACCAATTTTAATTGCTCAGGGGCCATAACGATACTTTACTATCTGGTTCAGTTCCACGCCCTTTGAGCAGTTTTCCTAAACACAACTAAATGCAATTTGATCTAACAACCACTGATCTAACTAGATAGGCATAGACATAAAAGTGAATATAGCCCAGTCTTTCCCTTCAAGGGATTTCTAGCCTATTGAGGTTGAGACAAGGCAAGTATGAAATAATCATGATACAAGGCAAAATATGCAGAATATCAATCCCAGCACTCGGGAGGCAGAGGCAAGGGGATCTCTGTAAGTTCGAAGCCAGCCTGGTCTACAGAGAGTTCCGTGACAGTTTCATAGACCAATGTTGGCTACACAGAGAAACCCTGTCTTGAGAAAAACAAAAAAAAGGAACTTAAAGGTAGATGGACAAGAACCCAGTCATCAGATCTTGACTGATGAGGTTGGGATTTGACCTGATTTGTTTGACTAGCATGGTTTTGTGCTCCCGAGGAAAAGAATAATGGATTTTCTGTCAGGAGACAGGCAGTCCTATACTTGACACACTGGTTTCTAGTGTTGTGGTCCTAGAAAGCCATTAAATGTGTCCACATTGCCTCATTTAAAAATTTATATAAGACCATAAGTTCAACAGATTATCCACCCCATTCTCTCCTGGTGGTTTCTGCCCTTGCCCTACCTCCATACTCATAGTGGTAGGAGGAGGAGGACAGATGCACTGTAGGAGTGGATGTTTCCCGTATGTGTAGGAGAGCCCTCTTAGGGCTGGAGAGACGGCTCAGCGGTTAAGAGCACCGGATGCTCTTCAGAGGTCTTGAATTCTATTCCCAGCAACCACATGGTGGCTCACAACCATCTGTAGTGGGATCTGATGCCCTCTTCTGGTATAAAAGTCATGGAGATAGAACACTCATATACACAAAATAAATAAATCTAAAAAAAAAAGTTCTCTCTCCGTACTAAGTGTGGCGTCTCTCTACGTAGGTACTACAAGCCCTGTCTCCTCTTGATGTGTTTCATCCTGCCCACGCTGGTGCCCTGGTATTGCTGGGATGAAACTTTTCTGCACAGCTTGTACGTTGCCACATTACTGAGACATGTCTTCATGCTCAATGCCACCTGGCTGGTGAACAGTGCTGCCCATCTGTATGGGTTTCGCCCTTATGACAAGAACATTGGAGCCCGAGAGAATATGCTAATTTCAGTGGGAGCTCTGGGTGAGTCAACTCTCTACAGCATGACCACATCCATTGGTCTACTAGTTAAGATTTTCTGCTCTCTGAAAGACCAGATAAGATTCGTTTGTTTTAAGTCAGGATCTTACTCTGTAACCCAGGCTGGCCTGGAACCCACTCTGTAGCCCAGGTTGGCTTCAAAGTTGCAACAATATACCTGCCTCAGCCTCCAAAATTCGGGGATTGCAGGTATGAGCCATCACATGTGGCTCCTAAATATATTTTTAATGATAATTTGTGTCTCAGTTCTTCTATCTAAAAATAGACTTTATTAGCTGAGTACAAAGCCAGTCCAGTATACATGGGAAGTTGCAGGTCAGTCAGGGATACCTAGTGAGACCCTGTCTCAAAAATAAAGAACATCAAAAAGCTAAACCAACCAGGTATTATATAGAAACCATATGAAAGTCAAGCAACATGCCTACTATAAAGAAGAAATGGTGAAAAACATCAGTTTCCAAAACAGTCTCCAAATGCCATGTGAATCAAGTCACTTTTTAAACAGGGTCTCACTATGCAACCCTGGCTGTCTTGGACTTTGCTATATAGACCAAACTGGCCTTGAATTCACAGAGATTCACTTGTGCCTCCTAAGAGCTGGGATTAAAGGTGTGAGCCACTACACCCAGCCTACATTAAACCCTTTTTAAGTTGTCATTCTCCTATCACCTCTGGTTGGCTAGGATCTCACTTGGGTTAGGAAATGAATAACCAGAACAGAAGGGTCAATAGAGTAGACAGTAAAGCCCCATGTTTCTAATTTAATCATGCTACGTAAATGCAGAGAGTCATTTTGACTTAGTTCACTCAGCTTCAAGTGCACCACTCTGATTATATTTTCATCTTCCTGCCCTTCTACCTCTGAACACGCTCTTACTTTGATCAGCCTGAAATAAATTACTTTCAGTTTATAATTACTAGATTTACATAGAACAATGTGGCCTGAGATGCGTTCTGTTTTGTAACTGGAAGTGAGGTTAGCTTCTTCAATTTATGTCTTCACGACTGGTTGTCCAAAGTGGTTGCCAGCCTTTCTTTATCCCACCATCATGTCTTATCTCTTCTTTCCTCTTTTGTTTGCTTCCCTCACCCTGGTTCTTCTCCAGCTGTTTCCTGCCATGCTAGTATTACCTCCCCCACTGTCATATGCTCAAGTTATCTGAGAAAGTTGATCTAGGAAGATTTCTTTTTTGAGGTCCCAGTTGCTATACATAAACCTTGCCTCAATTTGTTTTAAATCTAACACTGAGAGCCCTGAATATAGAACTTATACTCCGTTGTTAGCAGCCTTAGCCAGTGGCTCTTCCACCCCACCAAGTTTACATTGTGGACCATCCGGCAGGCAGATAGGATCCATAACCACCAGGAGCCCTGGTTAGAGCGTTTCTGTGTCCAAAATCCCTTTATCTGCTTATTTTCATATCGCCCCTAATCTATCTGGCGATAATCAATTTCCAACTCTCTCCTTAGTTGTTCTTTATGCTAACTAAGTGACTTCAGTGGGAATCAATCAGATCCGACACAGTAATTATCCTGAATCTAAAAATGTGTATTTTGTTTTCAAAGTGAATACTCATCTCAAGAGTTCCCAGAATATCCACAGTTAGAAGGAATCTCTAAACATTTTCAGGGTGGTTCTGAATTTTTGGTACCTTCCTCACCCAAGATCAAAGATGAGAGCAGCCCCCTGGGAACTCCCTGGAGCCTGGGGAACTCTGGTCCTTGGCCTCCCTTCCTTTGACTTGTGGCTGCTGTTGCCTTTTCTGCCAGAACCTCCCACTTAACAGGAAACACAATAGCATGGGAAAGAATGAGCTTGCTTAGCTGTGATACACATCCTCCCCTCCCTAGCAGACCACATGCCTACAGACACAGAGGCCCTGGGGTCTTGGATCAGCATTCATGTTTGCTCTGTCTTTAGAATCATCTTCCTTCATCCAGTTATCACAAGAGAAACATCCTTCCCCCAAAAGCCCTATACACTATCAGTGAGATCCCACTATATAATTAAGATGCCTCTGAGCTCACTTTATTTCTTCCAGGTAGAAGACACCAGGGTCATCTATTCAATTAATGGCAGCATAGTTTTCTCTGGGGTTCAAGGTACCTTCTAGGTACGAGGTGTCCAAAGAGGAGGCGGCAGCAATCACGGAGCCCCCTAACTGGTCTCTTTGCTTGTTTCCAGGCGAGGGCTTCCACAACTACCACCACGCCTTCCCCTATGACTACTCGACCAGTGAGTACCGCTGGCACATCAACTTCACCACGTTCTTCATCGACTGCATGGCTGCCCTGGGCCTGGCTTATGACCGGAAGAGAGTGTCTAAGGCTGCTGTCTTGGCCAGGATGAAAAGAACTGGAGACGGGAGCTGCAAGAGTGGCTGAGTTCCTGTTACAAATGTCACCTGGGCAGAAGTTCAATGTTCTGCTGATAACTATAAAGTAATGCTACAAGGATGCTAAAGATGACCTTAACCTACTGGGCAATGGGGGTGTGTGACTGTAATCTCAGCACTCAGGAGGCAGAAGCAGATGGACCCAAGGCCAGCTTGGTTTACAGAGTGAGTTGCAAGACAACCAGAGCTACACAGAGAAACCCTGTCTCAGCTGTCCTGGAATTCACACTGTAGAAGAAGTTGGCCTTGAACTCAGAGATCACCTGCCTCTGCCTCCTGAGTGCTGAGACTAAAGGTGTGCCCCATAGCCCTGCTGTGTACAGCACTCATATGCTCAAGTATCGAAAGGCAATGCCTCTCCTTTACGATGCTAAGCTGATACAGTTCCATTTTCACCGACCCTTTCTCTGTATCTTCCTCGTCTCTAACAGTGCCATTCATACGTCCTTTCTTGTCAGCATCCTTTGGATAGTCCAGTGGTAAAGCCTTTGCCTCAGAAAACCCTCACTGAACTGCCCTGTACTTCACAGTAGGAGGATTAATCTAGAGATGCAACAAAGTCTGGGTAGGACGTCTTAACTGTCATGAACTTATGATCTGCTAAATTGGAAAGCATAAAAACTTTATTTGACAGAGCTTGCAAAGCAGGCAGATTATAATGGGAAAGAGTAGGGGAGGAGGGAAGGGAAAGGAAACTAGGATTGACATGTAAAACAATCTTGTTTCTAATTTAAATAAAAATAGAAAAAAACAATGGGAAAGAGCATTCCAGGTATGATTCTTAAACAGGGATGGAGTTATATGAAATGAGCTATAAGGAAGTCTTTCTGTGACCAGATTCAGCTGCTTCTCAAGCAGACATGGAGGATACAGACACAGACACACACACACACATACCACACACACACACCACACACACACACACACACACTAACACACCACACACACACACACACACACACACACCACACACACACACACACACACACCACACACACACACACCACACACACACACACACACACACACACACACACACACACACACACACACACACACACACACACACACACACACACACACACACCACACACACACACACACACACACACACACAGAGCATCCTTCCTTTCTGTCCTGAGCCCCAGAGCTTTGCAGCGTCAGAGCACATCCATAAATCTGATATCTAAATATTCTTTAGAGTAAGGATCTATGTAGCAGGTGGTTTCAGCTGGGAAAGGAGTTTGCTTTTCTGTTATAACGGGATCTCTTGTTTCGTAGAACAAGAGGTATCCAGATAGGGTGTGTTCAGAATGGGTGAGTAAGACATTCTTAGAGTTTTGAACAGTCCATGAGACGCTGCTCGCCCAACTTCCCTCCTTCTCTGCTCTGCCATCTTTAGGATACTGGATTGCCTCTAATGGTAGGAAGATGGCTGTGGGGTTTGTAAACTCCCTAAGCAAGAAACGAGTAGAAAGTAAGAGATGGGCTGACCAGAACAAGTGGTGACCTAATTATTTGATTGGGATTCTGAGTTCCTATCTTATAAAGAGGCTCATAAGGAGATGCAGAGTAGATAGCCTAGGGGAATGTCAGGGTCCCCTGTTCCTTCCATTCCAAGGCAGTGATGGAGAGGCTGAGACAGTGTTGGGAGACAGTTTCTCAGAAGTCACTTCCTGGAAGGAGGCTCTACAAGATACCCAGGGAACAGTCAGCTTCCTGAGCAGGGACTCAGTGTGCAACTGAAACAATTTCAATGCCAGGTCCCTTTATTAACCCAAATTGCTCTTGGATTGATAAAATCTAGGCCTCTGCCTGCAGTGTTATGTCCCTTCCCCCATATTCCTTGCTCTGAACCATCCACCCTGTAGGACTGTCTTGGGGGCAGGGTAGGAACCTCTGACTCACAGTCATTCTGCCTTCCTGGTTCTATACCTTTCTCTGTTCTCCTGCTGGTCCATTCTGTCCTGGACTTTTCTTCTCTCCCTGGACAGGAAGCCTCGGGTATACTCAAGGCAGCCAGGGTCTGCATCCCCACAGCTCCCCTCCTGTAGGCATAACGCATGGAGCTGTTCCTTGTCTTCAGCCGACAGAGCTGGTTGTCTTCTTCCCAGGCCTTCAGACCCTCTCCACATCCACCTCTGGGGCTTCTAGCACCTTGATGACCCCAGACAAACTCTTGTCTGCAAAACTGTTGTAGAGATATTACTAGCCCAGACAATTTCTCTCTCATTGACCAATCCAAATGATGATGAGTAGCTCTGAGCTGGCCAGGAAGCAGGAACCCAGAAGGCAGCAAGAACAACCTTGGCTTTGGTGTGACATTCTGTTCTCTGTACACTCTTCTCCCCAGCCCGGATGTTCTATCTTCTTGAAAGTCTTGCAGGAGGACCACAGAGTTGAGGCCAGCCCAACTCCATAATGAGACCCCGCATCAAAAATAAAACAGAAAGAAGGGCAAGACATAGAATGAAGGAAAATGTGTGCCAACTATGTATCTCATAGGACAAGGCCTCAGAATACAAAAGGAACTCCTATACCTAAGCAATAAAAAGACGAATAATCCAGTTCTAAACTAGCAGAAGTGTTGGATCTCACATTTCTGCAAAGCAGAAACAGAAATAGCCAATAATTACATGGAAAGGAGCTCTATGTCAGTACCCACTCAGGTAATACAATTCAGAGACACCCACTAGAATGGCTGTAACTATAATACTTAAAAAAAAAAAAAAACAGCTGGGCAGTGGTAGCTCACGCCTTTAATCCCAGCACTCAGGAAGCAGAGGCAGGCAGATCTCTGTGAGTGTGAGGCCAGCCTGGTTTATAGGGCTAGTTCTAGGACAAGCTCCAAAGCTACACAGAGAAATCCTGTCTCAAAAAAACAAAAACAAAACAAAAAACAGCAAAAACAAATATTGCTAAGGATATGGAAAAATCGGAACCCATTGATGAGGGGCATCTAAGATGGCGTAACTGCTTTGGGAAACACACTGGCTATTCTTCAGAAAGTCGAAATGTAAAGTACCAAGTAATTCTACTCTTTGGTATAACCAAAAGAAAGAAAACATACATGCCCACTGCTGCGCTATGGAAAACCCCGGCACAAAAACAACACAAATATCCATCTAAAACTGAATAAACAATGTAATACATTCACATGCTGGCATTTTATCCAGCCATAGAGAAGAATGAAGTCTTGATATATGACATAACATGGATGGACCAGACAAACACCATTCTGAGGCCCAGAAGAAAGACACAAAAGTCAGTATGCTGTGTAATTCCTTTTATATGAGTTAGTTAACAGACTGAAAGTAGCCATGGGGTATAGCGGGGAAAAAAAAGGAAGTGACTGTTCGTAGGCATTGTTCTATGGGAACTGATGAAACTGTTCAAAAAAATAAATAAATCACTGTAGTGGTTGCCAAGCTTAATCACAGAGCCAGCTTGAGGAAAAAATGTCTTGTACTTTTATTGTTGTTACCATAATTTGTAGTTGAAACTCAAACCCAAATAAATTAATGAAATTAAGTTCAAGTTTTTCATTAAGAGAAGCATGCTATATTCTCTCCACTGTAAGAGTTCTTCAGTCCCAGACTTTACAGAGAATCACATGAGAAGAGCAAGTCTCCTTATACCTAATTATAGTAGTTGAAAGAAATTCAGAGTCCCCTTCAACATCAGCTAAAAGGATCAGGTACTGCAAACACGCAAAGTGGAGTTTCTTAGGAGCAGGAGATTCACATTTGGAGTCCACCAGATGGAAGAAGACACAGTTGAAACACCAATGGCAGTGTTTCCGGTGGGATGCTGCAGGCTAGCTGAGCACCATCTTACAACATCAGCAACAAGTGCTGTGACTGCCTAACCTGGACTCCTAAGGCAGCTGAGCTCCAACCCGCCCCCCCCAAGGCCCCACACACACCCAGAGAGAAACAGTGAGAGAGTGGAGGAGGGGCTGCAGTGTGTCTCTACTGGCTAACCTGGGCATGGAACAAAGGGCACACTGGAATCTGCTACTGCACAGTGATACCCAGTGTCCTAGTGAAGGTTTCTATTGCTGCAGTGGAACACCATGACCAAAAAGCAAATTGGGGAGGAAGGGTTTTATTTGGTTTACACTTTCACAACATAATCCATCATTGGAGTAAGTCAGGACAGGAACTCAAACAGAGCAGAACCTGGAGGCAGGAGCTGATGCAGAGACTACGGAGGGGTGCTGCTTACTGGCTTGCTCCCCATGGCTTGCTCAACCTGTTTTCTTCTAGAACCCTGAACCACCAGCCCAGGGAACCCGCCATGGGCTGGGTTCTCCCCCATCAATCACTAAGAAATGCTCTACAGGCTTGCCTACAGCCCAGGTTTTTATTTTTAATATGCATTCTTTTAGATATGAGTGCTCTGTCTGCATGTCTGCACGCATACACGCCAGAAGAGGGCGGTAGATTCTATCACAAATGCTTGTGAGCCACCATGTGGGTGCCTGGAATTGAACTCAGGTCCTCTGGAAGAACAGTCAGTGCTCTTAACCACTGGGCCATCTCTCCAGCACTAGAGCCCATTTCTGGAGGCATTTTCTTAACTGAGGTTCCCTCCTCTCAGATTTTAGCTTGTGTCAAGTTGACATAAAACTATCCAGCACATCCAGTTATGCCCAAAGGCAAAGACTGGTGACATGGCCCTCCTTTCAGGTTGACCATGGCTGGATTTGTGCCCAGGACCCCAGCACAAGATTCTGTAACAGCCCATCTTAACGTTCAACCGCACCTGGTTTCAAGCACCCCCCTCATACCACAGAAGCTAACCTGGCATTGCTCTCTAGTTTCCCTACTACACTTTAGCCTCCTGTACAGTCCTGGGCTCCTCACATACACCTTAATCTATTGGAAATGTCTCTTTGTGCCTATGGTCAGTACTCAGTGAAGTGAAGCAGAGCTCTCATGCCTTCTTTATATTATGTTTCCATGACAAACTCTGGGAAATACCACAGGGTCCTATTCTACAACTGGTAGTTCAGTTTCTGGGGCACTAGCCAACGGATGATTCTTGAACACTTGGGGCAAATGTCACAGGCTCTAGGATCTAAAGAACTAAAACTCTATTCTGAGATTGCTAGAGGTGGTTCACCCCACTCCACCCCACCCCTTCCACTGGGGATACTTGGGCTTCTCCAAGCCACCGAGAGCTCCTAAAGGAGCAGTGTGTGCGGGTCTGACTCACGTTGCCTGTGGGCCCAGGTGATGGCCTGGTCAGGAAGGACAAACAGGCCCCTTCCCTCCAGACCATGTCTCATACATGAGCAATGAGTAGCCCAGGCCAGACCACAACAAACACTGTGAGTCACTGGAGAAACAAGAGAAAGGAAGACAGGGGATATAAAAGCTAACTTTGTTTATTTCACTTTTCCACTCTCAACTGAACTGGAATTTCACAATATAGGAGCAACCCAAAGTGAGCAACTCAGTGCAATTGGTATGTTCACAATATGGTCTAAGCACCATTTTTCTAAAACATTTTCATTACCCCAAACTCTTAATAACCATTTACCAATGACACCTAATCTTATCACCCATGAGCCAGCCTTTTCCTGCCCCCAGTAATGAAGAACGTGCTGTCTGTATGAATGTACTTGCCTTGTATTTCATAGAAATGGAATTAGACAATTTATAACCCATGTCTTCTGTTCCAGTCTCTGCATTATGTTTTGGGCAATCTCCCACTGTGCAGCATAAACCAGTAAGGTCAGGTCCAAAAGAAAACTGTAATGTGTGCCTATTGACATACCAAAGTGTCTACTGGCCAGGCTCACTCAGCGCCCGGCTCCCCTGAGCTCTTCTCATCCTGTCCCCTACTCTAAACTTCTCCAGCCCCGCCCCCTTCTCGTTCCTATTGAACCCTGCCCTCTTGGCTCTTGGGCCTCTTGGCCCCCTCTCTCCTGCCCTTCCTGCCTCTCTCTTCTCTATGGTCTGGTCTCTACTGCCCATGTTTGGTCTGCTACTTTCTCTCTCTGCTCTGAACTCTTCCAGATGCCTCTGGCTGTGCTCCCCCTCGTATGTACAATAAACACCTTCCACCTTCTCCTCAACCACACCTCGGAGTGGTTCCCATTACCCGAATGAAATGTCCCCATCTCATTCAAGTAACACTTCACTCCTTGTTACTGCCAGCTAAGCACTTACTGTGTGATGTACCAATTCATCCACTGAAGAACAACTGAGCTGGCTCCACCTTTTGGCAAGTGTGAAAAGTGCTTGCAAATATTTGCGAGCAAATATTTGGGCATCTGCTTTCAGTCGATTTGGGTACATATCCAGGAGTAATTTGCTTTGATGTGATTTTGTTTAACTTTCTGTAGGGTCACCAAGCTGTTTTCCATGTCTCGGCCATTTTTACTGTCCCACCAGTAATGTTTAAGCATTGCACTGATTCTTCAAATAAACGAATCCCTTTTCTCCTTCCAGGAAACCACACACACACACACACACACACACACACACACACATACACACACACCCTTCACACCTGAGATACAGGGTGGGAGAAGCTGCACCTCAACTATCAGGACTGTCACCAACCAAAGCCTCTCGCCTTGCCTTTTCCAGAACAGCAAGTGTGGTCAGGAGAGGGGAGGACAGGCTGAAACCTGTTTGGAATCACTAAAGGGCACAGACCTGGGGCATTCCAGCAACCCCGGCAAAAACTACTCTGGGCACTCGGTGCGAACTGAACACCCCGCTAAAGCCCCGGAGCATCTCGAGGGGAGGAAGGCGGCGGCTGCCCGGCTGGCCTCAGCCCGGCTCTGCCGCACCCGGTGCTCGCACTCCTACCTGGCCCTCCGCCAACCCACACCTAGCCCAACCCAGGGAGCTGCCCCAAGTCGCGCCCATCACTCACAGCCCCCGGGGCTCCTGGCGTCCACTCTGCCCACAACGCCTGACCCCGCGCAGCCAATCAGCAGACGCGCCGCGGCTCTGCCCGCGCCCGCTCCAATCCGGAGGCGCCGCCCCTGGCCCGCGGGAGATGCGCGCGCACCTTGCGGTCGCCCTCCCTCCCTTTTTGATCGGAGGGAGCGTTTGCAAGGGTAGCTGTAACTCCCCCACAGGCCTTCCACCTCGGGTGTGGGCTCCGGGCCACCGCTTCCTTGGAGGTCTCGGGGCAGGGCCAGGCGGCCACGTAGGAGGCAGAGTGCCGCCTCAGCAAAGCGCAGGAAAGATTGGATCGTGAAAGCATGTGAGAAAGCACGCCAGCCAAGTGCTCAGGAGCCGTCCAGGCTGATGTCACCAGAGATGAAAGAATGCTTGCATGTCAGGCTGCAGCCTAGGTAGCGAGGGGCGCGAGGGCCCCGTGTGTGTAAAGACCACAGGTTGTCAGCCAGCTAGTTTGCCCGGGAATCCTGAGTCAGCCTCTTGAGCCCTGGGACTACAGATGGGCTTCCACTTAAGCCATGCTTTTATGTGGGTGCTGGGGAGCCGAACTCTGATCCGCATAATTGCACAGCAAGCAGTTTTTACACTGAGCCATCTCCCCCAGCCCTCTACCTGGGTTTGTAAAGCAAACTAATAGCTAGCCCCACCCCGCGCTGCCGCCACTCCCACCCCCAGACATGGTTTCTCTGTGTAGCTTCGTAGACCAGGCTGGCCTCAAACTCATAGAGATCCGCATGCCTCTGCCTCCCGAGTGCTAGGATTAAAGGCGTGCGCCACCACCGCCCGGCTCTAAGAACACTCCTAATTACAATGGTGTGGCTTTTCCCTTTACCTTAACATATATGCTACAACCTTGAAGATTGGGTCTTTAGAATTCTCACAATGGTCAGAGTTCTACAGCCATAAGTTGTGATGTGGGCAGAGCTGACACCTCCCTCCCCCAAACTTTAGCCCTTTCAAGAAAGAATTTTTTTGGAAATTATTAAAAATCCCCTTCCACTAAAGTATGTGGTATTGGAGTTCAACACCACATACTAGGCCCTCTCCCCATGCGGGTGTTTGCCTTACCACACTCCAGTACCCAGTGCCAGGCAGTCCCCTGCAGAGGCCTCTCACCTACATACCCTGTAGGACCAGAGGGGACTCCTGAACATTGGGGGTCCCTTCCAGACCCTGCATTAGGCACGAACCACACCCAAACTCCTGTTTTCTCTCACAGATCTTTTCTTAAGCAGGGAAGAAAAGTTAAAGTGGCTGCTTTCTGACACAGGCAGAAAAACAGCGGCAAATGACCTTGCAGGTGTCGTTGTTAGAGGAGGAGAAGGGGAGGTCTGTGTTAGGGTGGGCCAGCGTGCAGTGGTAAAGCAGATAGGGGAGGGGGAGAAGGGGAGGGGACAAAGGAAAGGGGCAGGGATATTTGTCCTGGAGGGACGAAGGACTGCCTGGGATAGAGGAGACAGACGTGGTACAAGGGCAAATGGCGGTTTATAAAGATAAAGGGAAAATCCCAGGCTAGGATGAGGTGTTTAATTTTAATTGGGCATGTTAGGCAAACCAAAGGGGCCTTCTGATTGCTGGACTTTGGTAGTCAGCCTTAGGAGGAGGAAGTAGCCAAATAAGGGAACAGACCTTGGTAGCTAGTTTTAGGAATGTAATCTTTTCTCCTCAAGGCTGAGGGAATAGGGGAGAAGGGCAAGGCCTGCCACAGCCACATGCTGGAGTGGGCTAGTGTCCCTTCGGGACCCAATTCTAGGCACCCCTGTCTACCAACATAAAGACATATACCTTGTTTACTCCACGTCATTTGTGGGAAGGATGGAGGAGAGAAGAGGAAAGGAAGGAAAAGGAGAAAAAAGTGAAACATTGGTGTGATGAAACACCGTGGCCGAAAGCAATTTGGAGAGGAAAGTGTTTATTTGGCTTACACTGCCACAGTGCAGGAACTTAAACAGGTCTGCAACCTGGAGGCAGGAGCTCAAGCAGAAATCAGGGAGGGGTGCTGCTTACCGGCTTGCTCCCCATGGCTTGCTCAACCTGCTTTCTTTTAGAACCCAGGACAACCAGCCAAGGGATGGCCCCACTCACAATGGGCTGGTCCCTCCCCCACCAAGCACTAATTAAGAAAATACCTACAGTCTTGCCTACAGCTGAGTCTTACAAAGGAGATATTTTCTCCGTCCTCTCTGGTGACTCTGGCTAGGGTCAAGTTGACATAAAGCTTGGAGCACACAGGAGAAGGGAAAGAGTGATATTGATTTACTTGTGATTATTTTTTTCAGTACTTAGGTATAGAATTTGGGTTCTCACACAGGCTAAGCAGGTACTGTGCTACTGAGCTGTGTCCCCAGGCTTCTTCTCATTCACTTTTTTTTTTTTTTTTTAATTATAAGACCGGGTCTAAGTTGGCCAGGCTGAACTTAAATTTTACCACGGTCTGAGTCTGCCTGCTTATTTCCCAGCTCTACTACAAATGCATTGTTATAACTATGAGTGAGTTTCCTTTTAATTACATTTATTTGGGACTAGAGCACTATTTGGTTAAGAGCACTATTTGCTCCTCAGGGTTTGATTCCCAGTGCACACACACGGTGGCTCACAACTGTCTGTAACTCCAGTCCCAAAGGATCTGAAGCTGTCTTCTGTTTGTGTGCATCAGGTGTGCAATAGACATATGTGCAGGTAAAACACGTGTGTGTGTGTGTGTGTGTGTGTGTGTGTGTGTGTGTGTGTGTGTGTGTGTTAAGGTTTCTATTGCTGTGATAATTTACTAAAAGCAACTTTGGGGAGGAAAGGGTTTATTTTGCTTACACATTTTGCTGTCCACATCACAGTCCATCATCAAAGCAGAAACTCAAGGCAGAAACTGAAGCACAGCCATGGAGGAATGCTGCTTATTGCCCCTCATGACTTGCTCAGCCAACTTTCTATGCACCCCAGGAACACCACCCAGAGGGGGAGGGCCCTCCCCTCCCACATCAACCGTGAACTAAGAAAATGCCCCACAATCTTGCTTACAGGCTAATCTCATGGGAACATTTTTCTCAGTTTTGGTTCTGTCTTCTCAGATAACTCTAGCTTGTATTGGGTTGACCAAACAACAACAAACAAGTAAGACAACGTAAAAAAGAATTTTAAAAAATTCGTGGGGGATGAGGGATGCCTGTCATCGCACATGTGTTCCGTTCTATCCTTCCCCCATTCATGGCCCAGGGATGGAACTCAGGTCACTAGGCTTTACAGCAAGCACCTTTCCCTGCTGAGCTAGCTTGCCAGCCCCATGGGTGAGTTCTTTGATCTCTCTGTCTTGTTTTTCTCCATGTAATACCCACCTCTTAGGGTCACAGTAAAGTTTCGATAAAATTCCAATGGATAAACAGAAGAATCTGCCTGCTTCCCTCTGGTGTTCTGGAAGTATGGTCAAGAGAATGGGGACTAGCGAGCATTGGTTCCTTAAAAAGTCCGTGCCTGGGCTGGAGAGATGGCTCAGAGGTTAAGAGCACTGACTGCTCTTCCAGAAGTCCCGAGTTTAATTCCCAGCAACCACATGGTGGCTCACAACCATCCGTTATGAGATCTGGTATGCAGATATACATGGAAACAGAATGTTGTATACATAATAAATAAAATCTTTAAGAAAGAAAGAAAGAAAGAAAGAAAGAAAGAAAGAAAGAAAATACAATACTCTTAAAAAAAAAAAAAAAAGTCCGTGCCTGCAGAGCATGCCCAGTACATGGGTGTGGTGGTTCCATGTTAGCACACAGAACAGAATGTGTGTCTACCTGTAGCCACAGATCCTCAAGGTACTGGTTTGATCCTGGGGTTTTATGGAGTGGGCAATGCTGTTTACCCTTCCTGTTCCTTACCCTGAGTGTCTGTTAGAAAGATAGGTTACATCTATGTCTTTGGCCCAAAACCATAGCCAAGTTTCTCATCGAATGTACCAGGGAGAATGGTGGGGTTATGAGTGGTGCACACTACCACGGTTTCTCTACTATTTGCTGTGTGACTGGCTGCTCCAACCATTCTCATTGGCCTGGAGTAGTCTAGTAGGCTGGCTAGCCAGCAAGTCCCAGGGAGCTGCCTGAATCCCAGCTTCATTGCATTGGAACTACAAGCATGTGATAGCATATTTTGTCCCTTGGGTTGTAAGGATAAAGTCTGGGCTTTGTGTTTCCATGGCAAGAATTGTGTTTCTTAAGCTTGTCAAAATCAAAATTATAGCAAATTTAGTAATAGTTGACCTTAATTTGCAATTTGTGTCTGGAGCAGCCCCCATTCTTTAAAATACAGTGAAAGCACTTTTTGGTCAATAGCAGAATCTTACTTTGTTTTTGGGGGGGGGGGGGTTGTATTTGTTTGTTTAACATAAAACAAAAAACCCTATCAGATGACTTCAGGCTACAAAACTGTCAGGGTTTAAAGAAAAGACTTCCAGGCGAGCTTTGGTGGCTCATGCCTTTAATCCCAGCACTCAGGAGGCAGGGGCAGGCGGATCTCTGTGAGTTTGAGACCAGCCTGGTCTACAAGATCTAGTTCCAGGACAACCTCTAAAGCCACAGAGAATCCCTGTCTCGAAAAGAAAGAAAGAAAGAAAGAAAGAAAGAAAGAAAGAAAGAAAGAAAGAAAGAAAAGGAAAGACTTCCTTATTAAGATAAGGCAGTGGACTACAATTCCATTTCTAAGTAAAAGGTAGTTTGTTGGGGAAGTCTGTCTGCTTCCTTAAAGTTTCAGTTTGACAGTGTGGCATTGAGCATGGGTGATGACATTGTGGTTTGGCAGCCATCCTATGAGCTGGTGTCCCATGATTGGGTTTCATATCTGATGTCTTGGAATGTCACAACAAGAAATTGTTCCCTTTTGTACTGGTTTGCAATTTGAATGTCTTCGCTGATGCGGGAACCTTTTGGTGAATCCTGTGTGTGGCCCCCACATCAGGCAGGAGTGGCTCCCTAAATTTATATCTGGCTACCTAGCTCCAGCTCAGAGGCTTCAGGACCTAAGCAGCTCATGTTCTTAGTTATTTTATGGGACACTATTGCACTGGAGAAACATAGGAGGATTCAGGACCTAAAAATCGATAAAACAGTGAGCTGCAATCTACCGGTTTCCTCTGAACTCATATTTTTAATATAACTTCTAAATTGCAACTCAACTAAATAAAATGTAAAAGTCTGAACAATTCACTTATAAATATTTGTCTTTTTGGCTGGACAGTGGTGGTGCACACCTTTGATTCCCATCACACAGGAGGCAGGGGCAGGTGACTCTCTGAGTTCTACAGAGCATGGTCTACAGGCTGCCAGGGCTACACAGTGAGACCCTGCCTTGAAAAACCAAAACAACGAAACATTTATAGTTTTTCATTTACTTGACTACTCATTATTTTAAATTATGTATTTATTTGGGGTGTGTGTGTATGTGTCTGGTGTGTGTGTATACACCACAAGCATGCAAAAGTCTACTGAAGTCAGAAGAGGGAATTAGAGTTTCAGACAGTTGTGATCCCAGCCATGTGACTGCTGGGAACTGAACCTCTGCAAGAGCAGTAAATGCTCTTAACCAATGAGCCATCTCTCCAGTTCTTCACCTCATTGCCCTTCACTGAGAAGTGATATGTCCCAACAGATCCATAGTGGAAGGAGGGGAGAGAGACCGGAAGAGGCAGAGGACCGAGGAGTTTGCTGTGAGGTTACATCTCCTAAGAGTGTCAGAAGCAGCACTGTGAAGTGTCACCAACATGACAGCCAGAGCAGGAGCTGAACAAAGACAACAGCGATAGACATGCTAACGTGGACAGAGGGAAAGCCCATGAGGCCTCAACCCTACACAGAAAACTAGAGGCAGTAACGAAATGCTGAGAGCAGGAGAAACCCTCCCGAGGGAAGAACACACCAACTGGTTATCTAATACCAAACGGTCAGCCCTGGAAATATACATACGAGTAATATTATAAAGACTGAGAAGGCTGTATTTATGTACTTAGGAATACATATGCATATACATTATGTATATTTATGTAACAAGTTAATGAAAAAAAAGAGGCCATGAATTTGAAAGATATCAAGGAGTGGTATATGAGAGAATTTAGAGAGGAGGAGAGCGAAGGGCAAAATGATGTATTTATATTACAATCTCAAAAAATAAATCATTTTAAAAGGAAATGATTTAATTTCTCCTTGGCATCAGTATTTCAGAAGCAAAGAGAATAAAAAGTTAAAGTTATTTTTCCTATCGTTTTTTCTATCACCATAAGTGAAAAGCATAAAGAAATTAGTTTTCATTGTCCTTCTGCTCAGTGAGCTGACTGGCTTTGCAGGTTTATGACCCTAAACATCTAAGAAGTAACACAGTCATTTACCTACTAAATCTGGCTAATATTTAAAATTACACTTCTGTTCTAACCAATGCTGACAGTTCCAAAGACATTTCTACTCACAGTTGTGAGTTGACTGTGTCAGAAATGTAGTCAGATATATCTGTGTCTTTCCACAATGTCAGATTTCATTGAACAGTGATAAATATGCAAGCTATGCCAATTTTGTTGGCTGTAACTGGCCAGAGAATTTTGATTCACTCCATAATATGGCCACTGACAAACACAGATTTTTGTTGTTGTTGTTTTTGTTGTTTTGATACAGGGTAGATCTCTGTGAGTTGGAGGCCAGCCTGTCTTCAGATCAAGCTCTAGGATAGCCAGGGCTACACAGAGAAACCCTGTCTTGAACCCCCCCCCAAAAAAAGAGTATGAATAACGACAAAGTACGATGACAACTCTGTCACATTTTGTCAAACTCAAATGTGAGTGTTTGAACACAGATGTCACAGCTGCAGGTGAGATCGCTGATGTTAGCCTTTCTCTTGGCTTCTACACAGGTTCTGACAGTGTCCCTGCTGTAGTAATCAGGACAAATGTGGGCATCAGTGTGGGCAATATGATTCTGTCACTAATGTCCCTTAGTTATTCAGGCTGACAGTGTTGACTTCTTGTCACTGGCACGTACCTTGTGTCTTGTTTTCCCGTGGGTGTTTCTGTCTCTAATGCCAAGCTTTCCTGTGAGGATATACTTTTATCTCTGGATTTATAACTGTGAATAGCATTTCTGTTTCTCTTCTTTGTTTCCAGTTGGAGTTGGGCTTCCCTTAGTTCCATACCCTTTCTAATTTAGATGGAAACACGCCTGAAGTATTTCAGCTGGGAAGGTGAGCATCCTGGTAATAATTGTAATTAAATCTTTGTCTATACCTGCTGCTGTGGGCCATAGGGTAAGTCAAAGTCCATTCTCATTACATAGGCTGTGGTGCCCTGATTATAAGAGTTGTTAAGGGTCAAAACCGAAATATAATCCTATATAGATGTCTACCATTGTGGCTGCATATTTTAGTGGGAACTGGTGTCATACTGACCCTGTAAGTACTTGGCTTGTAGGAATCTGTTGGCATTTTGAATGCATGTATTGTCAGAGCAGTTTGACATTCTTCACACCCTTGTATTGCCCTTTGTGTTATGTATGAGTGCATGTTTACTTACTATTTCCTGTGGTATAATTTTTAGCATGTGTACTCCCCCCCTTTTGTGTGTGTGTGTGTGTGTGTGTGTGTGTGTGTGTGTGTGTGTGTGTGTGTGTGTGGACTGACCCAAGGTCTCAAGGATGTTAAGTAAGTCCTTCACCACTGAGCCCAACAAGTAGATTTCCTATCCATTGTCTCACTTTAATCTTTTTTTTCTCCTGTGAAATTCTAAAGCACCAAACTCCTCCAACATGGAGATGTGAGGTTTAGAGAATTGTTGTCTTCCAGGCCGGGTTTGAATAAAATCCGACTCCTTCAAGTAAGGTGTCTCTAGACACCCTAAATTAAAATGGTTGGTAGTATTTTGGTTTTTTTTTTCTACCTTCCTGGTGGTCTGGTTTCAAAGACTGTTTTGTAATGCGATGCTGCAACAGGAACATTGGGGCAGTGCAGTTGGGAGGGGCAGGCTGCGTAAGGTAGGTGCAGAGCCCTGCCGCAATACAGCCTGCTGGCAGCGAGGACAGAAAGAACATGCATGCCTTTATATATTCCGCGACGTTTCCTGTGCTACTAGAGGTGCTGGTGGCCCCTCTCACTCCTCTGTGCCTTCACAGTGAGTTAACTCCCAACTGTATTGATATAGTTTCCAGACACTGATCCATCGTGGGATAACCCTCACCTTGACTGTTACTTGGACACAGATCAAGTGCTCCCACCAGCTTCCTTAAATCTGTTCTCAGCTTCCTTAAATCTGCTCTCATCTACTCCTCATTCTACTCCTTGCAGCTCTCAGTTCCTACAGGACCCCCCCCCCGACCCCTCGTCACTTACAGGGCCGCCCAACAGGGACCTGAAGGACGGAAGAAGGCAGTTATGGTGCCAGAGAACCAGCTTATGATGTCTGTCACCACAAACACCAGCAAACAGAGATGGGGATTGAGTCATGAAGCTGAGTTTCAGAGAGAGGCGGTGCGTTAACACCACAGAAATTTGTCTTCCATTTCATCTCTAGGCAGCAGGCTGGGTAGGGAGCAGGACAAAGTCATTCCTAAGGTCTTGCCCCTCTGATGAGGTGGTCCAGCCTCATCACTGAGCTTGTCTCCTTTCTCCTTATCATCTCCTGTACCTCTCTCTCATTATGTATTTCTGGACAGTTGGGTTCAGCACTCAGGACGCCGAGCCTGTTAGTGACTGGTGGCATCACTTTTGTGCTTCTCCAGGTGCCACCTGAGTTGTGGAATTAACTCAGAACAAGGAAGCTATTAAAAGTGTACGTGCTGAGCCATTAATAATGTGCATAAGATTTGTTTCTTGGCCTCTTGTCATGGAAATACATCCCTCCCATTATCTATCGTTCAGAGAAGATGCCATGGGACTCGGAAGAAGACACGCATGCTGAAACCAAAGATATGTGTGGGCTGTTTACACAGCTACCGGGATGAGGAGAGAGAGTGCCCCACCCAAGGTGGAGTATGACAGGAAATACACCATCCTCATGGCTTTGCTGCATGTAGGAGCTCTGCATGAGACCACACTGGTTCCCACCTGCAAGTTTTACAACTGGCCCGAGGATAACCAGATCCCCTTGTCCGGAGGCAGTAGCTCAGTGTTTTCACTGCCTTTAGTGGGGTAGTCTCTGACCCAGGACAGTGACCTTCTCTGTTCAGGTTTCCACCTACTTCTCTTTGGTTTATAGGCTAATTGGGCTAGAAATAGAGATTAATGGGATTGGAATGCAAAATTTTTGTTTGTTTTTTGTTTGTTGGGGGTGTTTTTGAACATGGGTGTGTGTGTGGGGGCAAGTCCTAAGCTCCAGTGCCAGGGCCTTTGTGTGGGTACACCTATGACAGAGCTGCCGCTGTCCCTGAATGACCTTCGTAGTGTGAATCACTTGCTTGGCTGCCTATCCTGGCTCTGCCTGCTACAATGAATGGAGTCCTTAGCTGCGAGGCATGGGAACCGACTGCCATTTTGAGCTTCGCCAGAAGACAGAGCAAGAGGAGACTACTGAAGAGGAAAGACCATTGAAAAAGAAAGAACAGCAGGCAGTCACCCACAATACCATCTTGACCTCACCCACTGGGCAATCCCGGCTGGTTTGCCCCGGAGGAAGCAGCCTCTTGTATAACTCGAGAGCGGGGAGATATGTAGCTTTGCTATGGGGGTTAGGTCTCCAGAGCGCAACACACACTAGTCAACAAAGTATTCTTAAAATGAAATAAGGCTGAGAAAATGTCTCCTGTTTCATTCCCCATCTAGTCTCCTCTTGCAGGTGTCTCCTGAGGCCAAGAGATGCCAAGGACTGAGTACCTTCTAATGTTAGTGCTTACTGGCTACTTCCATCCTTCCTTGGCAGGGACAGGAATAGAGCCTTTAGCAGCCCTTGTCTTCAAAACTCTGGACAAAGAGAGACAGTTGTCCCTCTGTCACCCACCTGTCCTAAGTTAGCTCCTTGGAGGCCCATGTGTGGGAAGCTGACACAGATGCTCTGTAGACCTATGGGTGTTTTCAACTCTGACCCATGAAGACTGAATCAGGAAGGGTGAACAGGACGTTCTACAGACCCCGGACCTCTTTCTGCTGTCTGCATGGTGGACAGCCAGGGCATCTCCAGAAGACAAGGAGAGGTTTCCTACCCTGATAGCTTTGTCTTGGAGAGTAGTGGAGTAGGAAACTTGATCGGCCAGTTGGTGAGATACCTTAGGACCTTTTAGGGCTTGGAGGTAGGATGGTTTGATCCCTTTAAACTTTACCTCAGGGAATCCCTTGAACACTCCAGCAAGATGAAACTGTGAAGATCTCCTTTCTCAGGGAAGTAATTTTTCCAGATGCCTATTGTGATCAACAGGGCATTATTTTAATGTAGAGAAGTCTCTTTAGTTTAGTTAAATCATTTTATCACTGCCATAGAGGCCAGAGGCAGACTGACCGACTGTTCCTTACCTCCTTGGAGAACCCAGACGCTGAGTGGAGGCCCCGTACACCCGGAGCCAGAGCAGTGGATTATAGACAACGTTTCCACTCCTCCCTAGGAAGGGAGTCTTCACACATGGTTTCGTTCCCTACAGTCCCTTCCTGTAGGTCTCAGGCCCAGATTTGATCAGACTGCTTGTGCTTGGTCTGCCTCAGCGAGTAAGACAGGGGACAAAACACTGTCCCAAAGCCAGGACTGCACCCACTACCTTTGGTGTTCTGTTGAAGGGTGTGTGCTTTTACTTTGGAGAGAATGTTAGCACGCAGAGCCTGCATGGTGACCTACTTAGTTCTGTGCCTGCATCGTTTGATGAGCAGCTAGGCTGAGAGAATGCCAGTCAAGAGATGTGTGTTCTGAATCTCTGTGGTGGAACACAAAGGGCAAGTGATTCAGTTTGACTGCCTCCCCTCCCCCCATCCCCCACCTTTAGACTAGGACCTCTTCTTGTTATATCCCAGTGAAAAGTGATTTGGGTCTAGCCTTTGCCTGACGTCCAGTTGAGGAGGGTTTGACTCTTACATTTGCAGCTGCTCAGGAAAGCCCAGAGGGCCAACACAGGGCAGAACCCTCTGCAGTGCCCTCTGAGGACAATGCTATTGAGATACTGCTTAACACTCAGTGTTGACATGAGCAGCCCATCCTTTTCGGATAAGGAACCAAGCTAAATGCCTGAGAGCTGTGGTTAGAGCAAGAACCAGAGTACCTGGATTCTTGTTCCAGTTGCCACCAGGACAACAAGCTGCGTTATTTTTAGGACCCTGGATCAGAGTGCTCTAGAGTAGGCAATTACTGTCGGTGGTTTGGGGAGCTCATAGGAGGGTTTCCACTTTGCTCTAAAACTTTTCTTGCCTTCTGTGACTGCAGGGCTCAAGCTCCTCCAAGGTTTTTCAATGCAGGCTATGATCAAATCCCATCTGTGGGATGCTTTTAACTAAACATGGTCAGAGGTAGCAAATCACCTTCGGCTTTGTCCCAACTCAGAGGGAATGGAGCCAGAGCTTTCCTTGTTTAAAGACTGACTCCGTGACTCACCTGGGATTCATTAGAAAGGACAGCATTCAGGAGGCAAGAACAGGAAGGGGAGAAAGCTGTTTGAGAAACTTACCTCTGCTTGTGAAGGACACAGGGAAGTTGTACAGTATGTGGCATTCTGTAGCCTCTTCAGCTGCATTCTGTAGCCTCTGAAGATCTATTGTTCATAGGTATGCCTTAGGGCACTGTACAATTTCTCCCATGGCTTCAACTAAGAAGAAATTAATACATCCAAAATCCTGGTATCCTTCCCCTATGGAGAAAAGGCGGATTTTTTTATCCCCAAACTGAAGAAGACACCATGGCAACAGGAGAGTGTCCCTGACACCTTCCCTGTAATGGAGCCAGCCTGCGGAGGACTCCTCAAATGCTTTGTCCTGCATCAGTTTTCTGTTACTTGAGCTGCAGCTCACTGACTGTGCAGACACCAAACTGGGAAAACGCAGCCACCCCTCTTGCTCTTCTTCACCATTGCCATTGCCAGGACATTCCAGGCAATTAGCTGCCACTGCTCAGCTTCCTGTCCTTTTATAGGACAGCATAGAAGTTCATACAGCAAGAGTCCAAACAACTATGAGATCCTTTGAAAATATGGCCATGATCATGAGTTCCATGGATTGGGCGATCCATCAATAGTGAAGGCATCAGGGCGGTAATCCTACATCTTTATCAACAGAGCGACACTCCAGGACTCGAGGCCATCTACCTTATGTGCTCTTGGCTCTGGGCTGAGTAAGTGCATTAGGATCCAGTCCCACTTGTCTTGAAGAATTGTCTGAGAGCTGTGACTCTCCTCCCTCCATCCAGTCTCACGAAGTGGCAGAGCCGTTCCAGTGCTCTGGGGCTTTTCTATATAACCTTCAAAGACAAGCGTACCGAGGGCAGCCCCACCACGCTTCTCCTTTGGAGACAGAGTCTGAGGAACTGTATGCAGTTGAGCTGGGAGGCATAGGCCTTGCAAACATCTTTGACATTGGATTCTCCCGGAAAGCACTTCCTCTCAGTCTCGGATTACTCTTTTCAGTCTCTTTAGAAAAGCGTTAATGAGTGGACACTGTGTCCACCATAGGTTCGTAGAAACACAATTCCTGTTGCGTATTTTTCTAAGTATGTTTTTATATTTACTTTTTTTGTGTGTGTATGAGTGTTTTGCCTGCATACATGTATGTATGCCATGTGTGTGCCTGGCACCCTTGAGAGTTAGAAGAAGGCAATGGATCTACCAGGAATGGACTTACAGGTACTTAGGGTCCACCCTGTGAGTACTACCAATCAAACCTGGGTCTTCTAGAAGAGTAGCCAGTGTTCTTAACTGTTGAGCTATTGTTCCAGCCCCCTCTTCTTTAATTTTAAAAATTAAATCTATTTATTTATATGTGGGAGAGCATGGGTACCACAGTGTACATGTGGAGGTCAGAGGACACTTGCTGGGGGATTGTTCTCTCCTACTGGGTGGATCCTAGGGATCAAACCAAGGTCATCAAGCTTGGTGACAAGAGCCTTGACCCACTGAGCCATCTCACTGCGGGTTCCTATTGGTGGGAGAAAAGTTTGGTGTGCCTGTCCCCACTCCCCACCCCCACTGCTGCCCTCACATGGATTGGAGGCTTATACACAAACACACAGCATCAAAGAGAAGGTTGGTTTGGTAAACATATTTGACCAAAAAGCTGAAAAACTGGTGATGTTCCATGGAGATGAGAGAAGGCAGATGGAACCAGAGATGTGGCCCAGGCCCCTGCAGTTTACAGTCTCTGCCTGTTCTCTTAGGAATTATAAAACAGCAGCTGAGCGATTTATTTGGCTTACTTGTTCAAAAATCATTGTTTCAAACCTCCTCGAGAGAGAGAGAGAGAGAGAAAGAGAAAGAGAGAGAGAAAAAGAGAGAGAGAGCAGATTAACAGCTTGTGGATTATTGCTCTGTCCCTTTCTCTCTAAGCTATTTTAATGAAAATAATTAAATGCAATAAATATGCACTGGCCTAGTGTTACATCTAGGGGTCTTAGTCGAGTTTGTTTTCTCCGCCAGTTAAAGAATTAACAGGCAGGGAAATCCTCAAGTGAGACGGGAACAGCAGGGAAACTCTGCAACACAGAAGCAGAGCCAACTGGTAAAGAAAGGGCTTTATTAGGGGTGAAAGAGAGGGCATAGCAAGCATGGGGAGAAAGACCCTCTGCCAAGCAGATGGGGGTCTTGGGAGTCTGAAAATCCAGTCTCCCCTTGAGAGCTAGGATTATGTCTTTGAAGGGTCTTCCTCCCCTAATTAGGGTTGGTCAGCTTAAACATAGACACAGTGGCTGATTAGCCCATAACTGTCATGAAAACACATCCTGATCCAGCCTGGACCTCACAGGGCTGTTCTAACAGCAAAGGGGTTCCTACTGATGGGGAAAAACCTCTTATGCCTTTGCTTTAAGCTGCCAGGCTTTTTTGTTTGAAGTCAGGAGGGAAGAAGCTAACTAGCTTGGAGATAAAGAAGCTAGGCTAGCTATCCTGGAAGTTTGGTGTCTTTATTACCTTGTCATGGCCCCTCTGCTTATCAAAGAATCTAGCTCCTTGCCCCTCACTAGGACACACACACAGGCCCTATAGTGAATGGTGTTGCATCCTTCCTTTCAGGAGTGTACAGTGTGTTCGAGGGCGAAGAAACAAGCGTACACAATGCAGTGGACATATTGTCTCCACCTGAGAGGTACGATGAGTAGAGAGATAGGGAAGAAAGGTTTTCTGAGTGAAGAACTCACCCAGGGTAGACTTTCCTGAATACAGGGGGTGGGGATCGTGTATCAAAAGGAAAAGAGGGAGCACAAACCAGAACCACTGCTTTTGCTACATGTCCGGGGCTTAAAAGAAGGGTAAAGACAGGCAAAACCCTTCTTGTGGAGACTGAGAGGTCACTGAGGATCAGTTCACTCAGAGGGAAACCTAAAGGACTCCAGCAGCCAGTGGCATGTCAGAGATGGATACAGGGACTCTCAGTGACAAAAAAAAAAAAAAAAAAAAAAAAAAAAAAAAAAGACAAAGACATTATCTGTTCAGTGATACAGCCAATCAGTTCCCTAGGAATGCCCTTGACCTGGACTTTATGAGAAACAAGAATTGGGCAGGGTAGGGACTGAGCTGTGTTGATGAAGAACACCCAGTGTGCTACCTGTGGGGAAATAAATCCAGTAAGTAGGAGTGGTAGGAGGAAACAGGGTGACACACGGAAGATCCAGACAATCGAGAGAAAGGAGGTGTAACGATATACACACAAGAGCCTCAGCAGCACCTGGCAAGTGAATTTGTGTTTTGCCCCTGGCCTGTTAAACCAACGTGGCCTTGTACTCCCTCCCAAAAGGATAGGTGGGTGTTTTAATCCTTTATATTACTGGGACCTAATAGGATGGTCCTCCAAAAGGCATTTAAGACTTTGCCTCATCAAAAACTTAATATTGAACAGAGTTGCTAACTGCTCCCTCCTGCTGCCCCTTTCCTCATTGTTTGAGAAGAAGAAGAAAAAAAAAAAAAAAAAAAAACGCAGTCCAGGGCAGAAAACACACACAAGCAGGTAAGAGTCTAGTCACTATCGACTCAGTGTAAGGACTGCATGCCTGTTGTTCATCCTGCTTGAAGTGGTACCTTGGCTTTGGCATTTTCCTAAGAATCATTACGGTGCCATGTCCCCTGGCTGATAAGCCATGCCATCCATCTCCATAGATAAAATCCCTATGACAAAAACATTGACCTCTGACCAAATGCCTGTATTTCACCAAGAACTTGGAGGGGTTTTGCTTTGATTTGATTTTTTGAAGACAGGCTTTCTCTATGTAGACCAGAATGGCCTTGCCATGTAGACCAGGATGGCCTTGAACTCACAGAGATCCACCAGCCTCTGCCTCCCGAGTGCTGGGACTAAAGGTGTGTGCCACCAGTGCCCAGCTTAATTTGCCTTTCTCTAGTCACCTGGACTGCTGTCTTATTTTGGGAAGGAGGTGAATAAACAGGACAGTAGGATCATCCGGAGAGTCCCACATCCCAGTATTTCATACAGACCTATGCTTTGTAATATGTAGAGAAAAAACTGAGGCATACTCCAAGATGCCTCAAGCATGCCACTCAGAAAGAATTTTTATCTTGCCATTGTTTTATGACTGTCCCTTCTAGATTCTGACACCTTTCCCCATTTTGCATGTTCTCACATTGTACAGACCTAATGTAGAAACCCAGATGTGTATACCTTGAGAAGCCCTGGCTAGAGTCATTTCCTTAGTAAGACTCCTTCTCTTCCTTATTGACTTATGTATTTGCTACACTAGCTGGGGGTATCTTTGTTCAACTGTCTCTGTCATTGTCTGTGGATTACCCTAACCCTTTAAGTGCTAAGCATTGTTGGTGTTGGAATAGGTTCAGGGAGAGCAATACTGCCAATAATTGGCAAGCTACTGTGAAGTTTCCACATGTATCCACTATGACAACTATCTAGAGTCAAGAACAACTTTATTTATCTTTCAGTCAAAAAGAAGAGTTAATTTGGAGAGTTCTCAGAATTTTGGCAGTTAGAGGGCATTTCTTTTTTCTTTTTCTTTTTGGTTTTTTGGGACAGTGTTTCTCTGTGAAACAGTCTGGCTGCCTAGAACCCACCCTGTAGACCAGGCTGGCCTCAAATTCACAGAGTTCTGCCTGCCTCTGCCTCCTGAGTGCTTGCATTAGAGGTCTGCATGATGGCCTGTTTTTACTGTGCTGAGGATGGAACCCAGGCTTCATGCATGCCGGCATGAAGGCAAGAACTCTACAACCTGCACTACGTTCCCAGCACCCAGAGTGCTTTTGCCTCCCCCATCAAAGGGTCAAGGCTGAGAGAATCAGCAGTCAGTGCAGCCCACGGTGAACCTGCAGCAGCTGAAGGGACTCTCTGGTCACTGGCCACACTGCCTTTCTTTTCTTCTGACTCTTTGCTGATGCTGCCCGTTCTCTTGGAGATCTTTACAGGGAACACCAGTGCTGTGTGAAAAGATGTTGCTCGCTTACTTATAACAACCATACCCATAAGCCAGGCGGCAGTGGCGCAGGCCTTGAATCTCAGCACTTGAGAGGCAGAGGCAGGCTGATCTCTGAGTTTTACCCAGAATTCCTCTTCTGATCTGCCTCCTCACTCACTCTCCCAGTGCTCCAGCTCTTCTGGCAGAACCAGTCCCCCTTTCATACCTTTATACTTAGATAGAAACGTTCTTCTCACAAGGCTCCAGGAGTGGTTGTGGGCAACCAGGGTCTCTGAAACCCTTGGTTGTGGTGCCTGGGATGGCAACTCATTACTATAGAGTAGAAAATACCGGGTCTCTCCATTCATTCACCAACATCAGGATTTTCCATGGTTTGAGGTACCCCATAGGTAAGAGGTGTTCAAAGAGGCGGAGGCAGCAGCAATCACCGAGCCCCCTAACTGCTCTCCTTGCTTGTTTCCAGGCGAGGGCTTCCACAACTACCACCACGCCTTCCCCTATGACTACTCGACCAGTGAGTACCGCTGGCACATCAACTTCACCACGTTCTTCATCGACTGCATGGCTGCCCTGGGCCTGGCTTATGACCGGAAGAGAGTGTCTAAGGCTGCTGTCTTGGCCAGGATTAAAAGAACTGGAGACGGGAGCCATAAGAGTGGCTGAGTTTGGAGTCATCTGGGATCCCATTCCAAAAATTTTCTGCTTAATATTCCAGGATGGTAAAAGTGATTATGGTAACCTGTTTCAGTACAGTGCAGCAATAAAACTCCCAATACTGGAAGGCCACATGACCTTGATGCTAAGTGGATCTTCCCGCCTCTTTCTTCCATTTCCATGAGTCCTTCATTTCTGCATTCTTGTTGCCTTCCTCTGACCTGTCACTGTCCTCAAGCTTCTGCTTATCACCTTTCAAATCCTAGACAGCTTTCTGGAGTTCAGAAGTAAAGGTCTCTCCAGATAACCCTGACCCTTGAGGAAATGGAGCACATCTCTGGGGAAGGCCCGTTGGTTTTCAGGAGCCCACATCTTGCTCAGTAGGAAGAGAAAAGATCTTTATTTGGCAGACAGCTTGTAAAGCAGGTAAAGAATAGGGGTGAGTTAGCCTGTGGGGTAGACGTCATAAATAAATAACATTGGCTTTGAGCTGGAAATAAGCCACTAGCAACATCTTTCGTGGCCTCTCCACACAGCCTTCTTCTTTCTTTCTTGAGTGTGTGACAGCAGGGGATGTTGGCAATCTCAAGCATAACAGCAAACACAAAGTCTCCATCTAACTTAGAAGCATTTCCTTAGTAGGAAACACGGTCTGTGGGGAAAGGCTCTTATTGTCCATTCACAGCAAGCAAATTCCTTGTTTTGTGAAGCAAGAAGTCTGCAGGTTGGGTGTGTCCAGAACTCTGAGAACAGCTGCTCACAGAGTGCTGAGGATTCATCCAATGTCTTTCATTTCTCTACTCTGACACATTCATGATGATCTGTTGCTGCTCTCACAGCAATATTCTATCTTTAAAATATCCAGGCATCCAAAAAGAATAAGCATGCTAGGTATGGTGGCCCATGTCTTTAATCCCAGCACTCAGGAGGCAGAGGCAGCTGAATCTCTGTAAATTCAAAGCCAGCCTGGTCTCCATAGCAAGCTGTAGTCCAGACAGGGTTACACAGTGAGATCCTGCCTAAAAAATAAAATAAAATAAATCACTTTGGCCAGGTGGTGGTGGTGCACTCCTTTAATTCCAGTGCTCGGGAGCCAGAGGCAGGCGGATCTCTGTGAGTTCAAGGCCATCCTGGTCTACAGAGTGAGTGCCAAGATGGGCTCCAAAGCTACACAGAGAAACCCTGTCTCGAAAAACCAAATAATAAATAAATAAATAAATAAATAAATAAATAAATCACTTCAGAAGGTAGTGTTGAGACAACCCAAAATTTAAGGTGAATGCCATAAATTGACAGGATCCTGAAGATCCTGAAAATGTTCCCACCCTTTAGCTGACAGGGGACACTGAGGAAACCGAACTGAGGTAGAATGAGCTAGGTTACCCATTCTTTACATTGCTGGGAGGATATGAAGCAGTTAGATAAGAAACAGGGTCTGCAGGCAGCTCCTTGTATCCTGATGAAACAAGTTTGAAGCTGGGTCCTTTCATAAGTCCCAGTTCTCTGTGATGTGTTATTATCAATACTTACATCAAAAGACATCCTAGCTGGGTGTGGTAGAACACACCTGCAAATCTGGCACTCCAGAGACAGAGGCAGGTTGATGAGGGGTTCACAACCATCCAGAGGGACACAGTTTCATGAAGCAACTGACCGTTTAGAGTGGCATATTAAACAAAGTCATACAAGAAGTTTTTCTCCCGAGTTTTCTCGTAGCCCAATTTCAGCCTCTGAATTATAACTCAAATGGGTCAGTGTGGTGTGTGAACAAGTTTGCCATCGTTTTCTGTGCTGTCAGTTCTAAAGCTAATTGGACTGATGTGAGTTTGTGGGGTTGATTCCCCACCACACCCCATTTTTCTTTTAGTATTTCAAGGCAGGATTCCCCTGTGTAGCTCTGGATGTCCTGAAACTCACTATGTAGACTAGGCTGGCCTTGGACTTAAAGATCCACCTGCCTCTGCCTCCTGAGAGCTGGGATTAAAGGTTTGTGCCTCTACCGAATGGACTGGATTGTTTGGGAAGCTTTGGGGCTTCAATAGAGTCTCCAGGGACCTGCCTTTGTGGCTCATCACTCTATCCATGTCCTGTACCTTTTTTTTTTCCTCTTTTTTAGTTTTTCAAGACAGGGTTTCTCTGTGTAACAGCCCTGGCTGTCCTAGAACTCACTCTGTAGACAATGCTGGCCTCAAACTCACAGATATCCCCCTGCCACTGCCTTCCAAGTGCTGGGATTAAAGGTGCACACCACCACTGCCAGGCTATGTCCTGCACTTTTAAATATCAAAAGGAAGACTGAGTCATACCCCAGTAACCGACTCTTCCTAAAAGCAATATGAAGTTAAAACTCTGGCAGCAGGAAACAGAGTCCACTGGCATGAAATCAAAGCTGACACCACAGCCTGGGGAAATGTCAGAACTCCATGACTCATAGGCTCACAAAGGCTCAACATGGAGATCGTGGGACAGGCTGAGAGCAGCTGCAGGAGACCTGCCCAGGAGAGCAATTCTTACCTGGCAGCCCAGGCCAAGCAGTCAATTTCTGTCTACAGAATGTCTGCCCCTAAAGAACAAAGAGTCCCCTAAGAATGCTGCTGCGTCTGACAGTGAGAGAACCAGGGTCTTCATGTCCTTGAACAGGGAGGACTTCCTGGCCACAGCAGGGACAGGTGGGGTTTCTTTTGTTTTGTTTTTGCTTTGTCTACTTGATCTGTGGAGGCAGACTTGACGGTGTGTGGGAGCTCTGTATTCCTGCAATAGCTTCCAGACCAGCCTCCTGGTTTCTAAGAGCTGCTAGAAAATCTCTGCCGTTAGCTTCACTTTCTAACCTAAGGCTGCCCTCATTCTATGACTCAACTATTCTGAAGGTGGATGCCAGTCACTGAGAATGCCCCCCATTGGGCTGCAGAGATGGCTCAGCCAGTAAAGACTAGACTTACACCCAAAAATGTAAGAGAATGCCCATCAAAGGTTATCACACTGAGACTTAATTTGATGGTGACATTTATTTAATCCCCTAAAACCTGGCTTTCTAAGTGCACACACACACACACACACACACACACAAATTGTTTTAATTACATTACTTGAAACAAACCACCATACTCTATGTTTTGTTTTGTTTTAATTCAAGACCAAATAGATTAAGGAAACACTGATGAAACCCAAGCCTTTGGTTAAAGGAAACACTCAGTATTCTGTAAATTCCAGTGTTGTATAGTCTACCATCTCAAGGATAAAGAAAACAAAGACTAAAAATATGCCAAAGGCAGACACTTTAACCTGGAGTCTAAGAAGGCACTTACCACCATGGGAAAATCAAGACAGCATGTTCTACATTGGCAAAGGAGATGCAGGCCATGGCACGGTCTAAATACAACTGTGTTTGGATTGGGAAATATATGCTGAGTCTAGTAGACTAGAGGACATGATGATAACATCAGTGGCATTTGTCGAGTCAGATGCTGCATGGCAAGCTAGGGGAGGCATCATTTACTGCATCAGCAGCAGGTATGTCACTGACAGAACTGAGCCCCACGTGGGTGAGTTCCCCTGGAGAAAAACAGCAAGAGAGTGAGGGGTCTGCTGTGGTGTGTCTCCAGAACCTTGGCTTTGCCTCCTGTGCCGAGCAGAGGACAAAGGACTTGTGCAAGCATCTTGGTAAACCCATTACCTGCCAGTGGTGTCCAGTTATAGGAAGAATGGAAGCCTCGGGGAATGGCCCTGCTCCCTGCCTGGGAACAGACGGTGGGAGGCTAAACTCATGCCATCATCAATCAGCACAAGCCCACTTTCTTCTTCAAGAACCCAACTTGCTCTAACTCCATGGCCCTTTTAATATCCAGCCACCCCTGAGGTTTAGGCTGTACTCTCAAATCACAGAAAAACCAGGTATTTCTTTTCTGCTTTTCTAACTGAAGCCTGCTATCCTATAAAGTCCTTGCTCAAGGCCAGCTTTCCCCTTGTGGGGAGCATGGAGATAGTAGAGGCCAAAGGCAGGACCTTGAACATGCTAGGCAACAGCTCCACCCCTGAGCCACGCCACCCAGCCCCAGTTTTCTCTTATAAAAATGCCCCCCCTGAACCTAAACTGTCAGTACTCAGAGAAACCATGCGTTTTCAGTTCCCTTCATGCTACAAACTGTTAGAAATGTCACAAAAGTGGGATCATGCTGTAACCAGTTAAATTTTCATGGCACAGGCAACTAGCTGCTTTGTATACTCACAGGGGCAAATACATCAGGCAAAGACCACAGGCGACAGGGAGCTGGGACTATCTTGGAAATACAAACGGCTCTCCTCCTTGCAAATCTCAGGTCTGCTCCTCAGACCTGAATCATAGAGGGTTCACAGCAGGGGCTCAATGGTCAATGCTGGAGTATTTGCCTAGCATGCACAGAGCTCTGGGCTCAACACCCATCACCACAATAAAACAACACAGCAGCAAAAACAACATGTACTGTGTTAGCTCACAGAGATTTAGGCTCAGATAGGATCTTGGGCAGACCAAAGGGACATTTGCTTCTTGGCCACTTTGCACAGGGAACAGTGAGTAACCAAGGCCAGGCTGTGGGACCTGTGAACAAGGAGAAGAAACGAAGGTTAAAGGCAGAGAAGGGCCCAGAATGACTCAGGGCTCCATACTTTCCCCTTTCTTAGAAAATTCTGGAAGGCAGCAGAATTCCCCTGTAGCTTGTGACTTCTGACACATACACGGACTTAAACTGAAGTGGACCTCACAGCATAAAATTAGCTATATTAAATCGAGCACCACTGTGACATTTAACACATTCCTAACAATGTGCAGCCACAACCTTTATTTTCATCACCGCAGAGAAAACCCATGCCCATTCAACAGTGGCTCCCCACAACTCCAGCTCCACCCAGCTTCTTATGCCTTGTAATCATCACTATCTGTCTCTGGGATTTACCTACTGGTGACATTTCACAGGAATGGAACCCCACAGCCTGTGGTATTCTGTGGACTTCTTCTCCCATTGTGACTTTCTGGGCACTCGTTCATACTGCAACGTCCATCAGCACTTCATTGCCTTCTGCTAATCAATACTGGGCTGCAGTGTGTGCCCCCACTGCACTACCCTTGGTTGGTTAGTACAGTCGTCTGAATCTCCCGGTAAGTGAAATGTGTTGCTATATTTCTGTGCAAATACTTGAGAACCTGCTTCCAGTATTCTCTGTACGCAACCAGGAGTGGATTTCATTGCTCCTAACGTAACGCTGTTTCTTTTTGTGGGAACATCCAACTTAACTTTCACGGAGGCTGCACCATTTTATATTCCCACCGGCAGTCACTGTCCCCTGGGGTATTTATATGTTCACACACCTGTCCCTTTTCTCCTATTCCTTCCACAAAAGCCAGTCCCCACAGATCCTCCCACCCCCGTCTTGTTCCTGGGACACAAGGTGGAGGAAACTGCACCTCTAGCATCAACTAGCCTTGTCTTTTCTACGGCAGGGCAGGCTGTCAACTTCCTGGATCGTTAAGGTACACACTAAGGTCTTTTGTGTGACTCCTGCTACGCTCCGACACCTCTGTGGTCTCTCTAAACGTCCCATTAAACTCCCACATAAGGAAGCTTGGTGCAGAAGGAAGACGGGTGTGGAAACCCAAGTCCAGGCGCTCACGTCCCAACCGTCCGCCTCCTCCCGCCCTGCCTCTCTGAAGTGGGCGGACCTGGGGGCCTGGACGCCTAGAGCGACCCTGAAAGAGGGGGCCCCTCCCCGGGGTTACTCTCGGTCAGCACCGCCCCCGAGGTTACTCGCGTTCACTCGCCCCACAACACCCGACCCCGAGCAGCCAATCAGCAGCCGCGCTGAGGCTCTGCCCGCGCCCGCTCCAATCAGGAGGCGCCGCCCCTGCAGCCCGGCTGCGGGGTCGTTGTGGTGCCTCCTCTGCGCCCCCCACCCCACCCCCATCCCCACCCCAGCCTGGCCCTGCGGGAGCTGGGGATGCGCGCGCGCACCTGGCAGTCATCTTCCAGGTGGAGCTGATGGAGAACTTCCTGGGCATCCCCACCCCCACCGTCCAGGGCTCCCGCCCCGAGGAGGAACGCAGAGCTGTGGGCTCCACATAGCCAGTCCTGCTCCATGGATGACCTTGGGCACGGGTTCTGGTCCCCAGCTCCCTCCTCCGTGGGGGGACTTGGCTAAGCAGGGCTCGGTCTTATTGCTTCGTGCAGCCATCTATCCTGTAGGCTACACGGCGCCAGTTCAAAGGAAAACAAAAACAAAAACAAAAAACAGTAGTGTGTGGTGGCAGGCGAAGGATGTTACAGAAAACCCAGAGACCGAAGTGCTTAGAAACGGTTCAGCTGATGTTCCGAGCCCGAAGGGGTGTGGAGAGGAGAATGCGCAGGGGAGGCTGTGAATGCCAGCCAGGCACAGAGAGTCTAGATTGCTCGGTGATAAGGAGTCATGATATGTACTCAAGTCGGACAGGAAAATCTGTTTCAGAAAGTTACAGTGGTGGCCAGAGCAGAGCAGAGGGGACCAGATTAGAGCTGGAAGGTCAGATCAGGCTTCCTGACGACTCCTGTTAGGGAATGGGACCTCCAAATCTTAACGGCGCTGTTGGGAAAGGCAAAGGACATCTGAGTCATTTAGGAGCAGAATTAGTGATGGGGTCTGCACGGGGTAGGGAGCATGGAAAGGCAGAAGGGAGAGAGGCAGAGGCTGACCTAGAACCTCTTCCCCTCCTGACTGCTGGGATTACAGGCCTGCCGCGCTGGGTTTTATGCAGGATCAAACCCCGCATGCTCGCTAGGCAAGCACTCCACCCACTGTCCTACGTGGCCACCTGTATATATAGTTGTTCTCGTATTATGGCCAAGTTGAACCTACACATAATTTACAAGGTGACATCATTTCATTGGGCTTGTTTTGGACATAGTAGCACCCCACTTTCCGCCCGATTTCGTGCCTCAGAAGAACATCTTGGAATTCTTTTTAGCTGACTCGTGGCATTCCTTTCTGTATTTCTAAATACATGCTTATATCACGATTAATCGACTTAAAGATTTCATTTGTTGACCTTTCGCCTTGGAAAATGGAACTATAATTTTTAAAACCACACACTCAAGCGTTCAGGTAGGAACTCGCATACTTCATTTTCTCCATCCCCTCGATACAGGTGTGTCATAATTTTCATTAAATCAGTAACTAGTATTTGTACTATGGCGACTGTGTAAATACGGTTCACACAGCGGCTTCACTGTTGCAGTTTTTCTGTGTTTTGGCCCTGGCCACTGCTTTTCTCCTGCTTCTTTGCGCACTTGACCTGTTCCACATCCTCACTTGTCTCTGTCTCCACATTTGGCAGCAACCAATGCCCAGCTATTTTTGTTGTTTTCGAGAATTGTTGTTTTCGAGACGCACACTCCCTATTAGTCACAGGAGAAACTGTCTTCCACAGGTGGTGGCGCACGCCTTTAATCTCAGCACTCAGAGGCAGAGGCAGGCGGATTTCTGTGAGTTCGAGACCAGCCTGGTCTACAGAGTGAGTTTCAGAACAGCCAAGACTGTTAAACAGACAAACCGTGTCTCAAAAATCAAAACAACAACAACAGCAACAACAACAACAACACACACACACACACACACACACACACACACACACAAAACCACCACCACCACAACAAAAGACGTGTTGTGTTAACTTTTTCCAAGTTTAATATTGTATCATCAGTGACCCTCATTTGGTTCCTTCTTCTGAGCAATTTTTTAAAAATTTAATAATTATTGAGCTCCTCCCCACCCAATTTTTGTGTTTGTTTGCTTGTTTTATCTTTGAGTTTTACACTTACTTGTTCTGTGTGTGTTCAAGAGAGCCCATGCCACAGGCTCAGTGTGGAAGCCAAAGAACAGTTTCAGGAACAATTTCAGGGTTTCTCTCTCCATCGTGTGGGTCCCAAGGGTCACGCGCAGATCTTCAGGCATGGCAGCAGCTTCGCTGGCTGAGCCTTCTCACCAGCCGTGTTTGATCTTTTAGGATCCTGGTGGCCTGCTCACCACCTGTGTGTGTACTAATGTTTTTTGTTTTCTTGCCCCCCCCTCACCTTTTTCCTCTCCCTTCCTCTACTTGTACTTTCAATCCATAAACTCCCAACTTTGCTCCAAAATATAAAATAAAAATTCCTTCCTCTCTCCATTTCAATTTGTTTTTATTTGATTTTCTGAAGGACACATGGCAAAGCCTTCTTAGAAATGCACTTGACAAGCAAAAAGCGAAGTGCATAAATGGGTCTCCCTTCTCCCCATAACAAGCAGACCAAAAGAAATTCTCATTAACTCTGAGAACAGTGCCCTATAAAATGAAAAGAGAGGAAGAAAAGGAGACAAGAGAGGCTTTAAATTCACTTTCCAGAAAAATACAAATTTTGGGCAATTTAAAAATACGAACTTTGAATAAGTTGAGTGTGCTATCCTGGCTTTTGTAGAGCAGAATGACTCACATGGGAGATCATATCCCACAAGCACAGTGAGGGAGAATCTAGACAGAACAGGGGACACATCTGTCTCAATGCGTGGAAGGGACGTCCCACTGCCCAGGTCTGGCTATCTCCACTTGTGACCTGTGGCTCTAAAATGACTGGCTGGCACTTGTTTTTCCCATACCTGAAGTATCCCTGTGCCATCTGGTTTATTGAACACTTAACAGCAATTTAGAGTGATGTAATAAATGGCATAGGCTGTTTGCGTATTTTAGACAAGGTTTCACAAAGTCGCCAAGGCTTGTTCTAAACTCCAATTCCTCCTGCCTCAGACTCCCAAGTATGGAAATCACACGGATGAACAGCAACACTCAGCTCATCTTTCCTTTTACGTGTGGTGCTGCTGATAGACGGGGGTCTCTAACACTGAGCCACATCCCCGACCCACAGACAGCTTCTTCAGTTATACATTCTCAGTTTCTCTTCTAAGAATAATGAAGTGGAAAACAAAACCAGGGCCCTAGCAAGAGAAGAAACACCCACAAATGTGGGTTTATAGAGCAAGATAACAAACTTTTCACTAAAATAAGAATAGAATAGTCTATCGGGGTGTTGGTGGCACACGCCTTTAATCCCAGTATTCGGGAGGCAGAGACAGGCAGATCTCTGAGTTCGAGGCCAGCCTGGTCTCCAGAGCAAGTGCCAGGATAGGCTCCAAAGCTACACAGAGAAACCCTGTCTCAAAAAACCAAAAAAAAAAAAAAAGAATAGAATGTTCCCTCTACCTTAACATACCTTAGTTCCTTAACCTAAACTTGAAAGCTTAGTCTTGAGATTTCTCAAATGGTTCAGAGTTCTTCAGCAGAAAGGAATGAACGGGCAGAGCTGATCCTTCCAGAAGGAAGATTCCCAGAGACTGAAAGATCCCCTTCTCTCTGTACTTGGGATCCAACAACCCGAATCAGGCTGCTCCTCCAGGAGTGTGGATGGGATGGAGTGAAGTGTCGTTTGCTTTCTCCACTCAGGCTCCAGTGCCCAGAGCCAACCAACATCCTGAACAAGGGCTCTTCAGTGGCTTACACTGCGGCACCTAATTCTAGGCACTTTGCGATCCAGAAATCCAACCACCCAGAGGACAAAGACCTTACTTAGCTGATGCCTTTGGATTGGAATTGTTCATGAAGGAAAGGAAGGGCAGGGAAAGGAAAGGGGAAGAATGAAGGAAGGGGAGGGGAGTGAAATGGGTAGAAGAGTGAATTAAAAGATCATTATTAATTCACATTCCTTATGGAGCTTATGGGAATAGCCTGACCTCATTCCACATTAGAAAATACTTACTTTGTATCTGGACATGATAGCGAATAACTGCTTACAGTAATTTTTATTCTTTTCTCTCACTGAGAAAGATGAGTTCACACTGTGATGAAAGGAATTTCTCTAGCAAGAGCTTTGCTGAGCTAGGATGAAGCCAGCTCACAGTCAAGTGTGTGGTTCTCTCTTCTTTATTCTCTTTGCCTAGCTAGTTCCTGCCATTGGCTTAGAAATGAGAGGTAGAAAATATGCCGCGGTGAGAGACCGACTGTAAGGTCCCAAAGTGATGCTAGACAAAAGACTCTCCATTCATCTGCTGTATCTCCACTCCCCACTCCCCACACCTAGAAAGTTCTAACACTTGCCACCCTGGTTGAGAAGTAAAGAAACAATACACACCTCGAAGGCACTTCTTTTCAAAACAACCTTTGCTATAATGCTCATCTATTGCTTAAAAGAGAATGGTCCTGGAAAAGATAATACAGGGGTAATATTTCAAATATCTGTTTACGATGTATTCAACAAGTTCAATGAACAAACGCCCACTGAAAGCCCACGTTGAGTCAGGTACTCAAATCTGACCTTCTTGGTAAATCCCAGTACAAATATCAGAAAAGCAGAGGGCTTAAAGAACACATGGCATGGAGAGCCAGCCTGGTAAACCATTGGGTGATTTAAAAACAAAGTCATAAAACAGTAAGGCCAACAGTGGGTAGGGGTTGGAGGGGCAGAATGCTCTAGGCGAAAGGAAAGGAATGTTCATAGGTTTAACAGTAAAATATCAAGGGGTTGAAGAGAAATGAGGACATTCAAGGGATATACATAAGCAGGGAAGGTACATGGTCCAGAGGGTCTCCAAAGTTATGGTAAGAAGTACATGCTTCATCCCAAGGCCAATAGGAATGCCTGTAATTAAAATTAACTTATTTATGTAAGTTGCCTACATGGGAGGTATTTTATTCTTATTCTCTTGAGTTGAAGGGTCAAAATTTAAAACTGCCATAACACCTTGTGTCCCTTTTCATACAGGGGTGTTACAAGCATACACATCTTCCAAGCATACACTGTGCATTGCCGTACCTAAACAGCTCTTGCCTGCATCACTGCAAACTTGACTGTGGACAAATGTTCATCACATATTACCAATAACTTTTAACTAGATGGTCACTTAATGCTTTGTGATGCCAAAGCCTGATGCTGCCCTCCTACCATTCCTTCCACACAGCTTTATTTTGTGCAGTCAAGGACTCCTGAAGGCATGAGATGAACGAGGCAGCATCGGACTGCGGACTGCTTGCTTATCAACAGTTCCATTGTTCCCACCTTCTTTCTTCCGGGAATTCATTCTCCCTAACTCAGCCCTTTTCTAGGCTCCCAGAGCTTTCTCCCCAGGGCAGCAACTTGTCTTGGAGAGAAATGTAGGACTCCTGTTCTACACTGTTGTCTTGGCAAGCCTCCTCTAGCTTTCTCTGATAGAAGATGAGTGCAACAGCAATTGGCTTAAGTAACATCGCCAACCAGCCCCAGGTATCCGCGCCAGCAGCACTGTGGACTGCAGGCTGAGAATGTGCAAGAGTAGGTCTCCCAGGTAGAGCAGTCTTCTGCAGCAATTAAGGCATCCCAAAGGAACCCTGCATCTTCTACCCTAAAGAGTGCAAGCAGTACTTTGAAATCTGAACTATAATGGTGAAACCTCACCGGTATTTGGAATGGGGGCTTGGAGGATGGATATTAGTGTCCTTACAAAAGAAACCCTACGGGCTGGAGATGAGGTTCAGTGGTTAAGCGTGCTTGCTATTCTTCCGGAGGACCAGAATTTGATTCTTAGCACCCATATTAAACTGCTCAACTCCAGCGGCAGGGGATCCACCACCTCTGGCTTTCCAAGTTCCTGCATTCACGTGTACACACTCACACACAATACGACCACACAACTAAAAGTAATAATAAATCTTAAAAAAAAAAATAGAAACCCCAGTGGCAGGCTTTAATGATCTCCCATGGAAGGCCTCACCATCCTTGGGGAGCAGGTGGGAGGTGGGTTGGGGGGGTGGAGAGGGGGCACGGGAGGATGGGAGGGAGAGGGAATGGGGGAATTGATATGCAAAATGATTGTTTCTAAATAAAAAGAAAGAAGAAAAAATAGAAACTCCACAGAGGCAAAGCTTACCTCCCCCAGCCCCCCACTGAAGACAGAGAAATAATGGCCACCTGTGAATCGGAGGCCCATGTTTGGCAGACATCAGACAGCTGGTGCTTTGATGTAGATGCTCAGCCTCCCAAACGGTGAGAAACCGATTTCTGATGTATAAGCCTCACAGTCTAAGGGAGTTTCTGTTGGCAGCCAAGGACACAGCCGGTAAAAGAACCAAGCCCATCAGCCATCACACAGACAACCCAAGGGGCAGTGGCACCTACAGATAAGTTCACTTCACACAGCACTTCTGGGCCAAGACAACTCAACTGCCATTTTCGAGAATCCCAATCAGCATTCCTAGCCAGCACTGGCCAGCGAGGCCAGGCCTGGAATGAAGGTGTCTTAATCACTAGCTAGAGAGCTGGCAAGCCCCTGAGAACCAGGAGGCAAAGGGTCTGTCTATCTTGCTCCCAGGAAATGCCTGCCACCTCTCTTCTTGAGTAGCCAATCTCTACCAAGTCCTTTCCTAGAGGAGGTGGGCAATGCGATGATAATGGGATGGCCTGTATATGGAAGCAGACTGCATAGCCTGCCAGGCTACACGCTCTCTTGATAGTTAACACTGACGCAGAGAAGATGGGGCCATGAAGGGTAGGTCTCTGTGTGAGATCAGAGCACCTAAGGGTGCAAGGGCCATAGGGTCCTAGGTAGGGGCCGAGAGCTCGGGCATCGGTTGGTTTCACATCGCTGTGCTCAGCCAGCTTCATCACTTACTCGCCAATCTATCTTATCTGTGTCTGTCACGTTCCTCCTGCTTAAAGTGGAAGGATGGAGTCCCCACTGCGCGGTCACAGTGAGGCTTGCAGCAGTCATTCAACACGCGTTCTCTATTCCTATTCCACATGCGAGTCCCTCGGCCTGCTGTTTCCTGGTCTTTTCCATAAAACTGCAGAATTCCAACCTGACAGTGCCACGTGCATTTGGAAGGCATGGGGATGGGGGTGGGATTGGATACTGCCGACTGACGGTGGCTGTGCCCTCGGACTGTGCACAGTGGCCTTAGTAACTGAGCCTGGTGTAAATGGGCAGGTCGCAGATCTATAAAAACTTGGTTATGGCACCAGAGCTCCGGGTATTATCTGGTAAGCACCCTGGAGCTGGTGGGCGAGGCAGAGCCATTGTTCCAGCAAGGTCTACAGAGGCGCCTGTTGGGGAGGGAGGCGGGCTTGCAGGCCCCTCTCAGTTTTGCTCTCTGTTGGTGGTAGCCATTTCCCCTCCCACGCGCCTCTGGAAATGCCAAGATCCGATGGAGTTATGAGTGGTCGTCGCTATCGTGGCTTCCCCAACTGTGCAACCTCTATGTACCTCGCCGGGTCTTCCTGGCCTGGAAGCCAACCCCCACTGCTGGATTGGGTCTTCTCTCCCAGAGAGAGCGCCGAAGCGCCCCCGTGGCGGGGTGGGGGCTGGGTGGAGGACCAGCGGGGGATGGGTGAGAAGCCTAGAGGCAGAAAAAGAAGGGAGGAGGGGAGGAGGAGTTGGAGGCAGAGGGAACAGCAGATTGTGCAGAGCCAATGAGAGCAGCAGGACGAGGTGGTACCAAATTCCCGTCGGCCAATGACTAGCCAGAGTTTACGAAAGCCTCATTAGCATCCCCCCTCCTCCTGACTGGGGATGGGACAATGCGGTGTTGGTGTCTGCAGTATTCTGACTCCTGGACACTGGTGGCTGCAAGCTGCGATTTTGGCGTCCTCTCGTTTCCTATCCTTATCTCCGCCCGCGGCTGCCTTGGCCAGCCAGCTTTTGATTTTGTATCTGGTCATTGATCAATAAAACGAACCTAAGGAAATATAGGACACGATTACCTCACTGCCAGCTCTGGCCCAGGGCTTGCACAGGGAGCTCAGGGTTTCTGCACCAGTGGGCTGCAGAAACTTGGTCATAGCACCCTCAGTCCCGAGGTCTGAAGCTCGCTGCACATTCTCATCCCTGGGAGCGTGACCCCAGCGCCCAACGCCAAGATGCCGGCCCACATACTGCAAGAGGTGAGCTCCCCTCAAATGACCCCTCTCTTTGAGGCTGGCGGGTGCAGATTGGACTTCTAGGTGGGTGGCTGGTTGGGGGGGGGTGGAGGGAGTTCAGAGCAGCTGGGAGCATTTAGCCATCATTTTCGAGTTTCTCTACCTTGCTTGAATGGTTGCTTCTTTACTGGGTGATAACACGATTTTTTACTCCGGGCAGTTCATTTCCCCCAACTTGTGTTTCTTAGTCTTTCAAGTGAAACCTGGCCCTCTTCGATTTCCTTTGTGGGTTGCTGAGGGTGCTGCTAATAAAACCTCTCTCCTGCCCCTTCAACATAAGGCTTATTCCTGCCAGTCTACGCATTCGGGGACCTTCCCCTTGTTCCATTTCGAGGTGCACTCCGCCGTCATGCAACCTTGACGCTGGGGTATGGCCGGTATTGCATCCTTCCCGCAGTTACAGTAGAGGGAAGTACCCCTTGCTGCCCCCACGCGTCTGCAGTCCTAATTCTCCACTCCCTCTCCTGGCAGATCTCTGGCTCTTACTCAACCACCACCACAATCACAGCGCCTCCCTCTGGGGGACAGCAGAATGGAGGAGAGAAGTTAGAAAAGAATCCTCACCACTGGGGAGCAGATGTTCGCCCTGAATTAAAAGATGACTTATATGACCCCAGCTACCAGGATGAGGAGGGGCCCCCGCCCAAGCTGGAGTACGTCTGGAGAAACATCATCCTCATGGCCCTGCTGCACTTGGGGGCCCTGTATGGGATCACACTGGTTCCGTCCTGCAGGCTCTACACCTGCCTCTTTGGTGAGCAGCTCCCCTCGTCTTGGGCCAGCACTTCGGGTTTCTCCTTGCTCTTAAAAAGGGTGACTTCTGACCCAAGGCAGCAGCCCTTTCTTTTTGGTTCCCGATGGAGCAAATGGGCTGGGAAAAGAGCCTAGTGGGATTAGCATGGGGGAACTTGAATTTTAAGAGTCTCTTAACATTGAAGCTGAGGCCACTGAACAGGGTTTTCTGTATGAGTCACTTGATGGCACCTGTCCCAGCCCTGCTGCCACAAAAGAAGCAGGCCCTGCCTAAAGGACTTTGGAACCAAGAATTAGAGCACCGGGCCTCATGGGCGGCAACCTGTTGAGCCCGGTGAGGGGGACAGAGACAGGGGATACTATTTAGGAGGAGAGAACCAAGGGGGTTATAAACACAACCGTTTGGACCTCTCTGCCTGGCCAGCCAGAGCAAGCTGGTTTGACCTGGAGGAAGGGAAAGCAGGATCCTGTTTAAACAGCTGCACAGGTGTATGGCCCCAGGGTTTGGCAGAAGCCAGTGAACAGACCATTTTTAGACTAGTGTTTCACCTTCTATTCTGCCTGCTGCTGCTCATCAGCGGTGCCCACGTCATGCTGTGGACCCTCCCCCAGCAAACACCACACCTAACACACGCCTCTTTGGCAGGCAGGCAGTAGAGGCTTGATCAGCTCCAACCTTCAGATGGTTGTGATTGTGAGTGTGCCACTAACTCAGCTCCACAGGGGTCCATAGGTACAGGTTGGTGGCCATGCTGCCCCCTGGATACACACATTCTTTGCAGGTGGTTTCACCTCTGAACCCTGAACCAGGAAGGGAGGAGCCATGAGCAAGGGGTTCTTCAACACAGTGGGAGGTTTTCTGGAGAGATTCTGAGTATAGGTACCAACAGCAGCTCTCTTGGAGGACAGTGTATGTATAGAAGGGCTGGTTGTCTTAAGTGTTAACTGCCTCTACCTCGGTCCTCCTAGGTCTTACAAGTGTTGAGACATAGTCCTCGAGAGTTTTCCAGGTTCCAAATATTCAACTCATAATCTTGACAACACACCTTTGTCAAGAGTAGGAAGGGAAACTTCTTTAGATTAGCTGTGTGTCCTGCCAGAGCTGAATAGACATCTTTGACAACACTGTGAGAGCCCTAATGGACAAGGTTCCCCCAACCCGTTTCTGAATTTAAAGCTATGAGATGTTATATACCCACTACTGGGGACACTTTTCTCTGGGAGACAGGGAAGGGGGTCTTAGTCTCCTGTGTGCTAGACTGAGAGGTGAACTGAAGAGGCTTAAGATTGCCTGGGTTCTTGTGTGGGCTCCATGTGTCCTGAGGTCCACCCTCCACTGTCATCCCCCTAAAAACATTGTCTGGGCTTTTGGATCCAATTTGCCTGGGTCATTGGCAGCATGAAAGAAGTGCAGATGTTCCCTTGGTGCTCTGATAAGGCCTCTGCTTTGCCCAACACACACACCCACACCCACACCCACCCCTGTGATACAGGGCTCTGGTTATCTTAGTACCATCACAGACATAGGTACGGTCTTTCATCCCACGGCCAGAATTTCTCTTAGTATGCTGTCTGTTGCTCCCCTGGGATCGTGTAGGAGGGACAGGAAGGGGCGAAGGAGAAGAGAGAGTTCTTAGGAAACTTATTATCTGTCTGCCGAAAGGCACAGAGCAGTTTGTACAATGTGTGGTGTCTCCAATGGCAACCAAGTTCTGTAGCCTCTGAAGGTCCTTTGTTTCTTGACATTCCTTGGAAGGGAATCAGTGTTAGCCTTTTCCACCAAGGCCCCAGCCCCTGTTTCCTAGTTCTGCTAATGGAGGGGGCATATGGGTGAACTGCTCTCCTCTTTCCCAGTTAGTGGCCAAGGAGAGACAAGAGAACTGGGCACACAGATCTTGGGGGCTGGAGAGTAGAACTGAAAGAAGGGATGGGGACAGAAGACCTGCCTTCAAACAGTAGTAGACAAACACCCTTTTCATCCAGGATCTATATCTTCAATAGTAATGTACGGTACTAATAGCACCCACCTTGTTCAAGGTATGTGGCCAATATGAGACTCTTACTATCCTTGGTAGAGTTTGAGCCACTCTGCAAGTCAGACTATCCCTTATACTGCTACAGTGTTGAAATGGTTTTGTGTCCCTGGTAAAAGCCTCATGTGTATAGTTCGCTATTCGGTGTTACCACTTGTTTTCTCCAACTAGCCATTGTCCAGACTGCTCTGGCTGCTGCTTCAAAAATGCCTTTGGCTGTGGGTTCTAGGCTGAGAAATGCAGTTTCCTGACCAGAACATCTTAGAGGACAGCTAGAGGTCAAAGAAGATAGGTCCTGGATGCTCTTATAGACTTGTGACAACCAGTGGCACAAAGTGGTAACATCTCTAAGGTTTCACAGACTAAGACATCCCAGGGCTTCAGGGAAAACCAGACCTTTACCCAAAGGCTAAACGAGAGGCTGACTGGTACTAGGAAACTGTCTTTGGCATACTTCCCTTACGGAACTGGCTTCTTGGTAATAACCCCAGTTTTCTTGTCCCACAGCATATTTGTACTATGTCATCAGTGCCTTGGGCATCACAGCTGGGGCTCACCGCCTGTGGAGCCACCGAACTTACAAGGCTCGGCTGCCCCTGCGTCTCTTCCTCATCATTGCCAACACCATGGCTTTCCAGGTGAGAAGCTGGTGCTGTTAGCTGTCTCCACCCCATGGCTGGCAGTCAGGGATCTTAGGATAGCCGATGCCCTTTCTAGTCGCCTATGGTCACCTAGACTGCAGACGCAGTGCTGAGGTCCCTACACCATAGTCCCTGGGAAGGGAAATAAAGGGTCCCCAAGTTCTAGTCACTTTTCATCTCAAGGGCCTGTCGTGTCACATGGCATGGCTGTTGTGGGTCTTCAGTATTAAGGATGGGGCACAAGAGCCAGTACTGACCCTGATTTCCTAGATCACAAGTGAACCGTTCACTCACACATTAAGGTGACTGTCTGAGACTACACCACAGTGGAGCAGAAGGGGATGTGTCCTAGACCCTGGAACTCTGTTGTTTTACAACAGATACTAATCATGTAACTAGACTAAGTCTTCCCAGCCCTCGGAGGTAGCAGATCCTGTAGTTACTGCCTCTTGACAGATGAGGGGATGCCCAGAGATGGGCTCTGTCAACACTGCAGTGCTGCCTGAGGCTATGGTGGGCAGTAAAACATCTTGAAGATTGTTCAAACAACAAGCTTTAGCAGAGCAAGGATGGAGAATTAGAGAACTGGGGGGGGGACTCTTGGGGGTACTAAGCTTTCAGGACACAGCATAGCCAGTGGGGAGTTTAATTTTACAGCAAGAGGAAACTAGGAAACCCAATTAGTCCCCTCTGGTTAAGATTTGAGGTGCTTACCAGTTATGCCTAATTGTCTCTGGCCTAGCAACTTTATCTTTAAAAGATTCTTGTGACAAAGGGAAGGAAGAGACACTGATAGACTTCTGAAGATATGGCAGGACCCAGACAAGTCCAGAACTCCTTTGGAAACGCGCCATGCTCATGCGTTAATGCTGGCCTTGGATGCATTCCTGGCCAGTTTCTGCTGATTTGCACCCCAGGACCCAAGGCCACTTGCCTCATACTCTAAGCCAGAAGATAAGACAGTCCACATGCACCCATAGTCCCATAGTCACTGTTTGAAAAGCTGCTCTGGGATAAGCAAGATGACTCAGTGGGTAAAGAAAGGTACTTTCTGTCAGGCCTGAGAACCTGGGCTTGAATCCCGAGAGCCTGCTATGTGGAAGAGAGAACTGAAACTTGTCCTCTGACCACACAGGTGCTGTGGCACCTATACGCACACACACACACACACACCACACACTCATACACTCACACACACACCACATACACACCACACACACCACACACACACACACACACACACCACACACTCATACACTCACACACCACACACACACACACACACACCACACACACACACACACACACACACACACACACACACACACACACACACACACACCACACACACACACACACACCACACACACACATACACACCACACACACACACACCACACACACACACACACACACACACACACACACACACACACCACACACACACACACACACACACACACACACACCACACACACCACACACACATACCACACACACACACACACACACGCACACACACACACACCACACACACACACCACACACACACACACACACACACACAAAACACACACACACAAAATTAGCTTTTTAGAAAACCCACCATCTTACTTGCTAATGAAACATGTGTGTTTCCTGCTGTGACTTCCTGCTCTCTCCTTCCGTACAGCCTCAGGAAGTGACCATGCTATTCCTATGCTCTGGGTCTTTAAGTTGCTTTTCTGTATGTACTTCTAAGGCAAGGCAAGTGTGAAACAGGAGAGCCTCTCAGCTTCACCCTGTGCATTCTTGAGCCAGAGTCCTGGGACTCTTAAGTTGGACTGAGAGTTCCAGGCCCTGGTAGACACCTAGACCCTTGCATTCCCCCAGGAGAGCTTCTTTTAATACTGGGGTCCTCTTTCCTGTCCCTCCAGAATGACGTGTATGAATGGGCCCGAGACCACCGTGCCCACCACAAGTTCTCAGAAACACACGCTGACCCTCACAATTCCCGCCGTGGCTTTTTCTTCTCTCACGTGGGCTGGCTGCTTGTGCGCAAACACCCAGCTGTCAAAGAGAAGGGTGGAAAACTGGACATGTCTGACCTAAAAGCCGAGAAGCTGGTCATGTTCCAGAGGAGGTGAGTGAAGAGGGGTGGCCCTGGGAATGTGAGGTTTACACTTTCTGCCCTTTTTTCTTAAGAATTGTAAAATTAAAGCTGTGACTTACTGGGTCTACATGTCCAGATCATTTTTAAACCTATTTTTAATTTCCTATGAGCCACAGAGGTAAACTAATTTTTCTTTGTTTGTATGTGTTATCTGATTGGAGCCAATTAAATGCAAAACAGAACAAAAGCCCTGTTTATTGGCCTAGAAAAAAAAAAAGAGAGAGAACTGAGTGTAACGGATACCTTATCTTGAAGAAGTAGGTAGTCTAGTTGGGAACAGAGAGAAAAGCTGAGTAGCCTGATAATAAGCATGCAAGCCAGGGTAGGTTTATACCGGACAGATAGATACAAAGAGCAGGGAGATTGCTCAGGGAAGGGCCTAGGAGAAGTGGTGTTGAATCCATAGTTGCATGGAGATATCACAAGTGTTTCAGAGGTGGACTTTATAGGCAGAATGCAGTGAGCTAAAGCCTTAAGAATGTTACAGGAATGAAGCCCTTTGCTTGAAATACTCGGTGTGAGAGATAAGAGCAGTTAAGACACACTGCTGATGCCCTTCCTGTAGAGGCGGCCCTACATGAGTAGTTAAGTTAGCAACAGAATTACTAAAGGGTCCGCTAGGAGCTGTTGCTCACCCATGGGAGGGGTACAAAGTTGGATGGTAGGAGAGACCGAAGCCAAGGAAGCAGAGGTCAAAGTTGATGGGAAGGAGTTTGATGCGGGGAATTTTCCAGGACATAAAAGTGGAAGACACGGTTACTAAAGGACACAGGGGTCAGTTCCCTTGGAGTTTCTGGTCTGCATGAGGGAGAGGCCCACAGTTGATCTGGGACACTCAGTGTTTTGGGGTGGGCCAGCAGAGCTAAGAACGCTGGCTGGTAGCAGGGAATAGAGGCCACATGCCACACCTACTGCACCTCAGGCTCCAGTGGTCAGATAACAAAACACAAAGTCAGGACAGCAGCCTGGGAAGCAACTGTGATACTAGAGCCATTTATTGCATCCATATTGCCCCATCTAAACGGTGAGATAACGGCACTTGCTCTCAAATTTTGCACCACGTTGGTTTTTTTTTTTTTTTTTTTTTTTTTGTGGGGTTGGGGGCTGGTTCCTGCTACTCCTTTCTCATGGTAGAGGGGCAAAAAGCCCTGCCTGCCAGGACTGGACAGTCCACAGGAGAGTGAGAGAGTCCTCTCGGTACTCAGTGTGCAATCTCTCCACGTAGGTACTACAAGCCCGGTCTCCTATTGATGTGTTTCATCCTGCCCACGCTGGTGCCCTGGTATTGCTGGGGTGAAACTTTCCTGAACAGCTTGTGTGTTAGCACCTTCTTGCGATATGCTGTGGTGCTCAATGCCACCTGGCTGGTGAACAGCGCCGCCCACCTCTATGGATATCGCCCCTACGACAAGAACATTAGCTCTCGGGAGAATATCCTGGTTTCAATGGGAGCTGTAGGTGAGTAGGTCCCCATCATGACCATATCTGGTGACTTGCTGCTGGAGATGCTTGGCTAGGAGTCAGACAAGTCAGAATGATCTGAGTTTTTTATATTTTCCACTATAACACTGGGGGTAATTTTATTGAGGAAGCCTTTTGAGAGGCCATGACATCTCCGAAAAGAGTGAAAATCTGCCTATAATGGGCTCCTTTGAGTTTTTCTCATTTCTTAGTTACTTTTGGTGGGTCTGCAGTCTCGTTCAGGGCAGGGGACCATAAATAGAAAAGTAGGGTCATCTCCATGAATGTAAGTCTCATGTTTTTATTTAGCCATGCTGTATAAAAGGCAGAATGATTACAGTGTAGTGCAGTACATTTCAAGTATGTGACATGGATAACACTTCTATCTCTATAGTATACTTGGACGTGGCTTATCCATTAGTGATGCCTGTGTGGTGGCCATTAGCTCACGGGCCTTCTCCCTCCCTCCCATCCTCTTCTCTCTTGTCCTTTGTTTTTCTATTGTCTCCTATTTTGTGCTAGAGCTCCCCTCCCCACAGCTTAAATTGTAGTCAATTCAACCTGTAAACCTGGTCTCAGTTGTCAGTCCCAGCATGGCCTCTGCTACCAGTGCCCACATCTTTCCTGTCCTTTCTAAGAAGAGAGTTTGACAAAAGCCCTGAGTTAATTTTCCCTATGCCGGGCCATGGCTTCTTTTCTTTAATGGTAAGAGGTGTTGGTCATCCAATGACACTGTTCAGATTGGTGGCTCATCTCTGTATAAAACTCATTAACTTAGGCTGTGTTGAATATTATTTTTTTAATTAATTTATTTTGTATGGAGTGTTCTGTCTGCATGTTTCCCTGCAGGCCAAAAAAGGGCACTGGATCTCATTAGTGATGGTTGTGAACCACCATGTGGTTGCTGGGAATTGAACTCAGGACCTCTGGAAGAATAGCCAGTTCTCTTAACCGCTGAGCCATCTCTCCAGCCTGTGTTGGATATTATTAAAAGTGTCTTTTCTGGGTTGGCATGATGGTTCAGCAGGTAAAGGCACTTGCCTGACCAGCCTGAGTTTGAACCCTGGGACCCACATCGTGGAAGGAGTGCAAATTGTCCTCTGACCTCCACGTGTATGCATGTGTATATATACATGCAAATATTAAAAATAAAATATTTTCCTTCTTATAACTTATGTGTATCCCTCTTTTCAGGGGCCAGCCATTGCTTGTGTTCTTTAATTCATGTTTGAATGAACCATTCTCTACAGTGCTAAGATCCTCATAGAAATGGAGTAATTTGCATAAGATATATAGATCCCATAATATCAATAGAACTATGATGCCTTTGAGGGTGTCTGTTTGTAAAGTAAAAATACTTAAGTTATTCATTCACTCACCTACAGTCTGATTCTCCAGTGTTTAAGGAACCCACTCGGTAAGAGGTGTGCAAAGAGGCGGAGGCGGCAGCAATCACGGAGCCCCCTAACTGCTCTCCTTGCTTGTTTCCAGGCGAGGGCTTCCACAACTACCACCACGCCTTCCCCTATGACTACTCGGCCAGTGAGTACCGCTGGCACATCAACTTCACCACGTTCTTCATCGACTGCATGGCTGCCCTGGGCCTGGCTTATGACCGGAAGAGAGTGTCTAAGGCTGCTGTCTTGGCCAGGATTAAAAGAACTGGAGATGGGAGCTGCAAGAGTGGCTGAGTTTGGGGTCTTCCAGTTTCTGTTCCAAAAGCCAGCTTGGCAGAGGCTTAATGTTCTGTTAATTAACTACTGAGTATTGCTACCCAGATGCTAAAATGATGACGTTAACCCATTCTGGTACAGTATTGTTAAATGGACATGTATTGGAAGTCAACAGCTCTTCCCTTTCGATGCTAAGCTGATCTTACCTTCTCTTTTCCTGTTGTCTTTTTCTTTGCTTTGTCCCTCTTGACCTCATCTCTCATTGCCTCCCAAGCCAGCAGCTGCTCCGCCATAGATCAGCATACCAACTTTCTAAGGGTCTAAAAGTAAAGGTTTGTGCCCTACCCCCAACTCTTAGCTATTCTGAGTTAGAGATGCAAGAAAACATTTAGAGATTTTTCCTGTTATTTTTAGCCCAGGTTTTGCCAGATGGAATGGAAAGTAAATCTTGCGGGGCCAAATTCAACATGCAGGCTGTGATTCATCAGAGATGTGGGAGAGGGGACTCTCTTGTGATCAGGCTCAGCTCTTGTCTCGCAGAGGCACCAGAGCCTTTCCACAAAGCGTGCCTCCTCTCCTAATTCTGAGTAGGTGACAGCTACAGAACTTGGTGACACTAGAGTACAGTAACACATGTCAGTATCTCGGTGTAGTTTAGGCTGAAGATTTTTTTAAAAAGTAAAAAACTGTGGGGAAAGTGGTCTCTACTGAAAAGAGATTTCATTTCCTTTAATAAGAAGGGTCAGGTGTGGTGGGTGGCACACGGCTTAAATCACAGCATTTGAGCGGCAGAGGCAGGTGGATCTCTGAGTTCCAGGTCAGCCAGGGCTAGACAGTGAGACTTTGTCTCAAGTAAATAAATAAGTAGATTGCAAGGACATCTTGCAAGAAGTCTTTGGGTGAGGCATGTTTGCAATTGATGAGGACAGTCACTCATAGTTTTGAGCATTCTGTGGATTGCACACCCAACTCTTAACTCCTGCTCTTCCATCTGGTTGCCCCCGTAAATTAAGGATGGCTGTGGTGTTTCCATACAGCCAACAATGGAAGTATTTGAAGAATTGAACTTAAGCCCCAGTTAAAACTGAAGAGGCATAAAGTCTGTCCTGGATCCTGCAAATACTCACTTGAGTGCTACCCTCTGAAAAGAGACGCTGAACGCATGGTCTGTTCCTCCCACTGTTGGGCAGCAGGTGGAAAAGTTGGAAGACACTGTAGGCAGCTCCTAATAGCTTTCCAAAGGAAAAGCTGCTGGGAACATACTGCCAGGGGACTTCAGAGTTTTGGGGTGCTCTAGTGAAACAGGTTAGATATTAGCTCTTCATTCTTTATCGTAAGGCTTCCCCTACAGTACTGACTCATGGCTCATTGGCTCTTTGACCATCCAGCCTACCTGGAGGACTCTGCCTAGGATGCATGCCCTGAAATCTCTTAGCTCTACCATGGCTGCTTCTTTTTTCTACACATTTTTGTGGTATGGTTGTTTATTTTTGTTTTTTTGGTGTTTTTTTTTTTTTTTTCTCTTTGACATTTAGTTTTGCTCTAGGCAGAAATGTCCTGTGTGTTTACAGGCACTAAATGTGCAGTCCCAGCAGCTTCCTTGTGCAGAGATACAATGCTACATCAGTAGTAAGTCGAGCTGGCTGTCCCTTTCCTGTAGCCTTCAGATCCTCCACCTCTGTCCCCCAGGCTTCTGACAGTCTGGAAATAGTAAAGAAAAGGTTTGGCAAACTTTCTAGAAACATCCATAACTCAGAGAGGCTCTTTGTCTCATGAGTCACTCCAAAACAAATGCTCCTGTTGTGCCAGTGTGCCCGGGGACAGGACAAGACACAGTTCCTATTTTTTAGCCTCAACATGCTCAGTGTTCCTTCATGTTCAGCAAAGCTCCATGGGCTCATCTGTATCCTGGGTGAGGCTATGGTGCTTGCAGAAGGATGAGACATGCTGGCTAAATGGGAAACACAAGAACCAAGGTCCTGGTCTTAAGTGCCTCAGTGGGATCCCGTAGACCGCAGCCACAGTCTGTGGCAAAGCTTTGGCTAAGATAGGAGATCTGAGATGCCATGGGCTTTGGATAAGAGATTTTGTTCAGCAAACTAATTGGCCTATCTATCCTTGCTGTTGTAAGATTGGCTGTACCAAATGCTATACATACCACTGAGCCCCAGTGGTTGGACCGAACAGTCTTCCTGCGTTAGTTGAATAGACCCTTCAGGAGCTCTATGTGCCCACATGAGAGCAGCCTTATCCTTTAGCTGTTCATTAAAATAGAACCCTATGTGGCCCTATTCCTTGGAAATGCCTTTTGGGTCATTTAAGTTCCACTGGTTAGCAGGTACCCACTTAATAATATGCGAATAACAAAAGCGACTTTCTCTTCTAAGCTGCCCCATGGATCTGAACCATGCCGTGGCTGAGGACCCCATGATATTTGTATCTGATAATAAGGGTGGTGTACCAGCTCACTAAGGAATACAATACTACTTTCAAGATTTTAAAACTCAAATCAAGTGACACATTAATAAGAAACAAAGGTCTGATTGAGTGACTTTCTAACAGTCCTTGCCTTGTGGACACTCTCAAATCTGACTTGGGTGCCTTACCTCTTCTCTAATCTGTTGCTTGTGAGCCTGCACTTGCTTCCTCTATGGGGTCCCTTAAAACCGGAGAGCCTGTAAATGTGGCGGGTGTCAGCTGACCTGGCTGGAGGATTCACTGTACATCAATTTGCAGTATTCCCTCTGGAGGCTTCATTTCGGGGACTTTCCTTAGGGCTGTTTTGATGAAGTGCCCGTAGCTGATGGATGGTGGAAGTAATTTGAACGTATTGTGATTCGTAGGTTTTGCTCTTTGTTTTAAGATTAAACGCTGGTTGTAGCATTTAAAGAGAAAGCTTTTCTTCATGGTTTGCTAGTATCCTGAGCGTCGTCTTTAGTTGAAATAGGTTAGTAGAAAGTTAAGAAAGCAGTGGCATGTTATGCGGGTGGGGCAGGCCAGGGCCTCCTACCACTCTCAGTTTTTGTAACAGTCCCACTCTTGACAACAAAGAATTCACTCCTTGGATAAGGATGTTAACGAGGGAAGTGCCCTCCCGACCTAATCAGCTCTTAATGGTCCCAGCTGCCAACACTGTTGCATTGGAAATTAAGTTTCCAACCCATGAACTGTGGGACAAACTCAAAACCATAGCACTGGACATGTCACTTAACAATAATGTGACTCAGTATTACTTCTGTGAAACTGGGATAGTAATCCTGGCCTACCTCATTGGGTAGGTTTGAGCATGACCAAATGCTCTTTATAAAACATTTGGGGACCCTCAGCCGAGGAATATTTAAGTCCTGCACATTTTTATAGTAACTGTCCACCGTGGACTTGACACGTGCCTATGCCCCAGATGACATTGACTTTTCAGAGACTGAACAGATGCGACAGATAATGTATATTCACTGCTATGAAAACATGCAGGGCTCCATTTCCTTCCTTGGGTGGGATTTTTCCTTTATTATGTGCAACAGTAGTTATTTGTAATCTAATAATTTTCATTAATACCAACTCTGGAAGTATTTCTACTCATCTGAGGTTGTGTTTATTCATAATAAAATGAAATGGATCTGACTGCAATATGTCTCACAGTGTTTTGACTGGGACATGGTCTCCCAGGACCTGTCTGCTTCACCACCCTACCCAGGTCCTTCACCTTTGAGAGAGAGAAAGAATTTAGAAGTCACGAGGTTTGAGTCATACCCCAGTAACCTGCTCTGCCTTTCTTAGGTGTAATTAGGTTCAGTTCCGGCAACAGGAAACCAGTAGTCAGTTGGCGGTAAATCAAAAACATCACCAGCTGACAGACACCTTGGCTTGGACAAGTGCCAGGTTTCTGTCTATCTCATGGCCAAATGGATCTAACCAACATCGCCTGAAGGGCAGATGTTCCCTGGCAGCTCAGGTTGAGCATTCCACCAGCTCATTCTTGCCTCGGGAGCGTCCCATCTTCAGGGAACCGGTAGCTTCTGAGCATGCTAATGTACTGTAGTAACCTGAAGAACCCAGCCACCCAGGGAGGGGTTCAGGATGGGATAGGTGGGATTTGCTTCCCCTTGTTTTGTTGTTTTCCTTTAGTCTTTTCTACTTCCTCTTACTTCCTCTGAGGCTACTTAGAGGAAACACAAAAAAAGGGAACACACAGAAGGCTGGCTTTCCTGAGGAACTTTCCAGCCAGCATCCAGGTTTCCAAGAGTACACCAGTTCACCTCAGCTGATCTGTGTTCACCTTAGACATTCTAAAGGACTCTTACAAGGCCATAGTTCAGGCATATAATTGAGCTGCTTGGAGGGTGAGGGAGGAGGACTTCAAAGTTCAAGGCCTGCCAGGCAACCCAATGAGACTGCCACAAAATTTAAAGAAGTAAAGGGAGCCGAGTGGTGGTGGTGCACGCCGTTAATCCCAGCACTTGGGAGGCAGAGGTAGGCAAATCTGTGAGGTCCAGACCAGCCTGGTCTACAGAGTGAGGTCCATGACAGCCTCCAAGGCCGCAAAGAAACCCTGTCTGGAAAAAAAGAAGAAGAAGAAGAAGAAATAAAGGGGAGGGCTGGGAGGCAGGTTGGTGGTGTACCTTCAGATCAGGAAGGAGACCCAAGGTCAATGAAGGTTCAATCCCTAGAACCCAGTAAGCCTCAGTCATTCTGAATCCCAGGAACCGGAGACACTGTATGTTGAATTGTCACCAGTCCTAGAGAGCAAGACTAACTGCTACTTCTCCTTGTTCCAAGGCAAGCACTCCCAGAAGACAGTAATAAATACTGTTTTTTGTATATTTTGTATGAGAGGAAAAAAAAAATCCTAGCAAGATAAAAGTAAAAGAAATAGTTTAAGTGGAAGAGTGAAATGCCTAGTGCCCAACGACCACCAGTTTTCTTCTATAGAAAAACCAGGAATGGCCGGGCATTGGTGGCACATGCCTTTAATCCCAGCACTCGGGAGGCAGAGGCAGGTGGATCTCTGTGAGTTCGAGACCAGCCTGGTCTACAAGAGCTAGTTCCAAGACAGCCTCCAAAGTCACAGAGAAACCCTGTCTCAAAAAACCAAAAAAAAAAAAAGAAAGAAAGAAAGAAAGAAAGAAAGAAAGAAAGAAAGAAAGAAAAGAAAAACCAGGTATGTCCTACCAGGCCAGGAAAAGGGGAAGAATAGGGTTTCCCTGTGTAGCTTTGGAGGCTGTCCTAGAACTAGCTCTGTAGACCAGGCTGGTTCCAAACTCACAGAGATCTGCCTGCCTCTACCTCCTGAGTGCTGGGATTAAAGGTGTGTGCTGCCACTGCCTGGCTGAAACTATACAACTCTTAAACCACACAGGTAACTATTGGAGGCCGTTAATGTCCTGCCAGAAATAATAGGCAAATAAACTTACCGCCAAAAACTAGCAATGAATCATTTTAAAATGATATGGAAGTGAAGTACCACAAGATCAAAAGCAATAGGTGTCAGGCTCAAGAAGTGCTTCAGGGTGCTGCACCGAAAAGTAGAGAGGAGCCTGCCAGCTTGGGTGGTCACAATCTTGATCCCAGTCCATGGAGTACGGGAGTGGCAGAGGTAGGTGGATCTCTGAGACCAGCCTGACCTACATCGCAAGCCCCAGGCCAGCCAAGGCACACAGTGAGACCCTGTCTCAAAGAAAAGTACGAAATACTATTGGAAAAAAAAATCAGAAGATACCTAAATAGGGAAAATGAACATGGGTTGGAAGCCTTAATATAATTAAGATGGTAATGTTCCCAACACAGACCTACAAATTCAAGGCAATCCTTACCAGGTTTCAACTTCCTTTTAGGCAGATTACTATATAGGGAAATTCAAGAAACCCAGAATTAGACAAACAAAACAAAGCAAAACACAAAGACGGAGGAAATTTATTTTCTTATTTCAAACTTTCTTCAAAAGGTAGTGGTGGTGCACACCTTTAATCCCAGAACTTGGGAGGCAGAGGCAAATGGATCTCTGAGTTCAAGACCAGCCTGATCTACAGAACAATCTCAAGAACAGCCAGGGCTACACTGAGAAACCCTGCCTCAAAAAATAAAATAAAATAAAATAAATAAATAATAAATAAATAAACCCAGACAAATTCAGTAGAGTAGAATAGAGAATTCAGCAATAAACCACGCATTCATTGTGGGGGACCAAAATAGTTCCGCTATGGAATATTTTGAGATCCAGCCTTGGGTTTCACTAAACAGGAACACCGGAAAGCTCCGGCCCACTATTGTATTGTTAGTGCCAGTAAGGCTACTATTGTTTACCATGGCCTCAGTATAGGATGCCTTCTAGTCCTGCATCTCTATTGGGCCTAAGCATCTGAACAGGCCCTCACCTGGGCGGTGGTGCGAGGGAGGACAGGAGTGAGGGGCGAGCGAGCCAGGGAGGAGAGAGGAGAACAAGGACAGATATGGTTCCCTCATGGTCATGGCAGGACAGTTACGAAACAGCAGAAAAGACGGCAAATAAACAAGAGACTCTAGTTTTACAACATGGAACTGAGAGCTCTCTAAAGATGACAAGATGCCTGTGTTTGATCTTTATTGCCGCTGGGTTGCTAGGAGCTTCCAGGTCCACACACCCCCAGTCAGGCCGAACCTCATGTCTGTCGTGGCTTGGAGCTGAGACATGCCGGATCACGACAATTTATGACTAACTGCTCTTTAACAAGCACTCAGATTCCCACTGGTAAAGAGAATCTTGCAGCAGAGTTAAGCAAGTGGATCTCCACATGGGGTTGGCACACCACCTCATCACATACAACTATGAACTCAAAATCCCTGAGGGGAAATGCCGCTGGACACCTTCCTCCCATCGCAGGATAAGGCATGGCGATAATTTCTTGGGTATGATAGAAAAATACAAGCAACAATTTTTTTTTAATTATATGAATCAGGTTCCATCAAAACTAAGACTTTTGTCCTTCAAAAGTTAGTATCGGGAAATTGAAAAGGCAGATTGGGATGAGGTCCTAATGCCTACAGAGTGTGAAAATAAATGCCTTCATTTTGTTGTCAGCAGGACCGAGCCACATCCTCCTGCATGGAAGCAAGATCTACTCTACTAAGCTAATACTCCTAGACCCATGGCAGAGAGACCCTGAAAAGTCAACAATAAAATGATAATGAAGACACAATAATAAATACATAATAACAACAAACACCTGGTACTAAAATTAAGGTATTTGAATAGACATTTATGAAAAGGAGGCCCACAGAAGGGCAGTAAGTACCTGGAGGTACTTGGTATCAGTAACTCTCAGAATATATCAAACAGCATAATGAAACACCTCATTTCCACAAAGATAGCTGTAACGAAAAACAGAAGCAAACACCAAGTGCTGCTGAGGATGTGGACAAATAGTCACACTCACTCACAGACGGAAATCCGAGATTGTACATCTCCCAAAGAGTTAACAACACAGATATTCACCACCAGAGATGTGGAAAGATTGTTCACACAAAAAACTTGTATGTGAATGTTCATACCTATGTTACATAATAGAGCAACACAGAAACAATCCAAAATGTCCATCAGCAAATATATAAACATAATGTGATATATTCATACAGTGCATTATCTCTCAACCATAAGAATTAAGTACAAAAGCAGGGCAGTGGTGGTGCATGCCTTTAATCCCAGCACTCGGGAGCAGAGGCAGGTGGATCTCTGTGAGTTCGAGGCCAGCCTGGTCTACAAGAGCTAGTTCCAGGACAGCCTCCAAAGCTACAGAGAAACCCTGTCTCAAAAAAACAAAAACAAAAACAAAAACAAAAAAAAAACAAAAAAAAACCCAAAAAACAAAATTCAATATACAGCATTTTTCTGAGTCAGACACAGGAGGCACTGTGTGAGTCTATTTATACAAAGTGCCTGAAATAGTCATATGATTGGGAGTTACCAGGGGTCAGAGAAGAATAGAAATGAGTGAGCCCTCTTCTGTGGCAAGCAACAAACATTTCCAAAAGTATATGGCTGGGCTGATGGCTGCCCTGCTGAGCAAATATGTGCTAGAAGTAGCTAATCATACTTTTTATTTTATTTTTTGTTTTTTGAGATAAGGTGTAGGCTTGGCTGTCCTGGAACTCTCTCTGTAGACCAGGCTGGCCTCAAATTCAGAGATCCACCTGTCTCTGTTCCCTGAGTGCTGGATTGAGAAGTGTGTGCCACCATTGCCCTGGCTACTAATCGTATCTTTTAAAAGTGTGACTTTATGGTTTATGGGTCATTTCTGATAACAAACGTTAAATGAGAAGAACAGCTGGTGTTTTATTGTTTAGTAGAGGCTGAGATTCGAAGGAAAATGGACTAAGGAAGCATTGGTGAAATTCAAGTCTTTGATGGAAGGACACTCAATTCCTTCCAACAGTGATGTGGTTTCTGATTTCAGACTTCAAAGACACAGACTAACCACGTGACAAAAAGCAGCTGCTATAATGTAGACTCTGAGATAGCAATCTTGCCACATCAAATTACAGTGGTTGGGAAAAGCCAGATACCATCTTCACAAGTGAAAAAAGTTTGCACCGAACATAAACCCAAATCTGGTATCTTTTGAAAAGCTGGACAGTCAAGTTCTGACTCTGCAGTGGTAAAGCCAGTAACATTTCTCTGGGCAGTACTAAGCTAAAAGCTGGAAGATGCCCCATCTCACATCAAAAACAGGTGATGGGACCTTCTCAGCTTGAGCCATGCGGCAGCTGGATTCATTTAGAAGTATCGAGTGTTGTGGCCCTTCAGTCTGGTTCCACAGAACCCAGGCAGTCACCATCACCCTGCATGAACTTACTTTGTTCTGAAAAATGAACAAACAAACCCATGTGACGTACCTTAGTGTTCCACCACACCTGAGGTTTCTATCCACTTATTTATTTATTTTGGTTTTTGAGACAGGGATTCTCTGTGTAGCTTTGGAGCCTGTCCTGGACCTTGCTCTACAGATCAGGCTGGCCTCAAACTCACAGAGATCTGCCTGCCTCTGCCACCCGAGTGCTGGGTTTGAAGCCCACCTCTCAGGCCATCTAAAGAGTGCTGACACTTCCTCAGGCTTTTCTCAGCTGCAGCCTGGCCTCAGCTGCAGTTCTGAGAATCTCATGGGCAGCTTCCTCTATTGCAAATGTCTCCCCGCACCTCAACAGTGGCACTCAGTGGTAAATGTTTCAGGAGGTGGGAGCTCTCCTGTGACCTGTGCTTAACGTCCTATGCTACAAAGAAAGCACTGACCTTTTGAGCAAATGCCATAAAGCCCAGTGATAAGCTCGCCAAGGGACAGATTCTATCTGTTGCTGGAGGCAGAAAGAGCCCTTCTCCTCTGGTGACCGCCCCTGCCACACTATCCTGCCCAGCCTGCTCTTCCCCAGGCAACAGAGACCTCACAAAAGAGCAGTGTATGCTGTGCTGATTCATGGTGATTTGGGTGCTGTGGTCATCCAAGCATTGGCATCTTAGCCATTTCCCACAAGGCACAATGAGCAGTCGGAGCCAGGCTGTAGAAGACTCTGTGAACACGGAGAGGAGACGAAAGGGCATGGCCTGTCCAGAACCACGCCTCCACTTTAGAAGCGGGGTTTGGGATAAGAATAAGCCTCCTCTGTGTCTATTTGTGTTAGTCACACTTGCTAACCAAAGTGGCTTTTCCTCAATGTAGATTGATTGATTGACTGATTGATTGATTTTTTTCAAGATTTACTTATTATGTGTACAGTGTTCTGCCAGCATGTATGCCTGCAGGCCAGAAGAGGGTGCCAAATCTCTTTACAGATGGTCGTGAGCCATCATGTGGTTGCTGGGAATTGAACTCAGGACCTCTGGAAGAGCAGCCAGTGCTCTTAACCTCTGAGCCATCTCTCCAGCCCTGATTGATTGATTTTTAGGGCTGATGATGTAGGTAGAACTCCTGGCATGCATGCAGGATACCTTGGATTACGTTCCTAACACTGAAAACCAAAACCAAAACAACAACAAAACCTAACTAACTGAATGAATGACATTGTAAATGCACCCTATTAAAGGTCACAATTCCATAGTATGTTCATAATATTGCTTAAGCACCAATATTATTAATATCATCATCATCTGGTTTGTTTGTGTTTTTTAAGTATTCTTTTAAATTTTTTATTTATGTTCATTGGTGCCTTGCCTGCATATATATCCATATGAGGGTGTCAGATCCCCTGGAACTGGAGTTACAGTTGTGAGGTGCCACAATGTGAGTGCTGGGAATTAAACCCGAGTCCTCTGGAAGAACAGCCAGTGCTCTTAACTGATGAGCCATCTCTCCAGCCCCCATCATCTGGCTTTTACAGACAAGGTTTTTGTCTATAGAACTGATTGTCCTGGAACTCATTCTGTAGACCAGGCTGGCCCCTGCCTCTACCTCCTTAGTGCTGGGAGTAAAGGTGTTCACCACTGTGTGGGGCCTCACCATCTTCATCATCCTCACCCCCAAAGGAAACCCCATACTCAGATAATTCCTCATGGCTTTCTCACTGTAGCAACAACCAATATGCTGTCTGTGGATCAATTGTGCATATTTCAGAGAAACAGTCATACAGTGTGTGTCTGCTGTTGTCCCAGCATGGTGTTCTATGTGTCCTTTGTAACAAACAGGCCCCCGACCTTCGTAGGCTCTCAGATCATAACACAACTGACATCATGATGGAAGTACTTACTATTCATGCCTAGGAACCTGGCACACAGGCAGTATCACCTGCCAAAATGAAAACAAAGACCTAATTCATCAAAGTCGATAGTTCTGGAAATGTCTCTAAACCTTGTTTTTTTTTTTTTTTTTTTTTTTTTTTTTTTTTTTTTTTTTTGGCTTCTGTAGTTCCCCTTGTGGCTAACTGTTCTGCTGAGATGTGTCAACCAAAGACATAGTTTTTGCATTTATAAATTCACCCTTAGAAAGGTTCAGGGCTATACTGGGAGCATGCAGTATGGTCATCAGCCAGCTAATAAAGACTTTCTATTGGTTTAAATCTGTGTCCAAGTAGTCTTCTCCAGTTGATACCGCACTGTGGCATGTCAGTTTTTCACTCCTCTTTATTACTAACGCTATATTGTATTTGTGGTAAACAGTTGAGTTGCCCCCTTTTGACCACTATGAATAGTGCACTTTGCACATTCATGTGCAAATGTTTTAGCACCTGCTTTCTGTTGATTTGTGTACACAGGAAAGGGATTGCTCCTGTGATAATTCTGCTCATTTTTTGTGGGGTAAACAGCTCTCTTTTATTTTTTAATAATTTATTTTAAATTCATTTTGGGTGCTTTGGGGTGAAGGTATCAGATCCCCTGGATCTAGGGGTTACAGACAGTTGTGAGCTGCCATGTGGATGCTCGGAATTGAACCCGGGCCCTCTGGAAGAGGGGTATGAGCTCTTAACCACTGAGCCATCTCTCCAGCCTTGGGGTAAACAGTTATGAACACCAGCAATGACACCCTTGACTCTTCACCATAACATTTGTTCTTTTTTCTTTTCCCTTTGGGGAAGGCCAGCCCCCTTCGGGTAGGGTGGAAGAAGCCGCGCTTGTACCAGCAGGATTCCTTTAGCAAAAGCCTCCAGCCATACCTTCAGCCTCACCTGTTCCAGAACAGGCAGTGTGGCCCCTCCCTGGATCACCAACACCCCCACCGACCTTCCCATACATACACACAGAGCCCCGTGACACCATAAACTACTGTCCTAGTGACTTCACACGGAGCCCTACTGAACTCCAACACGGGTTAAGCCGAAAGTCTGAGATAGAAGGAAGCACGCAACGCTTCCTCGAGTCCTGGCCCCCTGCCAGTGCCTGCCCTCCGAGGCCCAGCTAGAGCCAGGGCAAGCAACGGGCAGGCGAGCAGCCCCTCCCGGGGTTACTCTCGGTCAGCGCCCGCCCCCAGTGTCACTCCCGTCCACTCGACCCACAGCGCCTGACCGCACACAGCCAATCAGCGGCCGCATCGGACTCTGTTCCCGCCCTCCCCTATCCCTAAGCTCCGCCCCTACAGCCTTCCGGAGGAGAGCATGCACATGGCGGTCACAGATGCAGCCAATGAAGAGCTTCCCAGGGATGCCGCGCCTTGGGCTCTGCAAGGCCAGCCCTGCCCTACCTGTGACCTTCAGTACGGGCTCTGGTCGCAAGCTGTCTTCAAGGAGGGGTGCCCTGGCAAAACAGTGCGCCTTTTATTTTCCTCTACACAGTACAAATGCTTATGGCGGGAGGCCGAGCACCAGGAGTTAGCAAACAGACAGACCGCAGTTTGGGTCGGGCTGGAAAGCACAGCATTCAAGTGTTGAGGAGCTTTCCAGGCCGGTGTCACTGAGCACGAAGGGGCGTGCAGTGGGCAGTGGGAGGGGAAAACGCTGGGGAGCCGGTGAGAGTTTGCCTTGAGTCTTACAAGGAGTCAGTCCTCAAATATGTTCAAGCAATTCAGGCAAAACAAGGAAGCCTCCATATTTAAGAAAGTTACCCTGACAGCAGAGGGGACCACATGGGCTACATCCAGGTTTTTGGAAAACTCCAGCGAGGACCGTGGGAATGGAAAAGGAAGGACACATGCGTACAGTGTGTTTGGAGGACGATAGACATTCAGTGTGTGAAATGGGTGCGGGGTGGGGGGGCATGGATGACGAAAGAATTTAGGTTGAGTGTCTGTAGGGGCAGCCGCTGCACCAACTAAACAGAAGCAGGCTTGGACTGGGGATAGGAAGTCAATATTTAACGCGGGAGTGGGGAATATATATCCAGAAATGTTACCCGATTGGCATCTGAGAATCAGGATGTGGGGTTTGGAAGAGATTAGAGCTATGCCAGGCCTGGTGACCCATGGCTTTAATCCCAGCACTGAGGAGGCAGAGGCAGGGGGATCTCTATGAGTTTCAGGATAGCCTGGTCTACACAGAGAAACCCTGTCTCATAAAAGAAAGGTGGGGGGGAGAATGAGAGAGGGGATGAGATCTAAAGAGTTTATTGTGACACAGGAGAAGACTGATCACATAGTTTTCATGAAAGAAATCATAGAAAAAAAGAAAACAGTCTGGGGAGTTGGGCCAGGGGTGTGTGGGTAGAGGGCTTGCCTAGTTTACATGGGGCTCTGGGTCAAGGCTGCTGCAGGAGTAAATGAATAAAATGAAAAAGAAAAGGCACTTGGATACTTGAGATGGTTAGGATAGAGTATTAAGTATGAAAAAAAAGATAATGGTTATATTTACAAAAGAATCTGGGAATCTCAGAGAGAACACAGCAAAATGACAAAGTGCCAGAAATCTGGGAGCAAAAAATATAATTTCAGAAAGTGGGAGCAAGACTAAGAATAACAAAGTTTAGGGCTGCCTCGGGGATTGACTACTTTCTCTTCTGCCAGGGTAGTTCAGTTCCCAGCCCCAGCTCCTAACTACCCCCCACTCCTGTTCTAGGGAATCTCACACCCTCTCTGGCTTTTTCTTCACAGGCACATAAGACAAACCTACATACACAAAAGTTTTAGAAGTTACACACACACACACACACATACACACACACACACACACACACATACCACACACACACACACACACACACACACACACACACACACACACACTCTACATCAGATACACACCATGATACTGGTGTAGTAAATTAGGTGATATTTGATGGGTTATTATGCAGACAGCTCTGGCTGTCCTGGAACTCGCTCTGTAGACCAGGCTGCCTTCATCTCACAGAGATCCGCCTGCCTCTGCCTCCCTCCTGGGATTGAAGGCGTGCGCCACCATCGCCTGGTTGAAACTAAGTTTTATGGTATGTTAGCATTGCTCCTTCTGCTGGGGATAGCCTTGGCTGTTCAGGATCTGTTGTCTTTCATCTCAGTGTCGGGATTGCTTTACTCCTGTGTAGACTGTCATTGGAACTTTGATGGGATTGTACTGAATCTGGAGAACACTTGAGATGACCACCTTCACAAATTTGCCAGTCCAATAGCATGGATAGCCTTTATTCCTAGTGTCCTTTTCAACTTCTTCCTCCTCAAGTTTATTTGTAGTGTGCAGAAAAGCTGCTGGGTTTTTGTTTGTTTTGCTTTGTTTATTTATTTATTTGCTTTGGTTTTTCGAGACAGGGTTTCTCTGTGTAACATTCATGGCTGTCCTGGTACTCACTCTGTAGACCATGCTGGCCTTGAACTCACAGAGATCCACCTGCCTCTGCCTCCTAGGTTTTCACTTTTTGGGAGATTTGGTTTCTGTCTCAATCTTGTTGGTTGTTATGAATCTGTTTAAGTTTATATCCTTTTGTTTATATCCTTTTGATTTTACTTTGTGAATCATCTATGACTAGGAGTTTACGCATTTCTTAACAGCCCACTAATACAGTGCCAATGAAAATGGCAAAACTGCTTTAGAATGTGTTAGGAAGTTAAGTAGGGCAGTGGTGGCTCACACCTTTAACCTTAGCACTTGGGAGGCAGAGACAGGCAGATCTCAGTGAGTTGGAGGCCAGGCTGGTCGACAAAGCTAGTTCCAGGACAACCAGATCCATTACACAGAGAAACCCTGTCTCAAAAAACAAAAAAACAAAAACAAAAAAAAAGGAAGAAAGGAAAGAAAATGTGTAAGCAAAATTAGATGGATATAATAATAAAGAAATCATCAAAAATTTAAAATAATGTAAAATTATGTGAAAGGGAATCATAGGGTTAAAAATAAAAGGTGGCGTGTTAGGTCAGCTCCTTTCTGGATTCTGAAAAACTGAGTATTAGTTACAAGCTTGGAGGTAGAGGAGGGTCAGTTGAGCTCTCGGACTCCTGCCACTCCTGCTGTTTATGCTGTGGCTGAGGCTACCGGGTTAGTGTTTGATTTCTGCTAACTGTAAACTCACCCTGGTAGCTTCCCTGCACTGCACATTAGCAACCTCTGCTGGCCACATTTATGTTTTAGTTTGTGGTCTGGTTGGATTCTCTCACCCTCTTGAGATTACCCATATTGTAACCCTGGGGTTGGGCAGTGCTTTAGCTGGAGGCGTCTCCCACATACCATGGGAGTGTGTATACAAACCACAGCTTTGACCTTGGTGCCTGCCTTTGTGCTTTCAAGATGCCCTTCGTATTGACCCCCTGCGGGAGGGATGCAGTGTGAGTGTCACGTACACTTCTGGCAGTCCGAGGAAGATGGAAGGCCACAGAGACTTCTTCACCCACTGGCCTCAGTTCCAGCAGCGTCACTCGCAGAGAGCGGCTTCCCACACCCGCCTTTCCCTATGTGATTCCAATTGAGCTGAGCCTCCGCCACCTGTACCCTTCAACTTATCAGCATCTGGCCTTCTTGCTCCCCACAACTGCCTCTCTTTCCTGTGGCAGGCCAAACTGAGGTCACCTGGCCTGTAGTGGTTCCCCGATCTCAAGACTCTAGGGTAGCTCAGTTTCAAATAAATTAGTTGTAAAAAATGCACCTGGCCATTGCCCTCAAACTCATAGAATGTGACAAAATGGGGTTTCTAGTCACCTGGCCTGACTGCCAGAGAAATCCAAAGCTGCACTGGACTGTGAGGGTTATGGTTTGCCTGACTGGAGGCCTGTGAGGGCTGTGGTTTGTCTTGAGGTTGGGACTGCCAGTCTCCCTTTGTCAGGGTCACCTGGTTTACCTTTTTTTTTTTTTTTTTTTTTTTTTGGTTTTTCGAGACAGGGTTTCCATGCGGCTTTAGAGGCTGTCCTGGAACTAGCTCTTGTAGACCAGGCTGGTCTCGAACTCACAGAGATCCGCTGCCTCTGCCTCCCCAGTGCTGGGATTAAAGGCACGCACCACTACCGCCCGGCTCCTGGTTTGCCTTTTGAAAGCAACTTCTGTTTTCCTGCCACTACTAGGCAGCTGTGCAATTGAAGATCTGACTGATTTGCTGGTGCCGTGTGCCTCTTCTTCTCTGGTACCCTTTCTGGATTTCTGAAGCTTTCCCCCTCTTTCCACTTCCTCTCTTTGGAATAGGGTCTACTTATTCTTTTTCTTTCTTTCTCTTTCTTTTCTTTTCTTTTTTTTTCTTTTTTTTTTTTTTTTTTGGCTTTTTGAGACAGGGTTTTTCTGAGGCTTTAGAGGCTGTCCTGGAACTAGCTCTTGTAGACTAGGCTGGCCTCGAACTCACAGAGCTCCACCTGCCTCTGCCTCCCCAGTGCTGGGATTAAAGGCGTGCGCCACCACCGCCCAGCAGGCCTATTTATTTTTACTCTGACTCAACTTCCCCGGCTCACATGGGATCACAGTTTGTCAACCATGTCTCTCTCTCTCTCACTCTCTCTCTCTCTCTCTCTCTCTCTCTCTCTCTCTCTCTCTCTCTCTTCTCTCTCTCTCTCTCCTTCCCTCCCCCTCTCTCCCTACCCTCCATCTAAGTGCCCACACTTACTTACCTGGCCAAGGTCACCTAGATGGCAGTGAGGAATGAAATCAGGCCAGACTGGAGCACAACTGAGGCTGTGACAATTTTTTTCAGACCGTTTATGCCTTTTTCAGAAACAGAATATAATGGCAGTTGCCAGGATACAGTGAAGTTTGCAAAGACACACAAGATGAATGTCTAAGACAAATTATCATGTCAAGTTTCCATGTTTCTCTGACTTCTAAGGGAACATACAGAGAAGCACAGAGCAGCCTGAATGCTTCACTACCTGAGGCGTGCATCGGTCTCTCAGGAACTGGAAGGCACATTGTGCCCCAGGAGCCATGGACTCCAACTTGAGAAACCTATGATGCATGTCTCTCAAGGCAGCTAGGAAAGGCCAACTCCATGGTTCCCTGCACACACACTCTCTCTGGACAGGTTTTCGCTGTGTAGCTCTGGCTGTTCTGGAGCAAATTATGTGGACCAGGCTGGCCTCCAACTCACAAAGAGCCACCTGCCTCTCCATCCCCAAGTGCTTGGACTAATGGCATGTGCCACCACGCTTGACTTCAAAGAACATTTTAGATGATATCAATTGTTATTAAAAAGATACCCAGACAGTAGGCCAGGCAGCGATAGTGAGGAGTGGGCAGAGAACTGAGGAGGTGGTGTGTTGATGGTTTCTCAGGCTGGAAAGGGAGGCTGCATGGTAGAGGAGAACCGAGCATTTCAGAACTGTTTGGTAAACTTGCTATATCATCATGCTGGCTGCTATGGATGCTAATACACACGGTTTCCCACCCAATTTGGACCAAGGCTGTCCCCTCTGTTAAAGAGTCAGTCAGTCATACAGAATTGCTGGTTGTTAATACCCAGAATGGACTATGCCCTTAGGACCAAAGTTTGAGACCCGCTATGGGAAAACTAGTGAAGCATGGAAAGAAACAGCATTGGAACTGTCTTGACCATGGTGGAGTTGATTTTCCTTTTAAGTCTATTTTTAAAAGAGTAAATTTGTTTTTTGTTTTGTTTTGTTTTAGTTTTTCGAGGCAGGGTTTCTCTGTGTAGCTTTGGAGCCTATCCTGGAACTAGCTCTTGTAGACCAGGCTGGTCTTAAACTCACAGAGATCTGCCTGCCTCTGCCTCCTGAATGCTGGGATTAAAGGTGTGAGCCACCGCCGTCCAGCTAGGAGTAAAGTTTTCAATAATTTATTTTATTCATTTTTAAAATTTTTTTTTTGATTCAGGGTTTCTCTGTGTATTAGCCCTGGCTGTATCCTTCTTGGAACTCACTTTGTAGACTAGGCTGGCCTCAATCTCACAGAGATCTGCCTGCCTCTGCCCTCCATCCTTTTTTCTAGATTTATTTATTTTTGTTTCCTGTGTATATTTTTTTGCCCTTGTGTATATTTGTGCATGCAGTACCCAAGAAGGCCAGCAGAGGACATCTGCTCCTCTGGAACTGGAGTTCACACTTGTTATCTATCCATCCTGAGATTGCTGGGAACTAACTGAGCTCTTTCCAAGAGCAACAAATGCTCTTAACCACTGAGCAATCTCTCCAGCCCCACCATCATGGTTAAAAAGGAAAAAATCTTTTTAAGTTGTCTTTATGATCTAGAGTAGATAATGCCTAAAGTGGGTGGATGTACTTGATGGCCAGTAATAGTAAGTTTTTTTCTAGCAGTGCTGTGGATTGAATTCAGGGTCCAACACACTCTCTAAGCATCCATCCCCATACTTTGGCTTCCATGAATTATATTTAGAACCAGTTCTGCAGTAGCAATTTGTTCAATTTTAATATAATTTTCATTATAATGATGAGCTGGTCCCTTCCCCATCAATTACTAATTAAGAAAATGCTCTACAGGCTTGCCCACAGCCAGATTTATGGAGGCTCTCTCTCTCTCTCTCTCTCTCTCTCTCTCTCTCTGCCTCTCTCTCTCTCTCTCTCTCTCTCTCTCTCTCTCTCTCTCTCTGTCTCAGGTTTCTCTAAGTAACAGTCCTGGCTTTCCTGGAACTCACTTTGTAGACCAGGCTGGCCTCAAATTCACTGTGATCCTCCTATCTCTACTTCCCAAGTGCTAGGATTAAAGGTGGGCACCACCATAGCCAGGTGTGGAGGCATTTTTTTTTTAACTGAGGCTCCCTCCTCTCAGATGACTTTAGCCGGTGTCAAATTGACATAAAGCTAGCCAGCACAACCACCAAATGTTGACATCTGTATTGATGGAACCAAAGCAACAATGGGTGAAGTCTGCCGTGACAGGATCAAGGTAGCAGTGCCAGAGGCCTTGTGCTGCCATATCCCTCGCCACCACATGCTGAGGGTTCAACGACAGTTCTGATGGTCCGCATTAAAGAAGCAATCATTCAGAGACTTCAGTCTTGACCCTTTATAGCACATCTTTTTAAAGGTCTGTGTCAGGACACAGAGGTGTACACAAGGGTTTCCGTTCCGAATCAAGGATGTATGGTCATCGTGAGTGGAAACGTGATCATTTTAGTTGTGAACTGAATTGACTCGTTTTTTTTTTTTCCCCATAATGTGGAAGTTTGAATAAGAATGACCCCCTTAGGCTCATATATATGAATGCTTAGTCACTGTTTGAAAAGGCTAGAGGGGTTAGGTGTGTCCTTGTTGGAGAAGCATGTCATTGGAGGCGGACTTTGAGGTTTCAGCAGCCCATGCGCCAGGCCGTCTCTCTCTCTCTCTCTCTCTCTCTCTCTCTCTCTCTCTCTCTCTCTCTCTCTGTGTGTGTGTGTGTGTGTGTATGTGTGTGTGTGTCTCCCTCCTGCCTGTACATCAGGATGTAGCTCTCAGCTACTTATGGTGATGTATTGTTTATGATTTAATAAAGCTTGCCTGGGGATCAGAATGCAAAGCTAGCCACACTAGCTAACCATAGACGTCAGGCAGTGGTGGTGCACACCTTTAATCCCAGGACTCAGGAGACAGAGGCTGATGAATCGCTATGTCTAAGACCACCCAGGGCTGCACAAGAGTGAATCACTCTCAAAGAGTAAAACAGAGCTCACGCCTTTAATCCCAGCACTAGAGAAGTATAAAACGAAGAAGCAAAGGGTCTCATGGAAGATTCAGTTTCCAGTTACAAGGAAGACAGGATCTCCATTTCAGGTAAGAGCTTCTGAATGGCTGCTTTGCCTTTCTGATCTTCATCTTGAACCCCAATATCTGTCTCTGGATTTTTATTATTCCTGCAACAGCTACTTCTCCAGCATCATGCCTGCCTTCTGCCATGTTCCCTACCATGATGAAATTGTAAGCTAGCCGCCAACTAAATGCTTTCTTTTATGAGTTCTCTTGGTCATGGTATTTCCTCACAGTAATAGAGCAATGACTAAGTCACATAATGTCCTTGTTACATGGAAGAATGATAGCCAGTGTGTTAGTCCATCACAATAACAAAATCAGCTCACCTGATGAAGTTTTATTGGGACTATGATTTCAGAGGTATTGGTCCATAGTCAGCTCCATGGTCTTTAGCCCTTGGTAACACAGAGTTACCATGTGGTAGAGCAAAGCTCCTGGCTTCAATATTCAAATAATAACTTTTGAGCTTTCAAGTGAGTTTAGAAACATTTTAAGTGGTCCTGTGCTCGGCAGCCTCTCAATTATTAAAGATTCCCTGGTGACAGGGAGGCTGTTAATGAGTGTGGCCTTGCCAGGTCCTCTGCAAGAGCTGAGAGTCCTCTTAACTGCAGAGCCATCTCTCCAGCCCGATATACCACTTTTTAAAGACAATATTCCGAACACTTACTATGAGTTTTTATTAAGTTATGGTTGTCCTTCTTCTTGTGAACAGTCACCCTGGGTCTTCTCCATTCCATGTTTATTTAATGACTAATTTAAATACTGGAGTTTAAAAGTATCTTTTGTAAATGTTAGATTCTCACTATGTAGCCCTGGCTGGCCGGGAACTTACTTCACAGGCCAGGCTGGCCTCAAAGTCATAGAGATCCAGCTGCCTCTGCCTCCCAAGTGCTGAGTAGGATTTTAAGTTTTGTTTTTGAATTAGAGTCTGGCTTTGTAGCCCAGTGTGTCCTCAAATTGATGACCCTGCTGGTATTAAGGCTCTCACTCATGGGGCTTGTGACTTGTGAGATCTAATTGTTTGACCTAGTTGCTGGTAATCTCTTCCAACTGTGTGTTGGAGTGTTGAACTGCTGCTCTGTGCTTTTCCCTTAAAAAATACAATACAAACCCCATGAAATTCCAAGTTGAGGAATACTCTTGCTGAGGCAGGAGGATTCGATGTTCCAAGCTAGCCTGAGCTACATAGTGAAACTCTCTTGAAAAACCAGGAGCTGGGGAGTATAGTTCAGTTGTAGGGCGCTCGCCTGGCAGGTGCAAGGCCACAAGCTTGATCCCTAGTGCAGCAAAAGGTACACACAAACAAAAAACACAAACACTGCCACAATTAAAGTTACTGTAGAAAGTAGTTTGTCGGGAGTGGGAATTTCTGGATGACTGAGTATGTACATTGGCTTTATTAGGTGCTAATGGATTGTTCTTCAGTCGGAGACACTTCCAGGCCCATAAGCAGTGTTCAAGTTTTCATTTCTCTACTTCCTCACTAGCACTAGACAATGCCACACTTACTTTTACAATTACTGTAGTAGCTTTCTTCAGCTCTCATATACGAATTGGATTTCAAGCAAATTATAATACTCTCTGGTTCGCCATCCTATCTCTTAACTCATCTCTCTTCTTTGGGAAGTGTTTATTGAATAATTAATGCCTGTGAGAAATTCTGTAATGAGCCAGAGAAAGCAAAGGAAGGTCGGGACTCCTGCCATAAAGGAAGCTTATGGTTTATAGATAGGTGAGATGTGCTTGCAAACAGTTTGTGTGTGGGGGGGAGGGGGGTTGCCCAGATAGAGCTTTTCTGTACAGCCCTAGCTGTCCTGAAACACTATATACCAGGCTGGCCTCAAACTCATGGAGATCATCCTGCCTCTGACTCTGCCTCCGCTTCCCAAGTACTGGGACTACAGACATGAGCCACGACACTCAGTGCCAACAGTTCCCAATATACCTGTTAAAATAAAATTGTAAACAAAGCAAAGTGTGTGGGAAAGCAAAATGAACAGTGGAGTCCCCCACCATTTGACAAGAAAGGCAGGGATGGAGGGGGTCAGGGAAGCTTTCTCAGAGTAAGAAGTTGGACAAGCTTGCCCTCATATAGTTTCCTTTGCCTAGGAAAAAAGAAGTGTCTGTCTCAAGAGACCCGGTGAATGCACAGCCCCCAGTTTGAGCTTCCTTGTCCTGCCATGGAGCTAGCGAGGATGCGCTGTGAAGTCTATTTGTCTTGGGGTTCTAGAGCAGCACCATTCTAAGCAGGGTTTAAGAGCTTGGGCCCTGGTATCACAGTTCTGTGATCAGTTTCTAGCTCTCCTGGGATCATGGGCAAATTAGCTTATATCTCCATATCTTAATCTCCCCCTCCTTAAAATGGAATCATGGGGAGCCTTTAGCAAAAGTTTTTAGGTTAGCTTGTAAGAATCACTCAACACAGCTGGGCAGTGATGGCGCATGCCTTTAAGCCCAGCACTCAGGAGGCAGAGGCAGGCGGATCTCTGTGAGTTTGAGACCTGCCTGGTCTACAAGACTGTTTCAGGACAGCCTCCAAAGCCATAGAGAAACCCTGTCATGAGAAAAAAAGAATCACTCACCACCTGCTCACTGCTCTTATCCCACACACAAATGTTTGCCCCTCTGCATCTTGTAGACACCTGGCTGGGACTCCTGCCTTTTCTTTACAGAAGACTCCCAAATTCCAACCTGATGGAAGAGTCTTCACACCTCCCTGCTGAAGCAGATATTCTGGAGGCAGGCACATAGGGAAGGGATTGGATACTAATGTCTGGAGGTGGCTGTCCCCCGTGAAACATGTCCTGTGACTGAGCGTGGGCTCGGGCACTCAGCTCTGTGCATGTGACTGTAGGTGTGGTGTGAGCTGGCCAGAGCCTTCTGGATTGCTGGTGAGTATCCTGAGGATGTGGGCGGGAAAGAGCCACTGTGGCCTTTGGTGTTAAGAAAGAAGGCGGCTATGCACCTGCTCTTGTTTCGAGATCTAGGGGTGGAGGCCAGCCCCCCCCCACTACACCTGGTGAGCAGAAAGAACTATGAAGGGCACCAATGAGAGGTCCCCACTGTGCAATCGCCCCAGTGTGACACATTTGCCAAGCACCCATGCCAGTCCTGAGCTTAGACAGCTCTTACCCAAAACTCGGACTTCTTCCATCTTGAGAACCGTTTGGGCACACTCTGAAGCATGAGAACTGGACTCCAGCTTCTCCTGGCCAAGACACTGGAAGGAACCCAGGGTCTATAGATGTAAAACCAAGGAAAGAGGAACAAAGGGCTGTCTTACAGGGGGACAGCAGATTTCTGGGTGCCAAAGCTGGGAAGGCAAGAAAGCAACAAATTCCCCTGGCCCAAGTTTGACTCTCTCTCTCTCTCTCTCTCTCTCTCTCTCTCTCTCTCTCTCTCTCAGGGAACTGGAACAAAGGTGAGTCTCTCTTACTATGTGCGGTACCCCATGGCCTCACCTTAGGTGACTGCATGCTTTGCTGGCTGTCCCCTCCCCTCTGTCACCTTCAGCCTTCGTCTGAACACTTTATCCCTTGTTGGCAGACATGCAGCATGTCTGAGCAAATACCAGACACAGTCACCTACTGCTAGCTCTACCTACCCTTTAAATCCCTCCCGAGCCTGGACAGATCCACACACAGCAGGATCGAGTGTGACACCTGTGCAGCTAGCCAGGTACAAGGCACACGGTGACTTCTGGACTCCAAGTTCCATCCATCCTCCAGTCGCTGCAGACCAGATTCCAAACTGCACTTGAAGCCTTCGGAACTTCCAGGCCTCCTGGATTTAGGCTTCCAGGGAGCAGAGATGGCGGCCTACTCGCCACAAGAGGTCAGCTTTTCACCAACGACTCCCCCCAACCCCCAGTACAGGATCTTTGGCACCAGGTGGGATTCTGATGAGTGGTCTGTAGGGGCCAGACCTGAGACCAACAGAGGCATTGTGAACATCTTTGGGGTTTGTATAACCTCCAAATGAGGAATATGGAGTTTGTTTTGGCAGTTGACTTTAAGGCCCTTCCAGCCAGTACCTTTCTGCATCCATGTGCATTTTCCTTTATATGTTGAGGTACAAATATTTTACCCCCACCCCTGCCCCTTCAACTTGAGGATTGATTGATTATTAGGTTTTTCGAGACAGGGTTTCTCTGTGTAACAGCCCTAGCAATCCTGGAACTAGCTCTGTAGACCGGGCTGGCCTTGAACTCACAGAGTTCCACCTGCTGCTGCCTCTGGAGTGCTGGGATTAAAGCCATATGCCACCACTGCCCTGCTACCTTGAGGTTTTATTGTTAACACATTGTGTGTAGTTTCTGGGAACTTTTCTCTGTTCCATCTAGGGGTGTGCTCTATGTTCATACGATCTGGGTTCCAGGACTAGGGTCTGTGCCTCTACTGCCTTGGCTGTATTACAGGGGAAATAGACCCCTTGGTACCCTCATGCACCTGTCCTTGGCTGTATTACAGGGGAAATAGACCCCTTGGTACCCTCATGCACCTGTTCTTGACTCTCCACCCCCACTCTCTGAAGATCCCCAGCAACTTTGCTACCACCACCATCATGGAGCCTCACTCCCGGGGTCAGCAGAGTAGAGAAGAGAAAGTGGAGAAGATGCCCCTCCACACGGAAGACATCCGCCCTGAAATGAAAGAAGATATACACGACCCCAGCTACCAAGATGAGGAGGGGCCCCCGCCCAAGCTGGAGTACGTCTGGAGAAACATCTTCCTCATGGCCCTGCTGCACTTGGGGGCCCTGTATGGGATCACACTGGTTCCCTCCAGCAAGGTCTACACCTGGCTCTTCGGTAATCGCCCAAGCCTTCTGTCCCGAGGCAGTAACCCAGCTTTCTCCCTACTCTTGAATGAGATAGACTCTGACCAAGAGACGTATCTGCTCTCTGTCCAGATTTTTTGAATCGCCTCTTCATTTCCTAAGATACTGATAACTAGACTGGGAACAGAGCCTCATGGGATTGGGATTCAGGAGTGTCAGTTCTGGGAGTCCTTTAGCATGGTTGTTAATATGAATGGTGGGGGACAAATGTATAGCAAAGAATTGGCAGTGTCTGGAAGAGCTTTTCTGTTAAAACAGCTTCCCATCTCAGCATTGCCTGCCATAAGAAAACCAAGGCCCTTGCTGAGAGGCATGAGAGCCTAATCAGAGGCCCCATGGGCTATTTTCTTAGTCAGGAGACAGAGCAAGGGGAAACTGTTTAGAGGAGATCGTTGGAGAGGAACACATAGAAAGGGTAACTCACAATAAGTATCTGTACATGATTCTGGCCAAGCCATGCGTGTTTGACTTGGAGAAAGGTGAGGCAGGCTCCCCAAACAGCCTAAGTGCATAGCTGTGTGTCTCTGTTGCTCCAGGTAGGTCCTGTCAGTCAACAAGATATTCTTAAAATGAAAAAAAAGGAGGTTCAGAAAGGGTTCATTTTCCATTCCCTGGGCAGCTAGTTCCTGCCCTGTCTCCAGAGACCATGTAGGACAAAGGGTTGAGAACCTTTTAACATTTGTTCCTGTCTCCTATCCACCCCTCCTTGCCAAGGACAGCCAGGCACAGAGAATAGAGACTTGAGAAACCCTGGGCATCAGGCTTCTGTAACAAGGAAGACAGTTACCACTGTGCCCTTACCTGTTAGCTCAGCCCCTCGGGAATCCATGGGTGTGGGCTGGTGTAGGGCTGTCCCCGGACACACACCTGTGCTTCAGGTGGTTTAACCTCTGACCCCTGATTCCTGGATCAGGAAGAGGGGATAGGACTCTGAAGGCAGGGCCCCTTACTGTCCTCTGAGGAATGGCGAGCCAGGGGTCCCTCTCTGGAAGACACAGGACTCTTCTGGTAGCTACCTCTGCAAGGGTAGTGGTGTAGAAGTTGGCTGCCAGGTGTTGGCTGCCCCTGCTCTCAGCCTCTCAGTACCTCCAGCAGGTGAGCTCTGGTCCTCAGAACTTCATCTTAACTGTAGGTGCCAGGCAAACACAAGAGGAGAACCCTTTCCTCAGGAACACAGTTTTCCAGGTACCAAATGGGGACAGTAATGCTTTGTCATGATTAGGAAGGTCACATCCCTTAGGTTAGTTGTGTGTTTTTCCAGCCTTTCTCCTCACTCAGCTACTTTGAGAGACTTCTGTCCTTCAGGGATGTTAACATGAAGAGATGAGGGGGGAAACCTCTAGCCCACTTCTTTTTTTTTTTTTAAATCATTTATTTATTTTATGTGACATGTCTTCATGCACACCGGAAGAGAGAATCAGATCCTATTATAGATGGTTGTGAGCCAACTTGTGGATGCTAGGAATTGAACTTGAGACCTCTGGAAAAGGAGCCAGTGTTCTTAACCACTGAGCCATTTCTCCAGCCCCTCTAGCCCACTTCTTAGAACAATGTTCCAAATGTTGTTTAATGACCACTATGGCCACAAGCAACCCTCCCCTGGGAGTCATGGGTCTAATCTATTTGAACTGAGCTGTCTATATGGCAGTCAGTGGGTTGAGAAAGACAGGACACAGTGTTTCAGTTCTTGTCGAAATCCCCTTGTATTCACTGTTTGTGCTTGCAAAGCCAATGTGTTAGGGACACCTGTGACGTGAAGCTAACACGGGCACTTTTGGGTGCCACACTGAGGGCTTCTGCTTTGGCCACAGCCCTTTCTTTCCTCCTGTGATTGCAAGACTCTGGCTCCTCTGTGGTTCAGGGTCAGATCATACCCGTGGCAAGAGCTCAATCTAAACACAACCACAAGCAGCAAACCACTGAGGTCTGCTCCCAGCTCAGAAGGACAGAACTTTCCCTGGCTGCACACTGGCTCTGTGGCCTCTGTGGTGATCCCAAGAAAGAATGGGATGTGTCAGGATAGGGCAGAGGCTGTTTGGGGAACTGCCATTTCTGGGAAGGACACAAGACAGTTTATACAATGTATTGTGCCTTCAACCTGAACTACCCTCTGTGGCCTCCAAGGAGCCATGGTTTCCAGCTGCCCACAGGAGTGAAGCACTGTTGAAAGTCTCCTCCAACTCCTCATGGGTACAGCCTTAGTTAGGGGACAGAGCAAGGGGAGACTTCTTGCTTCCCTATTAACAATCACACTTTCTAAGACTTTGACTTCAAAGACAGTGAGGTAGGACGTGACAACCCTCCTTAGTCCACTATGCAACGTAACAGAGTTGATGCCCTAATATAGGCACCACCAGCTGCCAGCTTAAGTGGTACCCAACATTGTATTAGCAGCAAGCATCCAGACTGACAGAAGAACCTGGTGAAGGAGAAAGAGGTTTGGGATCTTGGGGGATGGATGGCAGAGCTGGAACAGTGCCTTATTAACAGAAAACTTAGCTTTAGCCGATGGCTACAGTTTTGCTACAGTGAGATTCTGGGTAAAAACACTTAACCTTTTCTATGATCTACTTCTTCAAGATGCAGAAGTGATCACACCTCCCATCCAAGGTGTGCAGTAATTGTGAAAATCTTAATTTTCTTGGTAAGGCTTGGGCCACTGTGAAAACATAACTCTGTGTAGGACTGACTTGGCCTGAGATGGGCATGTTGCCTGCCATCATATTGAAATGCTGTTGTCGCAGCTAGTGAGTTGGCACAGACCTGTGATTCCTTGGTATCTCTTAAAATGTGGGGTTGTTTTAATTGATCAAACCAAATTTCTGTGGTTGCTGTTTTTCAAGGCACTGAGGGACTAAGCTGTGGCCCTGAGCAACTTAGAGGAAGGTCAGAGTTGACAGGCTCAGGGGTACTGCCCCCACAGACGGACAGTGAGAGTCCTGTTGCCTGTCTTGAATCATTTCTTTCTTTCTGGGACTTCTGAGCTTACCTCCATCTCTAGATATAGAGTTGGAGGCATAATGGGTACTCAAGTGTTCAAGGCCACAAGATAACAAGGCTGAGGCATGCCAGGGTACAGGGAAAAGGATCTTACTAACTTCTGATGAAACAGCAGACTAGAGAGTCAGTAAAGGGTCCTTCCACCCTTGGCCCGATGGGACCCGAAATGGTTGGTGACTTCTCTGCTGTCTCCTGATAGGACTACTCTACAATATAGTTGCCGCTTTGGGCATCACCGCGGGGGCTCATCGCCTGTGGAGCCACCGAACCTACAAAGCACGGCTGCCCATGCGTCTCTTCCTCATCGTGGCCAACACCATGGCTTTCCAGGTGAGAAGCTGCCCACTGAGGCTCTGTGTCTACCCTGTGAAGGCTGGGAGGGGGTGTGCAACACCTCAAGAGGAGCCAACAGAGAAGCCATTATCCTTCTCATTTTCCCATAGTCACAGGGGCATGCTCAATGCTGAGGGAGGTCCCCACAGCATGGGACATCTCAGAATTAGGAGGATCGGAAATGGGAGTTAACTGGAAGACCTCCATTTATAGGGCCACTATTTTCCCTGAGTTCCCCGTGTAACATGGGCTGCTCTGCTGTGGTTGCTCAGCTTAACGTATGAGTTAAGTTAGCCAATCACTGACCCTAGTTTCTGTGGGGTTTTTTCTTTTTTTCTTTTTTTTGAGACAGGATTTCTCTGTGTAGCCCAGCTATCCTGGAACTCGCTATGTAGACCAGGCTGTTCTTGAACTTGGAGAGCCAGCTGCCTCTGCCTCCAAAGTGCTGGGATTAAAGGCCTGCGCCACCACTGCCTGATTTGACTCTGGTTTCTTTAACACTCAGTGAACAATAAACTCATGCTGTAAGGTGTCTATCTTAGGAGTCCCAATGGGATCAAAAGTAATATGCCACGGACTTGGGGACTCTGCTGCAGGTAATAAGAACACTTCAATGGCAAGCAGAATGCCAGCATTTGTGACATAGATGAACTTATTAAATCCCCCAAAAATGTCTTAGGAGATTGGGCCCCATTTTGCACTTGGTCACCAAGAGGCTGGACAGGTGAACACCATGGTCTTATGAGTGACTGTCACTCTGGGTAAGCCAACTATTTGCTGAGGCAAAGCTATAACAAAAACAACTGAAAGAACTTTAGACTTCAGCAGGCCCTTGCACTCCCCCAGGAGGGCTTCTCTTCTCAATCCTGGGGTCCTCTTTCCTGTCCCTCCAGAATGACGTGTATGAATGGGCCCGAGATCACCGGGTCCACCACAAGTTCTCAGAAACACACGCTGACCCTCATGATTCCCGACGCGGCTTTTTCTTCTCTCACGTGGGCTGGCTGCTTGTGCGCAAACACCCGGCTGTCAAAGAGAAGGGCAGAAAACTGGACATGTCTGACTTAAAAGCTGATAAACTGGTCATGTTCCAGAGGAGGTGAGTTGGGGAGAGGGGCGTGGAGCCCCAGACATCTGGTGTTTAGGAACCCTACTTTTTAAATAGAACACATTAAATAAGAGCTGAAGGATTTTACTCTGTTTACATACTCACAATTGTTCTAAAACAAAATTCACTAATGTCTCATAGGCCCACAAGCACCAGTATTGCTTTCTCCTTTCTCTCTAAGATATTTCCATGAAACAAATTGAATGCAACCAATGTTCGTTGACCTAGAATAGTCATGGACACAATAGTAGAAATAGTGGAGTCCTTTTTTTCAAAAGGCCTGCAGCCTAGGCAGGTATATATGGAAAATAACCAGAAGCAAGGCAGAAAGAATACTGTCTATTCTGTGAAAGGTTCATTTCAGATTGCTTAGTAGGAACACAAGGGAAGATTTATGGTAAAAAGCAGCCCCAGAAACAAGTGATTCTGACAGTTGTGTGTGGGCAGGGACAACACAAACAGAGTGCCCAAGACCAGCTAAAGCTGACACTAGAAACAGACCTCCGTGAAGAGTGCTCTTGACATCATGGGGCAGAGATATGCTTCAGAGAGGTGAAATACAGGTGAAAGCAGCCTTTGATTGACAGGGGAAGGTCAGAGAAACAAGTTAGATGTGGAAGACCCCGGCCAGTGAAGGTAAGGATGGAAAGGGAAGGAACTGGATGCAGACAAGGTACAAGTTGAATATGAGAGTACTTAACAGGTATTAGTCAATTCCCTTGGATTGTCAGTGGTCTGGAACGGAGTGAGTAAAGCCTCCAAAAGGACAGAGCTGCCGCTGGTGGAGGGCGCTCGGTGTGCCTCTTGGAAAGCAGAGGGAGATCTGGGGATGGTAGCAGGAAACGGATGCTTGTCACACATTCTGTGTCAAAGATGGAGTTGGACACAAGAAAGCATCCCAAAGGCAACTGGAGAACCCAGGCAGTGGAACTTAGCCAATGAGTTGTGGCTTCATCCTGACTTGTTTGGCCAACATGCCCTTACACTTTGTGAAAATAAACAATGGATTTCTAGTCATCAGACCCACGACCTAACCCAAGTTCCACCAGTACTCCTCATCTAAAGATAAGGATGGAGGGATGACTGGACAGGTGGATGACACCCACAAGCCCACCTGGCACCTCAAGGTCCAAGCTGACTAAAGATACCCACAGGCCCATGTAACGAGTCTTTTTCTGTCCTGCCAAGAAACTCCCAAATAATGACACTGAGACTTCTTATTAATTATGGAAGCTCCTGTTCCTAACTGGCTCTTGTAACTTAAATTAACCTATTTGTATTAATCTACGTTCTATCGTGTGGCATTACCTCTCTTCTGTCCTGTACCTCCTGTTTCCTCTCCGTGTATCCTGGCATCTCATGTGCTCCTAGATTCCTCCTCCTCTTCCTTTTTCTCCCAGGAAATCCCACCTATGCCTCCTGCCTGCTTATTTTTGGCTATTCAGCTTTTTATTACAACAGTCAGAGGGTGCCTTAGGCAGAGACACATCTTTACAGTGTAAACTAATATTCCACAACAGGCCCACCTGGCGCTGCTTGGCCTGGGTGGGTAGAAGACTGGAGAGATGCCTCAATGGAAGGACCCAAGTTCAATTTCTGGCACCCCCATACTGGCTCACAACTTGTAAATCCAGTTCCAGAAGATACAATGCCTTCTTCTGACCTCTTGGGGTACCTGTACATCTGCGATACATGCGGGCAAAACGCTCACATACAGTGTGTGTGTGTGTGTGTGTGTGGGAGAGAGAGAGAGAGAGAGAGAGAGAGAGAGAGAGAGAGAGAGAGGAGAGAGAGAGAGAGAGAGAGAACATATACCCCTCCTGTGTTCACAGTGT